>NC_137803.1:22138376-22615504 GCF_963383645.1 Muscardinus avellanarius
TAGTTCTCTGAATTCAACTCCTTTGGAAAGATACCCAGGAGTGGTATAGCTGGATCATATGGTGGATCTATTCCCACCTTTCTTAGGAATCTCCACACAGATCTCCATAGTGGTTGAACTAGTTTGCATTCCCACCAACAGTGTAAAAGAGTTCCTCTTTCCCCACATCCTCGCCAGCATTTGTTGTTATTTGATTTCTTTATGCTTGCTACTCTGACTGGGGTTAGATGGAATCTCAGTGTAGTTTTGATTTGCATCTCCCTGATGGCCAGTGATGAAGAACATCTTTTCATGTATCTATTAGCCCTTTGTGTCTCTTCTTTTGTGAAGTGTCTATTTAGTTCATTTGCCCATTTCTTGATTGGGTTGTTTGTTTTGCTAGTGTAGAGTCTTTTGAGCTCTTTGTATACTCTGGATATTAGCCCCCTATCAGAATGGTGGCTGGTAAAGATCCTTTCCCATTCTGTAGGCTTCCTCTTTAGGTTATTGATAGTTTCCTTTGATGAGAAGAAACTTTTTAGTTTGATGTTATCCCACTTGTTTATTCTTGCTTTAATTTCCTGAGCTTTGGAGGTTTTGTTGAGAAAGTTACTGCCTGTGCCAATATGTTGTAGTGTTGAACCTATGCTTTCCTCTACTAGCTTCACAGTCTCAGGTCTAATTTCTAAGTCTTTGATCCATCTTGAGTTGATTCCTGTGTTTGGTGAGATATAGGGGTTTAGATTCATCTTTTTACAAATGGTTAGCCAGTTCTCCCAGCACCACTTGTTGAAAAGGCTGTCTTTTCTCCAGCGTATGTGTTTGGCCCCTTTGTCAAAGATTAATTGACTAAAGATGTGTGGGTTTGTTTCTGTATCTTCTATTCTAATCCACTGGTCAGTATATCTGTTTTTGTGCCAGTACCATGCTGTTTTTACTACTATTGCTCTATAGTATAGTTTGAAGTCTGGGATTGTAATGCCTCCTGCGTGTTTCTTGTTATTGAGAATTGCTTTGGCTATTCTAGGTCTTTTCTTTCTCCATATGAAATTCATGATTGATTTTTCTAGGTCTCTGAAGAATGTCACTGGTATTTTAATGGGAATTGCATTGAACCTATAGATCAGTTTTGGCAGAATGGCCATTTTGATGATATTTATTCTGCCTATCCATGAGCACGGGAGATCTTTCCATCTTCCAAGGTCTTCTTCAATTTCTTTCTTTAATGTTTTATAGTTTTTGTTGTAGAGGTCTTTTACATCTTGGGTTAGGTTTATTCCTAGGTATTTTATTGGTTTTGAGGTTATAGTGAATGGAATTGTTGTTTTTATTTCTTTCATTGTGGATTCGTTGTTGGCATAAAGAAAAGCCACTGATTTCTTTAGGTTGATTTTGTAACCTGCGACTTTGCTGAATTTGTCAATCAGGTCCAGAAGTCTTTTGGTTGAGTTCTTTGGGTCTTCCAGATAAAGGATCATGTCATCTGCGAATAAGGATAATTTTAATTCCTCTCTTCCTATGTGAATTCCTTTGATTTCCTTCTCTTGTCTGATTGCTGCAGCAAGAGTCTCAAGGACTATATTGAAAAGGAGTGGTGATAGTGGGCATCCTTGTCTTGTTCCTGACTGTAGCGGAAATTCTTGCAGTTTTTCCCCATTCAATATAATGTTGGCTTTGGGTTTGCAGTATATTGCCTTAATGATGTTGAAGTACTTTCCTTCTATCCCAATTTTTTGCAGTGTTTTTAACATAAATGGGTGTTGGATTTTGTCGAATGCTTTTTCAGCATCTATTGCTATGATGATGTGGTTTTTGTTCTTGGTTCTATTTATGTGGTGAATAACATGTATTGATTTGCGTATGTTGAACCAGCCTTGTTTTTCTGGGATGAAACCGACTTGGTCATGATGTATTATTTTCTTGATATAGTTTTGAATGCGTATAGCTAGTATTTTGTTTAGAATTTTTGCGTCTATGTTCATTAAGGATATTGGTCTGTAGTTTTCCTTTCTTGAGGTATCTTTATTTGGTTTGGGGATTAATGTGATACTGGCCTCATAGAAGGAATTTGGAAGAGTTCCATCTCTTTCAATTTCCCGGAACATGTTATGCAGTATTGGTATTAGTTGTTCACTGAAGGTTTTGTAGAATTCAGCTGGGAACCCATCTGGGCCTGGGCTTTTCTTTGGTGGAAGAATTTTTATTGCCATTTCTATTTCTTTGGTTGTTATTGGTTGGTTTAGGCTTGCTATGTCCTCTTGGCTAAGTGTAGGAAGGTTAACTGTGCTTAGAAATCTATCAATTTCTTCCAGGTTTTCAAGTCTATTGGAGTATAAATTTTTAAAGTAGTTTCTAATAATATTTTGAATTTCTTCACTATCTGTGGTGATATCTCCTTTTTCATTTCTAATTTTGATAATTTGAGTTGATTCTCTTTTTCTTTTGGTTAGGTTGGCCAGGGGTTTATCAATTCTATTAATCTTTTCAAAGAACCAACTTTTTGTTTTATTGATTCTCTGAATTGTTTTTTTGTTCTCTATTTCATTTATTTCTGCTCTAATTTTGATGATTTCTTGCCTTCTGCTGGCTTTGGGAATAGACTGTTGCAGAATTTCTAGATCCTTGAGCTGTGTCATTAGGTTCTTTACTTGGTGGTTCTCCGTCCTTTTTATGTGGGCACTCAATGCAATAAACTTTCCTCTTAGTACTGCCTTCATGGTGTCCCATAGGTTTTGGTAGGTTGTGTCTCTGTTTTCGTTTGTTTCCATAAATTTCTTTATTTCTTCCCTAATTTCTGCTCTTACCCATTCGTCATTCAATAGTGTATCATTCATTCTCCATGAATTTGAATACTTTCTTTCGAGTTTCCTGTTGTTGATTTCTACTTTTATTCCGTTGTGGTCTGAAAAGATGCAAGGAATTATATTACATTTTTTGAATTTGCTGGTATTTTCTTTGTGTCCCAGGATGTGATCAATTTTGGAGAAGGTTCCATGGGCTGCTGAGAAGAAAGTGTATTCTGTAGTTCCTGGTTGAAATACTCTGAAAATGTCTATTAGGTCCATTTGGTTTATGGTTTCCCTTAGTTCTAAAACGTCTTTACTCATCTTTTGCCTTGAAGATCGATCCAGTGGTGTGAGAGGCGTATTAAAGTCTCCCAGAATTATTGTATTTGGGTCTACTTGGGATCTTATGTCCAGAAGGGTTTGTTTTACAAATGTGGTTGCACCCATATTTGGGGCATAAATATTTACTATCATTATATCTTCTTGGTATAGTGTTCCTTTTAGTAAAAGGAGGTGCCCTGATTTGTCTCTTTTGATGTGTTTTAGTTTAAAGTCTGTTTTGTCGGATATTAGGGTTGCTACCCCTGCTCTTTTTTGGTCACTGGTGGCATGGTATATCTTTTTCCATCCTTTCACCTTCAGCCTGTGAATGTCTTTGGCTGTGAGGTGTGTTTCTTGCAGACAGCATATATTTGGATTATGTTTCCTAATCCACATTGCCAATCTATGTCTTTTGATTGGTGAGTTAAGTCCTTTGACATTAAGAGATATTATTGATATATGATTTTTGTTTTCTGCCATTTTGTGTTCTGTCTACTCTTGGGTGGTGTGATCTTTCTTCTTTACTTAAGTGGCCCACTTATTAACTTCCTCTCTTCTCTGATTCTGAAGTCTGCTTCTTTTTTCTTCCTTATGGTTTATTTCTTTAAGAATTTTCTCTAGTGTTGGCTTTGAATTCATGAATTTTTTGAGATTCTGTTTATCGTGAAAGACTTTGGATTCACCATTGATCTTGAATAGTAGTTTTGCTGGGTAGATGAGCCTTGGTTGGAAGTTATTTTCTTCCAGGGTCTGAATCACATCATACCAGTCTCTCCTAGCATTCATGACCTGGGTTGTATAGTCTGGGGTGATTCTTATTGTTTTGCCTCTATATGTCACCCGTCCTTTTGTTCTCGCTGCTTTTAAGATTCCTTCCTTGGCCTCTATATTGGTCATTTTGGTTATTATGTGGCGTGGAGTGGTCTTTCTTTGGTCCTGTCTCAGTGGAGTTCTGTATGCCTCCTGGACTTGAAGATCGAAGTCTCTTTCCAAATTTGGAAAATTCTCTGAGATTATTTCCTTGAAGATATTACAGATGCCCTTGGTCTGTACCTCTATCCCTTCCTCAATGCCTATTATCCGTAGATTAGGGCGCTTCATATTATCCCATAATTGCTGGATGTTTAGGTTTTGTTGCTGTAAAGATTTCTGTATATCGCTGACTGTGTTTTCGGTTTGGGATGTACTGTCTTCTAATATTGATATTCTGTTTTCCATTTCATCTAATCTTCCAGAGTTTCTTTCAATTGCTGTCTTCATTTCACTTATTGCCTCTTTCATTTCATTCCAGACCTCTTTCTGATTCTTTTTTAGTGTTTCTAATTCACCTTTAACCTCCTCTATACTTGTTTTGAATCCTTTCATCATATTGAACAACAAGATTCTGAACTCCCCTTCTTGCATTTCTAGTAGGTCAGTATTCGTGATTTCTGCTGTCTCTTCGTAATTCCTGGTTCTCATATTTGTAGCGTTCTCTGTCCTGTTTTTCTGGTTTCTACCCATCGTTCGTGAGTATTATGCTTAGTCAAATCTTAATATTAGGAGTTGGGGTATCGGCTAGTCAGCAGAGCCTTTCCAGTGTTGAGGGTGGGTGATGTGGGAAGAGCTGGGGTGATTAGTAAAGGAGTCAGATTAGGTAGAGGATATGTTTAGGTTGAGAAAGACTTTGAGTATCGTAAGGTGAAATCTTGCTAGGAATGAGAGAGAGTTAACTACTAGGACTCTTGTCGTTCGTGGAGTAATTATGAATGTAAGAGATACTTAGAGTATTAGACCAGGAGGTATATTATGTGGAAAAGTTTTGGGGGGGAAAAGTATGTAGGGTTAGTGTGGGAAGGTTTGTAAATAGGGGTGATGGAAGGAGCAGACAGACACAAAAAAAGAATAGAAAAAAAATCCACACAAGATACCAAGACTATTATGTAATCCTAGAAAAAGGGAGGAAGACCAATCAAAGGAGGAGAATGAAAATAAAGGAAGGAAAGAGGAAGAAAGAGGACAAAAGAACAAGAATAAAATAAAAGGAGCTAGCAGCTGTGTGAAATAAAAAAATAAGGCAAACTATCCAATATATATATATATATATATATATATATATATATATATATATATATATATAAAACAACATGTGAAAGTAAGAGAAGTATGGGGTGAAAGAAAAAAAAATAACACAGCAATAACCATACCAAAACAAAAGCACTGTAAAAGCAATATAAAACAAAACATCCACATTAAAAGTAAAATAAACAGTCCTCCTTATTTACGCATATGGGGTCAGGCCTATATAATATGTGCGTATGTGATTGCTTTAGTAACTTTCAGAATACCATCCAATGTCTCTTAGTTTTCTTTGTACTCTATTTTTTTATCTTCTTAGGTCACTCTGGGTGTTTGGACACCTTCTCTCCTTTAGCTGCTTTAGGTTTATGTGTCCGGATGTCTGGTTTCACTGTTATTTGATTCTATACAATTCACAGGTTCTGCGAAATTCTAACCTGTGGTCAGTACCTCTGCACTCACCACCCTAGACTCCAGCCTGTGCTTCCCTACGACACGGGTGGAGCATGACCAAGGTATAATTAGAACCTCCCCCTGAGGTCCTGTGCAGATATTGTGGCCCGATGGATTTTCCTGTGTCTCTGGAAATTCCAGCTGGGTTAGCCGGTGTGGTCCCAAGATGTACCCTGGGCAAATGGGTGCTGGTTCCTGGGTGCCAACGCTTGCTGCCAGAGCTCTGCCTATTCCAAGGGTGCAGGCTGGGTGTGCTGCTTTTACTGGAACCAGGAGTGAGTGGATGCAGCTGTCTGTTGCTGCTGGTATGCTCTTCCAAGGTGTATTGAGCTGAGTTCTCGTTCTCGCTTAGAATTAAGCCTCTGGCTAGCAGGAGGGTGGGAACACCCAGCGGTGGGCCAGGAGTGCAGGATAGGTGCTCAAGGATCCAGTGCGTGGTGCCCAGTAAAGGCCTCTGCCTCCCGCGGGACGTAGAAACTGGGGGTGCCCCAAGGAGATTTCCAGTTTACACAGGGCTTTCGCAGCCTTGAAGGCAGTCTCTGGCAAGGTGGCGGGGGGGGGGGGAGCTAGACACCCAGGTAGGCTCCAATTTAGTGGAGAGAGTGGGACCGGCAATGACTGCTAGCAGGGAACCGGGGCGCCGACAAGGTGCGCAGAGGGGAGTGCTCGGGTCTGAGGCTTGGGCGTGCTGGGGGGTTGGAGTGCAGCGCACGCTAGGGTCCGCACTTCCTGTTGTCCGCAGGTACCTGTCTTCCTTGGTCCAGGATTCGTGGGAGTCTCTATGCTGTTGTGATCCAGTTGCTGGTGGGCACACAGAATTCTGACGTGGGAGCTGCTCGCTGTTTTCAGTCCCGGATTATCTTGCTGCGGGACTATCCGGGCTATCGTGCAGGCAGCTCTGCGGGCCCGCGAAAGCAGCCCGCGGCCGCCGATCAGCGTTTGCAGCTGGTCCGGTGTCCGGGTCTATGTTCTTCTTCTTCTTCAAGTTCAGAGTTCCCCCGAGGTACCAGGATTTGTTTTGGTTCCTGGTATGTATTTTTTTTTTGTTGATTAAGACACAGCTTTCTAAGTATCTGAAGTTTTATTTGCTTCAGCTACTGAGGAGTACTGTGTCCCTCAGTCGCCATTTTGAAAAAAAAGGAAATGTTATTTAATGTGGTGATTAAAAATCACACATATTGGAGCCAACAGAAGTGAATTCTAGGCCTAGCTTTTGACCTACTGACTGAATGGTATATGGCAAGGTACCTAAAATAGTTTCAGTTTCTTCATCAGTAAACTCACAGTATTAGTGCTCTACACTGGCATGTTTTGTGTGATAAGCGAAGTAATGTATGCAAGGCTCTTAACAGCACATTGCACACACTGAGAGTTAATCTCATCAGTGTTTATCATGTTATGTATTTGATTATCATAATAAGTTGATCTCTTCTGAAACAGAAAGAAAACAGCTCAAATTGAAGACATTATAGTCCTGTATTACAGCTGAAAATAAATCAGAACACTAGGCCATACCCAGCAGTGTTTAAATATTATAATGTTATTTTAAGCAAATATTGAACCATTGACTTTATTATTTTAATGCTAGGGACTGGACCCCAGGTTATTCTATCACCAAACTATATCCCCAATTCTTTTTATTTTTTATTTTGAAACAAGGCCTTTTATGTTATTTCATTATTATTATTATTATTATTATTATTATTATTATTATTATTATTGATACTGGGGTTCCTGGAAGCCCTTCTACCTCTGGGCTATACTCCCAGCCCTATTTTATACTTTTTATTTGGAAACAGGGTCTCCTAAGCCAGCGCGGCTAGCTTTGAACCTGCGCGATCCTCCTGTGTCCGCCTCCCAAGCACAGGATTACAAGCGTGCGCCACCACGCCCGGCTTGAAACAAGGTCTTGATAAGTTACTTCAGTCCTCGCACAAACCTGAAATCCTCTCACCTCAAGTTCCTAGATATAGGGGCTACAGATGTGCATTACCATGCCAAGCATATGATATTTTGTTTCTTAAATATTATAAAGCAACAAGTGCAGTTGAATTTATTCATTCATTAATTCAACAAATCAATTCAGTCAGTCAGCTTGACCTTTGTGGTTTAAAGCTTATATTTAAAAGAACATTGGTATCAGGTGTTGTAGCACAAACCTATAATCCCAGTACTTGGGAAGCTGAAAAAGGAGGATTGCAGTTTTGAGGCGAGCCCCAGCAACGTAGGGAGGCTTTTAGCAACTTAACCACACGTTGCTTCAAAATAAAATTAATATATAAATAAAATAGGGCTCAGAGGTAGCATGCCTAGGATTCCAATCGTAGTACCAAAAGAAAAAATAAAGAAAAGGCTTTCAGTGTACAAAGTCCATTTGAGAAGGCCCAAAATTTGTTCATGCATAACTTTGGACCCCACAAATATTTTAATTTCATCCAAGACACTCTGGGGAAGAAGAAATAGCTACATGCTATAAAGAAATAGCCTAGAGGTCTTCCTTTTCATTTAGACAGATAAACATGAAAACAGAATGCCAGGATAAAATTTTCATTTAACATTTCCATTTAGCACTATGTTATGACAACTGGCCGCCGATATCTTCTAAAGGGGAGATGACATTATGAAAAAATCTTAATTAAATGGTTGGTTTGGGAGGCGAGGGTGTCAAGTTCTGGAGATCAGATACGGTGTGAAAAACAAAAGAAACAGTGATGTTTTTGAGGGAAGGATGACAAGAGCTTGTATTTTTGAGCTACTCATATAAGGAATAGAATGAACCAGAGACACAGTGAAGATATTGGAAGGAGGGAGGCATCAAATATTTTGTGTCACAGCAGGTAATTTCAGGATCTGTGCAATTTTCCTTCTGATAAAGTGACTCAAGGACATTTTAAAATAGAAATATTTGCTTTGTCACAATTAATATAGAAAACCTCAGAGGCCCTTTCCTCTCCTTTATATCTTGAACTCAATTGCAAGAAAAGTCTATGGCTTATGCTTCCAGATTTTTACTTGTTTATTATTATTATTATTATTATTATTATTATTATTATTATTATTATTTGTGTGTGTGTTACTGGGGTTGAACCTAGGGGCATACTACCTCTGAGCCCAGTTCTGTTTGTTTGTTTGTTTAGAAACCGCACCTTACTGTTGCTGAGACTGGTCTCAAAACTAAGATCCTTCTATCTCAGCCTTCCAGAGACAGACATGTCACCACACCTGGCTCACTTGTTTATTTTTAATGAGAAGATAATTAAATCACTGAGACACTCAATATAATCTGGCTGCCCTGAGACAAGCCCCTGAACTGTCCTTTTCACTCATTCTCTTTGAAAGTCCACAGAAATCCAAGGGTGGGGCCAGAACCCTTTTCAAGTATGGAATTGTTTGCAGAATCCACTGCAGACCCTTCCCCCTGCTTATATTTTAGACCTTAAAGGACAAGTGGCTTTTTGGATGCCAATATTGACAATAAAAGTATTGCTTAATGAACTATAAACACAGTACTTTATAACTTATTACATGATATCTGATTTGATTCACATAAATCTGTGAGGCAGGCAGACAGATATTACTATCCTCATGATGAAAAGAAAGAAAAACAAGATAGAAATGAGATAAACCGTCTAAGGCCCAGGGGCTGGCTACTGTCATTCTTCTGTCTAGGATTTCCATCATCTTTTTCTGAGTCATCTTCTCAGCGCTCATTGAAGTACAACCATACTAGCCATCTGTCTGATATTTGAATAAGCCAACCTCTTTCCTAAACCAAACATGCATTCTCTTTCCTCTGCAATGTTCTGTTTCAAATATTCACATGGACGACTCCTTTGTATCTTCTGGTTTCAGTGTACACATCACTCATATCTTATACGAAGAAGTCTTTCCCAATCTAAATTAAGCAGTTCTGTTCTCCATCGAATCATTTCTAAAGATAAAATAGCTCGAAATCACAATCCAAATTTATACCATACATTACAGTTATAATTCTTGCACTGACCTGTTGATTTGTTCTTAGTCTCCACAAATTGTCAATCCTATGAGAGCAGGAACCACATCCATGTCGATGACTGTCGTCTTTCAGTGGCAGCTCAGGCACCAGTACCTAGTAAATATCACACAAATATTTGTGAATTAAAGAGAAAAGGTTTTATGTTAAATGGTTCCTTATGACTAATGGAATTAAATTACATATTTTATTACCATTATAAAATATCAATTGATTTTGCAGATGTACATCCCACTTTTTCTTTACAAATAATAAACCTTTTCTATACCACCCTGAAATACTTTATTAGTTCTGTATACACCCTGTAAACTCTGTGTGTGTGTGTGTGTGTGTGTGTGTGTGTGTGTGTGTGTGTGTGTGTTTTACTGGGGATGAACCCAGAGGCATTCTAACTCTGAGCTACATCTTTCAACTCTATTTTATTTTTTACCTTGAAACAAGGTTGCTAGGTTAAGGAGAGTCTCACTCTTGCTGAGACTTTCCTTGAATCTGTAATCCTCTTGCTTCAGCCTCCAAGTATGGATATTATAGGCATGCAACACCATGCCTGGCTTTTACCTGAGAAATTCTAACCTTTGTATTAGTTTTTGCTCATGTAATTTCTTTTATCTAAATTTTCTTTTCTATATCTAAAGATTTTTAGTCTTATTTTTTAATTTAAAGCTCTTTATCAAATACCACCTTTCCTATGAGGTTTCTATGAACTTCATTTTTTTTTTAAAGTGGGGACTAGACGCAGGGCCATTCTATATCTACAATCCCCAGCCCTATTTTTTTATTATTTTGAAATAGGGCCTTGCTAAATTGCAGAGTATTTAAGCTGTTGAGGCCACCTTGAACTTGTTATCTTCCAATCTCAACCTCCCCAAAATTAGGATTACAGATGTGCATCACCACACCTGACTATGAACCTTAATTTAATGTTATACACTGTGATGGAACTTTCTTTTCTCCTGTTTAAAAGAATCTCTCATTTGAACTATAGTCATGCATAAATATATTTATATTGTATATTAATCTATAATATGAGCTTTATTCTTCATTGATACCTTTAGCATTATGTCTTATATGTGCATAAAAGTCATTAAATATGTGCTAGTTAGATACATTAAAATATTTTATATTATATCCTCTTCAAATCTGCTTTCTTAATCTGTATGTGTTAAAACTTATAAAGCTAAAACCACACCCAAGCCACAGTTACACTAAATTTCCATCTGTGTTTTTAAAAATGTATGAAAAAATTCATAAATGTCTAGGGTAAGATTGAGTTCAGAGACAGAAAAAAAACAGAAGTAGAATTCATTAAGCCTTTTGCTAAGAACCAGAAATTGTACCAAGGGCTTTATATCTGTTGTCTAACTAAAATTTAAGCCTGCAACATCCCTATGAAATAAATGCTACAGTTAATTTTTTGAAACATCCTATTTGGGGAAGAAATAGGAATAATTCATGATAAATGAGTCACATCTTCAAAATTGAAATGCCACCATTGTTAAGAGAGCTTCACAGCGAAGAGTAATTTTAGCTTGAATAAAAAGAAAAAGAGTAGCTTAAGGAACTCGCTACAGACTCAAAGAATAGGACAAGAATTAAATCCCTAAGAAATATTAAGAAGGTGAAAAATTGTTCTACTAGTGGGTATTTTGTCAAACTTACATAAAGAGTCAGAACAGATATTAGCAAAGACAGGGAAATTAAAGGACTGTCATTAATTTATAAAGAAGAATGTTAATTAAAAACTGAAAAGAATCTTGGAGAAATTACTTCTGTTATTTATTTCAAGAAATCTTTTGAACTGCTAATGAGAACATTTGGATTATCTCGAGAATAATTGCCTTAGTTTTTATTGTATCAAATTATGAATTTCTAAAGTAAAGAGGAATGAGGAAGTTTAGTTACCAGTGAAAGAAAAAATAACTATATGAAAAATGGTAAATAAAATAAACAGAAATAGAAAAATATAAGTTATGATTAAATATATTTTGAGTGATGTGTGCATGTATGTGGTGAGCCGCCATTGAAAGATGGCGCCGGCTTCCTGCCTCTGAGCTTGATTAGGCACATGGCTGTGCAGGAAGCAACTCCATATTTGGAGGCTAGGGTTGCGTAACACATGACGTGGTGGTAACCTGACGAGCGTGAGCCAGTGAGTGAGTGAGATGTGGCAAGAAGTGATTGGGGGAGTTAATGTTTATAATGCCCTGCGCGAGGCAGATCTTTGCCATTCCGCCATTACGAGTATCCTGAATAAACGGCTTGCAAGAAGAGCTTCGTGTCGTGTCTTAATCGCTGGTCGAGGGACGCGACAACTGGTGGCCCGTACGGGGAAAAAACAGCTCCCGTGCGTGAAGCTCAGAACTTGCTGTCGTCAGGGAAGGTGCACCGGTAAGTCCCCTGGTAAGTTGGGGGGTCCGCGAAAAATGCGGGTAACCGCTCTCACCTGTGGATAAGGGGAGAGCAAATCCAGTAGAGCTGCGATCAAAGCAGACGGGAAAGTGACAGTAGAGCTGCGATCAAAGCAGACGCGGGAAAGTGACAGTAGAGCTGCGATCAAAGCAGACGCGGGAAAGTGAAAGTGGAGTTGCGGTTAAAGCAGACGCGAAAAAGTGAAAGTCGAGTTGCGGTCAAGCAGACGCGAAAAAGTGAAAGTGGAATTGCGGTCAAAGCAGACGCGGAAACGCGAAGGTAGAGCCGCGATCAAAGCGGACCATTTTTGAATTTCATTTTGAGCTTAGTTTTGGGATGGGGGCTTCGCAGTCTCATCCAATTTTTTTGGCTCTCCAGGAGCTACTTTATTCTAGAAGTTTAGAATTTAGAGAGTCTACTTTAGAGAAATTTTTAAATGATTGTGACAGAGCTGCTCCATGGTTTGCTGTCTCAGGTAACCTAACAGTTCCTAATTGGGAAAAGCTTGGTCGAGATCTTGAATATGCCAAGCAACAGGGAAGCCTTAATCCCTGTGTTCTACCTATTTGGAAATTGGTCAAAGGTTGTTTAGAAGATCAAAAATATGATGATGCTATTAAGGAAGGGCAAACCGCCCTCGAGTTACTCAAAGAACAGAAATCTGAAAAGCATAAGTCAGAACGGGCAGTTAGTGAAGCAAAGGAACCTGTCTGTTCCTCACTCTATCCGAATTTGTCTGAATTTAAAGGGCCAGACTCCTCTTCTGATTCTTCTGATGAAGAAAAGGGTTCGTTAAAGAAACAAATGGCCTGTGTGTCAATTCATTCAGCCTCGAAAAAATCTCGTTTGCCTAAATTAGATCCGGACTTTCCTATGCCCTCAGGTTTACAAGATCCTCCTCCTGGGCCACCGCCATCCTTACCATCCTCCACTCAGGGATCTCATAATTCCTTTTGCCCTCAAGTTTGGTCACGTGTTAGAACTGAGCTCCCGTTGGCCTTTCCTATTTTTCAAGATACACAGGGTGCTTGTTTTTATGAACCCCTTGATTTTAAGGTCATTAAGGCATTAGCAGAATCAGTTCGCATGTATGGGGTCACAGCTTCCT
The DNA here is from genome assembly GCF_963383645.1 of Muscardinus avellanarius. Taxonomy (NCBI): domain Eukaryota; kingdom Metazoa; phylum Chordata; class Mammalia; order Rodentia; family Gliridae; genus Muscardinus; species Muscardinus avellanarius. The sequence continues at coordinate 22,151,503 of NC_137803.1, forward strand.
TTACATTAGCCCAAGTGGAAGCTCTGGTTAGAAACTGCATGACGCCAGGGGACTGGAATGGATTAACACGAGCATGCCTCACCCCTGGACAATTTTTGGAATGGAAGGCCTTTAACATAGAATATGCCTCTGATCAGGCTGCTGCTAATGCTCTTGCTGGAAATCCTCAATGGGATCGAGATATGATTTTAGGACAAGGGCTACATGCCCAAAACCAAACCCGACTTCCTTTGGAAGTTTATAATCAAATAAATTTTTGTGCTATTAGAGCATGGAAATCCCTTAGGAGCTCAGGGGAATCTGCTGGTAATCTAAACAAAATTAAGAACAAGTTGAGGTATTATGGCAGCTTGCACAGCTTGGATGTGAATGGAGATATCCTGGTCTCTGTGTTACCAGCGTTCAATATGAAAATTTTACAAAAGCCGCTAACCTGTCTCGGGAGTTGTCAATTTATCTTTTAGGCAACTGGACGGGAGAATTTGAAACCCAACTAGAGAGATTACGCACTGCCATGGTCACCGTCAACTCGACTCGTGTGGACATCAGTTTGGCTGAAGGACTGTCATCTTGGATAACTCATGCCATGAATCATCTAAAGAAATGGGCTGGATTGGGGGCCTTGATGGGATTATTGGTTGTGGCTGTGTTGTTTTGTGTCTGGTGCATTGCTCGTCTTCGCCAAAGTTCTAATCATAATACAGCCATGTTTATACAGGCCTGTGTGGCTATCGAGGCAGGACAATCACCCCAAGCCTGGCTCGTGGCAGCTAAGGCATAGTGGCTCAGGTTGCAAGGCAAAGCACTGCAGCTGAGGGCACAAGTTTGGTCCTCAGGAAGAGTACGCTTGACTGCACACGGGTTAGGCACCCAAGTACCCGTCCCTAGAAAAAGGTGCCAGTGATTAATAGGGGTCAAACCTCTGCTCTTACCTGTTGCCTATAAAAACAAAAAGGGGGAATTGTGGTGAGCCGCCATTGAAAGATGGCGCCGGCTTCCTGCCTCTGAGCTTGATTAGGCACATGGCTGTGCAGGAAGCAACTCCATATTTGGAGGCTAGGGTTGCGTAACACATGACGTGGTGGTAACCTGACGAGCGTGAGCCAGTGAGTGAGTGAGATGTGGCAAGAAGTGATTGGGGGAGTTAATGTTTATAATGCCCTGCGCGAGGCAGATCTTTGCCATTCCGCCATTACGAGTATCCTGAATAAACGGCTTGCAAGAAGAGCTTCGTGTCGTGTCTTAATCGCTGGTCGAGGGACGCGACACATGTATGCTTCTACCATCTTGTACTCGCCTAAGATGTATGAATACAATGAACCAATAAATAAAACATGAGAAAGTAAAAAAAAAAAAATTAGGATTCAACAACTTCAATGGATTCTACAAAGCTGCCATTAACACAGTCTATTTCAATTTTCCATCAAAATATCTATGGTTCCTAAATTTATAGTAAAAGGAGGAGAAGAAGAAGATGACAAGAATAAATCATTGCTAAAAAGCATGCTTTTGGCAAAATATGAAACATATTTGTTGCTGCTATTGCTGTGTTTTTACTAACAGAAAGCCAATGGAACTAAGAAAAACAGTAGCAGGTGGGCCATCCTGCCATATTTCTGGCGAGCTTATGCAAAACGGTCTTTGGCTGACACGTGCAAAGTTTCTGCCCACCAAAAATCTAGGCTGTTTTAAAAATCCTCATGCAGCTCACAGAGTTCTTTATTCCTCCCTCTCCCTTCTCTCTGCCCTACTACATTTATTTGGTTACTATAAACTGTCAGAACAGATCTGGAAAGAAAGAGTAAAGGAGGAAGTGGTCTTGGGTACATTTCTTATTTTTATAACATTGTGGGTGGAGAAAAAGAAAGAAAGATGCCTTTGTGTCTTTTTGAGCGTTGCTGCTTTTCACATCCCTGCAAATCAGAGAGCCCGGGGGAAGAAAGGAAGACCCCTGTCAGGATTTGGAGGTGACACTGGATGAAGGCCTGGGAAACACTGGACACTTTGCAGGGATCTCTGTTCCATACCTGGCTATCAAGCTGTGAATTAGAAAAGGTCACACAACTGAGGACAATTCAAAGACTCGGGCTTGACACATGCTGCTCTGAATAGATTTCCCTTCCATTGCAGAGTAAAGGAATAGATTATACATTATTTCCAAATAAAGATAGTAGGTGAAAGTCATAATACTTAGCAGGTAGTTTACAGCAGGATTCTTTTACAAAACCAGAAGGATATTCTTTTGTAGGAAAGTACTTGTCATTTTTATTCCTATGAAGAAACATCAACTCCATGAAATAATTAGAATAGAATGAAACTGGGTGTGGTGGTGCATGCTTATAATCCTAGTCCCTGGAAGGCCGAGACAGGAGGATTGCAGGTTTGTGCCAGTCTCAGCAATTTAGTGAGGCCCTCAACAACTTAATGTGATTCTATTTCAAAATAAACAAATAAAATACGGCTGGGGATATAGCTCAGAGCTAGAATGCCCCTAAATTTAATCCCTAGTACCAAAAAATTTATGTAATGGAGACATGATAAGACTGTAGAAAAAATAAAGGATGAAATAACCAAGATGGTTAAGAAAAGGAAGAATTGCAAGGAAATTGATAATACAATAGAGGAATTAAAATCACTATAAAAAGTAAAAGACAGATTAAACTTTATGAAAGGTAGAATCAGTAATGAGAATGGACAACCTGAGAGGATACAGGAATGTTTAGAGAAAGAATAGTATGTAGAAAGAAGTTTAGGAAGATAAATAATAGGAAAGAAGTCAGGGAGAAATTTAAAGAAGTGTAGATTCACCTGTAAAACACATCAGAGTAAGTAAGAAATCAATCAAGAACATTTTCATAAAAAGCAATGTCAGTCAGTTTTGGTTTACTTATCTCTATTCTTTTTTATAGAAAGGGACCTTGAATTTCCAATGGGCTCTCAGCTTCATGCAAGTTTGGTTTGATCCTAAGTTTCAGGGCTTTCTTCCCATAGGTATAGCTTAACTGATATATGGGGGGTCCAGCTAGAGATCCTTGGCACCTTTAGTGCTCTGGAACTAGAGAGAAGAATAGTAAAGGAATCCTTCCAAGAAAGGATTACCTAGGATCCTGGTGATTCATTATTTCAAGTCTTATTTTTTTCTTTCTTCTTCCCCCTCCTCCTCCTCCTCCTCCTCCTCCTCCTCCTCCTCCTCCTCCTCCTCCTCCTCCTCTTATTCTTATTTTTATTCTTATTCCTCTTCAAGTACTGGGGATGGAACCCAGGGACGATCTATCTCTGAGCTACACTATCAGCCTATTTTTTTATTTTAAAACAGGGCCTCAATGAGTTACAAAGGCCTCACTAAGTAGCTGAGGCTGTCTGTGAACCACGATCCTCCTGTTTCAGCCTCCCAAATGCTGGGATTACAAGTGCATCCACCATGCCTGGTCATCTTTCCAAGTCTTAATGAGGACTTGTCTCCTGGTCTACGTTATCTCCTACATCTTCACAGACACAGATTGCCAGAAGAGTGTGATCTCCCAGAAGACTGGAGAATGAATTTATTTGTCAAGGATTTGCTACTTGTTGGGTGACTTGACAATAAACAAGGTCCATTACCACTCTGAAAGGCAATCCAAGTCAGGGAATAATTTTCTCTGAGGGGGACTTTGATATTTTCTGTGCACATTCTGTACTGGTAACAAAGACTTCTACCCAGTCTGTGAAGTTATCAATAAAGACCAAAGGGGAGCCTGGCAATGATGGTGCATGTCTGTAATCCCAGTACTTGGGAGGCTGAGATAGTAGGAACTGAAATTTGAGGCCAGCTTCAGCAATTTAGTGAGGCCTTCAGCAACTTAACAAGACAATGTTTCAAAATAAAAAGTAAAGCCAGGCATGGTGGTGAATATTTGTAATGCCAGTACTTGGGAGGCTGAGATAGGAGAATTGCAGGTTCATGGCCAGCCTCAGCAACTTAGTGAGGCCCTCCACATCTTAGTGAGACCCTATTTCAAAGTAAAATACAAAATAGAGTTGGAAGTGTAGCTCAGTGGTAAAATACCCCTGAGTTCAACCGCTAGTTTCCCCAAAATAACTAACTTAAAAATAATAAAAATTAAAAAGTGTTCAAATTATAGCAGGGAGGTAGAACGTCTCTGGATTCAATACCAAGTATCAAAAACAAACAAAACAAAAAGATGGAAAAGAATTTATAATCTCTAAGGAGGGGGTAACTATGTAAAGCCTCCCTTTGAGTAAGAGCCCTTATGCTGTATGGACTGAAGCAGAACAGAAGGCTTAGTGTCCTGAGGGTTCATTTGAAGACTAAGATAACATGCCTGAAAAATTCTTTCTATAATCTTATAAAGTCCTTTATCTACGAGCAGTCTTTTACATAATTGACAGAGGCTGTTTGGGCCAAAATGGAGAGCATTATGTAAGTACTTTGTAAGAGCTTCCCCTGGGTTGAGTGGGGATTTTGAATCAGTTGGTCTAATTGATAGCATCCATCAGGACTCAGGTGGTATCCCTGTGCAATAGCCCATTCCTTTTCTTTCTGCAGATGGTGAGAGGAAGGCAATTCACATGGCAAGGTAGAGAGGAGGGTTCCTAATGTGTGGTCCTTTGGGGCAGCGATACAGGTATTACAATCGTGTTTCTGTTCTCTTGTGCCACCTCAGTGTCCTCCTTTTGATGTCCTCGACAGTGAATCACAGCCATACACGAGACACAAGTGTATTGTCTCAAGTGTATTGTCTCTGGGAGCTTTATACATTAAGGCCCATATTTAAATGGGTAGTTTTTTTTGCAGTTAAATAGCCCTGTTCTTTCTAAACTGCTGTATGTGTGTGGGAAGTCATTTAAATCACTGTGGCTGCCAATAGCTTATATCAGTTATCTCATAATGAGTATTATTATTCCATGACTTCTGAAGTAGATAAGGCAGCCAGATTTATTTATTATTATTATTATTATTATTATTATTATTATTATTGGTGGTACTGGGGTTCCTGGAAGCCCTTCTACCTCCGGGATACACTCCCACGGGCTACTCTCCCAGACCTATTTTTTTTTTTTTTTTTTTTTACTTTTTTATGTGGAAACAGGGTCTCTTAAACCAGAGTGGCTGGCTCTGAACCAGCACGATCCTCCTGTCTCCGCCTCCCAAGCGCGAGGATTCCAAGCCTGCGCCACCACGCCCGGCTAAGGCACCCAGTTTTAAAGAGGTGCATCTCTGTGTGGAAATATTGAGACCTTCTACAAGACTTGCCTGATACTTCAATTGTCTAGCAACTATGTTCCAGTGAGAACTTTGAATCTCTAGTAGGTTACTTGATGTGGTGTTTACCTCCAGCAGCTGCATGAAAGTGGTTCTTTGTCTTGGTGGGGTAGGAGCTGGGGATTGAACTCAAGGACATTCCACCTCCAGGCTATACCCCCTGTTCTATTTTATTTTTTATTTAGAAACAAGGGTCTTCCTAAATTGCTGAGAGTCTCTTTGAATTGCTGAGGCTAGATTTGAATCTGCAATCCTCCTGTCTCCATCTTCCAAGCAATTATTAATAGCTCTTCCTGGGACTTCCAGATCTCTGAATTCGTTGCATTTAGCCTAGGTTCTTTGAGATCCAGTTTGGGATATTGGGGTATTGGGATATTGGGATTTGGTGATAATGAAGGTAGAGATGTTAGAGTCTCATTTATATTCCAGATGTCCTGTATTATAAAGTATTCCCCAGTGTGATTATAGGGAGAAAATTGGAATGTTGCAATGGGGGATTGCAAGGCTTCAGTAGTCTGGGAGGGTAGCCCGGAGGTAGAAGGACTTTCAGGAACCCAGTACCACCAAAAAAAAAAAAAAAAAAAAAAAGAAAGAAAGAAAGAAAGAAATTTTCTAATGAAAGGCTGTGACTCTATTTGCTCATCTCTAGTTTCTCATTTGCCTAGAGTTCCTCCTATGACACCAATAAAAATTTAAATAATAAAAAAAAGGCTGTGACCTAGTTCTTGACTCTGGTTTTATGGTATATTGCCTCAGATGTAGAAAATGGGTTGGATCCTTAAGTGTGATTTTTACATTAATAGCTCTTCCTGGGACTTCCAGATCTCTGAATTTGTTGCATTTAGCCTAGGTTCTTTGAGATCCAGTTTGGGATATTGGTCAGAACAAAGATCAAGTATTTGTGGCTGGGAAGGGAAGACTACATGAGTGCTGAAGTATATCCCTCCTGAGGAAGCGGGGGGTAGGGCTTTCAGACATAACCAGAAAGTGATGGGATAATAAAATGTCTCCCCATGAATATGAATAGTGCAGAGAAGGCATAAATTGCCATTCTAAGGGCTTTCTATCCACTCCAACCACTCAGCAGGATATAGAGAAAGGGGTTCCAGAATAGGAAACGAATAGAGAGTAAGTGGCTTTAGAATCCAAAAGGAAACTTAGATTCCTACCTGCCACATCCACGGTTGCTGTGGGCTCCGTCCCTTTGAAGAGAATCTCTGATGCGAACTGACCCAAATGCAGGCACCTCCAGTCCAGGACCATTAATGGATGTGGGTCTTGTCTTTAATCCCTTCGCCCTTTTCTAGTGGCCTGGATTCTTGCAAAGAAGAAAGGGTGTCTAGGGGGGGGGGTGTTTTTGCCTTCCAACACTTATTCTTTCCAAATCAGTGGCAGTTTCCTTGGGGCACAGGCTTTTGGAGGCGACCTGGAGATGCTTCTTGGACTTGTAAGGTAGGCGAAAGCTGGGCTTGCCTTCTTTCCCTATATTCTTCCATGTTTCTATACTTTTCTTCTATATCTTGTTCTTAGTTCTAAAAGACTGAAAAGGCTGTTTTAATCAAATCTACAGCAGGGGTGTTAGGCCCCAAAGCCCACTTTTGTAACTTTCATCCTCTGTCTGGGGCAGATTGGATGATAAATTTATCATTTAAAATTAAGCCCTTTCAGGAGCATGTTAGGTCCTAGAGTAGTATATTTAATAAAGGCTTCTCTAAGCCTCTCATAGAAGGCAGAGGGATTTTCCTTGGGGCTGTGATCTATGGTAGATAATTTGCTATAGCTTAAAGGCTTTACTCGACCCTTTTTAATACTTTCCAATAAGCAAAGAACCAGGTGGTTTCTTGCCCAAATTCCCTCAAGGTTGTTAACATCCCATGAGGGATCATGCTGAGGAACAGCTGTGAATCCAATGGGATACTGGTTAGGATTTTTCACGTGAATTCCATCTCCAAATAGAGATGCATTGTGTCCACTGCACATCTTACCTCCTGTGTGCTAATTTCATTTAAAATAATGTCTATGTCTTTCCAGGAGAGCCTGAAGGTGATAATTAACCATTAAGACCCTTCAATAGATCCATTGAGATCATCTGAGAATACTCAGATCTGATTTACTTACTGAGATTTACTCAGATCTTGCACAGAGAAAAGAATTTAAATCTTAATAGACTGGCATTTGGGACCCTGATACTTCTTTTAGGGGGATTATTGAGAAGTACATGGAAGCCTGGAGTATGTTAGAGGTATGTGTTTCTCAGGTTTATTTGTGGGCACCTTGTTAGAAGGGCAGAAGGATCTGGGTCAAATGTTTGGGTATTAACAGCTCCTGTGCTTTCACTAGGAATTTTATTTCATCCCCCACACCACAGTTAGATCTAATTTCTTGGCTCTGTAAAGGTTAGGATTGCAACTTAGGAGCATGAACCTTTGGACAGGCTGGACATTTGCCCATTTTTTCCAGCCTGTATACAAAAGGTCTAGATGTAAGATGGAACTAAAGTTTACATGTTCAAATTCAGGCCAGGTTTTCTTGCCTCTAAACTTATATTTCAGCCACATCTTTCAACAAGAAATACAATCCTCTTTATTTTAAATTTTTGAGGATTCAATTTATCCCAATTTCTTAAGACACATTCGAGGGTGAATCATGAGTTATAGACATCTGGTTACCCATCTGGAGAAAAAAGGGAGTGCAAATGAGAGAGTGTGTCTTCCATTCCTCTTAGCATGAATTCCTTTTGTTAGACCTGCGGATTCCTTTTTCTATTATCTTCCTATAATAACAAAACCTGGAAATTTTCCTTTTTCTTTAAGGAACTGGGGAAAAGAAGACATCAAATGTGCAGAAGATGGGCACCTTTCATCTTTTTCAGCATACTGCCTGGGGGGTGGGCAAACCTCACCCCGAGTTCTGGCCTTAGGTGCTATTAATGGTATACCATCTCATTGCTAGATTCACCATGAATGTGAAGATTCCCTTCCTTTATTGTCTTCTGTGAGGTCCCTAAACAATTGAGGCTGTAAAGAACCTTGCTCTGGAAGAGAGACTTTGTAAAGTTTTAAAAAGGCCTAAGCAGTATAGTCAAGAACCTGAGAAATTAATCTTTGTTTTCTAGGTTAGCTTTGGAAATTTTACCAAGAGCCAATCAATATCTTAAGAAAACCTGGCATTTTTAACATAAAATTGAATTACAGTTGTGAGAAAGCACTTTAAGTAATCTGTCTTAATTATTACCAACTTTAACCCACATATAAAATTTTTTCATAAGCTTCATCCTCTACCAAACTTCTGTGATTTACTTCAACCTAAATTTTCTCTTATTTCTTCTTTCCCATTTTGGAACAATTCAGCCATTCTAGTTTAGAACAAAATTCACTAAATGAGATCATTTCTTATTTTCAAATATTCTCTTTTCCTTTTATCCTTTTTTTTGTGGTGAAACCCATAGGCTTTCTACATTTGGGCTATACTCCTAGCCCTATTTTTTTATATTTTATTTGGAAACAGGGCCTCACTAAGTTGCTGAGAGCCTAACTAATCAAACCTGTGTGATCCTCCTGTCTCAGCCTCCCTAGTGCGGGGATTACAAGTGTGCGCCACCACACCTGGCTTCCTTTTATCCTTTCTTACCAAAATATATCCCCTTATATTCATATACTGTGAAGGTTTGGCTTACCTCTTACAAATGAGTGGTCCTGCTATAATTCCCAGTTAAGGATCAAAGTTAGAGAGGCATCCAAAGTCATGGTACACCAGAATATGTTACTCGGTAAATTATAGGGTGGTAATCATTCTCCTCAGTTTTTGCTTCCTGGGAGAATAATTTTAAACAAAAAGCATAAATAGAGAATATAAGATGTTTATTTAAGGAAGTAGAGGTTCAATAATAAAATAAGGCCATGATTAATCTTTGCTTTCTAGCCTAGTTTTGAAAATTGTGCCAGAAGCTGATCAATATCTTAAGAAAACCTGTTATTTTTAACATAAATTATGTTCTGATTGGGAGTGGCATTTCTGAGACAGGGTTATGTTATGTTTGAAAGAGATTCTGAAAGCAGCTGCTGCCCCTGCATGAGAAATTGAGGAGATAGAAAGGAAATAGGCAGATAGGGAAAAGGCCTTGGTAGAAAAAAGCTAATTTCCTGAGTTTCCTGAGGGGCGACAAATGCCTGAAATTCCAAAGGCTCAGGAGATAAGAAGGCCAGAGCTTCACAAAGCCATCCTGAGTTTCCTAATCAACAAACCCACCCAGCAAGTCTGGCATTCCTGAAAGGAGACCCTTCAAAGAACTTGCAAATGTGCTATGCAAATTCTCCTTGGAATCACCCTAACCACAAAAGGACTTGCAAGCGGTCAGGCATCATCAGGCATCGGCCAGTCAGATGGCAAAAGTGGGGACTTCCCGCTCGGGACCCCCTCCCCTTCTGGGGAGCTGTTCTCTCTCTCTCAGGTCGTGTTGGCCCTGAGAGAAGGCAGAGTGCATCTGAGGGCACTTGGCTCGGGCGACTCTCGAGTAGTGACCTGAAGGCCTCTGCTGGACATCATGGCTGACCAGGCCCCTAGGGGTGACCTGCACCTCTTTTCTGGCAGATCGCGTGGACTCTGGGAGAAAGTAGTTTGCAACTGATGGGCACTTGGCTCGGGCGACACTCGGGTAGTGACCCTGAAGGCAGCTACTGGACCCCGGAGTTCCGACAGCCCCTATGGGGTGTTCGGCCACTTTTCTCTATTCCCTTCTGGCAGATCGTGCGAACTCCGGAAGAAAGCAGCCTGCACCTGAAGGCAATTGGCTTGGGCTACTCTCGAGTATTGTCCTGAAGGCAGCTGCTGGACCCAGAGTTCCAGACCCTTTGGGGGTGTTCAGCCACCCTTGCCCCATTCCCTGCTGCTTCCAATAAACCTTTTACTCCCCTTCCTGAGGTCTGCGGGTGTCATTCTTCGCTCTCCGTAGACAAGAACTCGCCGGGGTTTTCTCGCAAGAAACCCCCGTTTCAAAATGGCATTGGATAAAGAAGCCATGCTTCAGAAAGAGGGTCTGCAGTGGTCTGTTTCCAAGAGTGGGAAACAGCATGGACTCTTTCACATATTCCCTTTGGATACCTTCTTCCTCCTTCATGCATATTTTGTTTGGAGTGGCCAAATGTCTTTCTCAGTGCCACACCTTAGTGACCCTGTGTTGTCTCTATCCCTCTATCCCTTTCCATGGGGAAGGGGTCAAAATGAGGTCCCACAGGGGTTTCAACTTTCTTGAATCCTCCTTCCAGTCTGTCTCAAATCAGCCCACCTGCTCATTTTCATCTAAGTGCCTAACACAGAGTCCCTCTTTTCTCTCTTTCTCTGCTTCTTGCTGCCATACCCCGAGATCTGCAGATGTGACCTGGACTGAAGCTTCTGAAATCTCCAGAACTGTAAGCAAATAAATCTTCCTCTAAATTGTGATCATCAAGTATTCTGAGTCATAGCAGTGAGAACACTTACCAAAACAACTTTAAACACAGAACTGCCATAGTGTTTTCTAAAGGGATTTCACAGATTAACATTACCACAACAATGAACAGAGGCTTCAGTTTTCAACATTGTCGGAAATTTTTTAATACTTATTTTTAATGGAATGATAATGAGCGAGTCAAAGGTGAAATGCTGCATGACCCTTGAAACAAAAACTTACTAAAAAATTCTCTTCTTGCCCAGAAGAGTCAAAAATTTATTAATATGTGACTTTTACTTTTTCATCAATCATGACCTTATTTTATTTCTGAACCCCTACTTACTTAAAAAATATATCAAATATCCAACTTATCTTTTCAATATTTGTAGATATATATTGTTGTTAATACATATATTGCCCCCATGTTCTTCTGTGGACACTATGAGGATATAATATTTGGGGGTTAGAATGAGTCTTTCCTTGATTTAGTGTTGTATGTTGAAATGGAAACAAATATAGAAGGATCTTGTTGAGTGAATTCTTCAGAAACAAACCTGCTATGAATATGTGAGTGAATATGATATATTATAAAGCGTTCCCAGTTGAAACCATCAGGGCTAGGGACCAAGAGGGAAAGGGAAGAGAGGTGAGCCAAGCAAGGGTGAACTTTCTTGGGTGCAAGACTGTGAAACAATTAATTCTACAGAGATTCACTTTGATTTAGTACTGAAGTGGAAATTTGGAGATAAACAGGACACAACTCAGAGTTATCTCCATCAGGAACATAAAGGTTGAGGTATAGGATTGGTATTGATAAGGTGAAACCAGACGTTTCCAGCAGTTCTCCTGTGCAGGCATACAATATAATTTGTAGAACCTAGAGGCAGCTTCTTTGATAAAAAATGATTGTGAGTATTGACTGCTAGGATTGAAAGCATAGAAGGAGTGTGCAGAAAGATGGTATAAGGATCCAAGGGGACATGGCAGAGTACTGACAGCTTTTATCATATGTTAATCAAAGGTAATATATATCCTAAGGAAAAACACAGACCAGCCAGGGATGGTGTTGGTTGTGTGTGTATATATATATATATATATAATCTGTCATTTACTATAAATAATATGAAGAAAGAACTTCGTATCAAAACTTTATTTATTAAACAAAAAATGCACCATTGGAATAACATTTCTATAAAAAATGAATATGAGACTGTTCTACAGTGATTACAAAACCCCTTTTATCCTCGTGTAGTAGTATACAAGATCATGTGTAGAAACAGTCATTGTTTTAAACTGTAAGCAAGTTGCCTTTCTCATAGAACAAGATTTACACTTAAATATTGCAATCACTAGTCTAATTTGGTTAACAATGCTAGAGTCTGACAATTTAAAGAAACTCTTTGTAAGCTCAAAATACCCTTTTTTCTTTAAAAAAGGCGTTTTGCAACAACAAAAAATTTCTTTTCCCACTAAGGCTAGTTAAAGCTGTAGTATACCCATTTCTACCAAATAAACATATCACTATCACACTAAAATCCATTCAAATTGCAAAGCCCTTTGAGAAAATGAATAGCACTGATCTGCAAAATGCTATCAGAATTATTTTAGGTTTGGTGTTATCATCTTTGAACAGCCCTAGAAAGGGAGAAGGCCGTGATAGACCTCAGTGAAGGCTTTGCCTGGATTGGACATACCCTCATACTCAGCAGTGGACAATTCACTTCCAAAGTGGTCCCTCTGAGATATGGGACACTGCAGCTTTAACAGCCGTGTCTAGATCCCAACCAGATCTCCCTTTTTTTTATCATAAATTATCCAAAAAAGAAGCCACTCTAAATAATAAATTAAATATTACTTATAAAAGTACACCCTATACCCACCCACCCTTGCCCCAAACATACTGACAACTCACAAAGTTCAGAATTGTCAGGTTTACCCTACAATAATAAAAAAAACAGCATTTCTCCTCCTCTTCAACATTCCTCTCTTGCATCTAAAAATCCACGTTCAGCACACAGTGAGATCCCTTGGTCCATGCCTCTGTGTCTCTGACATCTTGTAGAGTTTGCTTTTCCTCTCATACCAACAACAACAACAAAAATCATAGAATGACAATGTACAAAGACTCTCTACTGAGAGCAAGAGGAAAAAAATCCTTCAGTAGTGCAAGAGGAAGTTTGCCAAGTGGATGTTATTCAATAGTGGCATCAAAGAGACCAAATCAGATGTAATACTCATTTGCTGATATGGACATGACATTTGGTCTCCTATCTAATCACTGACCAGAAAATATTCAGGCATTTCTTTTCCAAATCAATACATTTTTTGGAAGCAGGTGTTTAGAAAGCAAAATATATTGAAGGAATGGGTACATTATTTTTCCATAGGATAGAATAAAAAACACCCATTTGTGATTTTCCAAAGTATCCAATTGAATTTAAAACACTGGAGTCAAATAGAAAGCATTTCTGTAAAGTATTAAGATGGCTTCTAACAGTAACTAGGTAAATACAAATTATGAGCATGAGATTGCTTTTCAGCTCTGTGATGTTTGCCGTTCTGGGCTCTGTCTTGTGTAAATGGTGATGAGCAGGTCAGGATACTAACCTCTGGGCTTTCAGGGCAGCCTGAAGTTTGCCTGAAGTGAACAGCCTGGGAATGAGAAATCAGCTCCACTCAAGTCTATTTTAAAGGTCAGATGCTTTTGTTTTCCTTAATCATACCTAAAACTTAGGAATTTATCTATTTTTCTTTCTTTCATTGACAGGAAATAGATATTGCAAAACCACATGAAGTCTGGATGTAGGATAAAATTTTATCTCAAATGGTAAAAATAACTTATTTGATGGTCACCTTCTTTTGTTGGACATGTACGGTCCAATAGCCATGACATTTTCCACTTGGAGGTGACTTAATGATACTTAAACACAGATGACAAAAGGGGCCAATGGGTAGATAAGTTTTAGCAGCCATCTTTAGGCACAGACTCTAGTGGCTTCCAGAAAGACCTGTACTCAAAGATTCTTCATTGGAAAAGCCAATGAGTTGCAAACTTTACAATATCAGAATGTTGCCAGGAATATAACTCTAATTAATGCTCCTTGGCTCTCCCTTTAAGCTGCTACCAAGGCAGGGACTTGATCATACACCTTAGTTTGAACAATGCTTGTTTTGAAGAAACTAATGTTATCTCTAACCCCTGAAAAAAAGCCTTGATAAACCACCCCATGTCACTGGCATGTTTTGTTATCAGGACTGTGTATTTTATAATACAAAAATACAAAGTCATATTATTTAAATATTCTAGAAGCTTATAGGTTTATTGTCCAAAGAAGCTGCTTTGACTGGTTTCTAATTAAATGTGAATCACTAAGAAATATTGAATATTTGGCTAGAGTACCATACAAGTATTCTGAAAGAATTTGGAGCTATTTGCATTTGTGAATTCAACAAATTCTAGAGGAATGAAAATAGCTTTTTAAAAAAAAAATCAAAATAAGGTACAAAGAAAAATACTAAAGTTTTTCAAGAGGAGACTGTTGCCTGACAGTTCAGTACAGTGTAGGGGAAGCCTGAGCATGCCCTGCCAAGTCTGATTTTCTTCTTTCTCAGAGAGCAAGGAGTCCTGGTGTCAGAGCTGCTGGTTGGCTGTCAGGATTTGCCCTGTGGGAGTCAGAGAGATTTATGAGCTTAAGGAGCCCTGCATGTCATGTAACAGAATGAGAGAAGGAGCAAAAAAAGGGGCTATCTCACAATACTCACAGATTCTTTCTTGTCAAGAGGCCAAGAGACCAGGAAATTGAAAAAAAATTACCTGAAACCTTGGGTAGGTTCATTGTATATGTGTGAAGATTTTAAGAGGGAAGGGGGCAGAGTTACAGAGAAGTCATAGTGAACTCATCATATATTAAAAATCACCAAGTAATGACATTAAAGTCTCCTGAGGATATTTAAATGAATTCTATTCTATTTTTAGTGTCTGGCAAAAGGACTTATTAGCACTGCTAATTGCTCAAATAAACCATTGTATTTAATGAAGAAAGTTGCAAACCATGTGGCAGAAATACAACTTCCATTGAAGACTGATAACATATAGTGTGTGTGTGTGTGTGTGTGTGTGTGTGTGTGTGTGTGTGTAAGTGGTATTGGGGATTTAAACCTGAGACTATTCTATCTTTGAGCTACACCCTCAACTCAATTTCACAACTCAATTTTCATATTGAAATAAGACCTCACTAAGTTGCTTAGGGCCTAAGTTGCTGAGGCTGCTCTCAAACCAGTTATCCTACTGCCTAAACCTCTCAAGTACTGGCATTAAGGCATGCACCACCATGCCCAGCTAGATAACATGTCATTTTAATTTTTTAAAGATTTCACTTCCTAAAATAATTGACTTTGATCAGAAGTGTCTATAATTTTGTAAAAATGCTTGTTCTCATGATTATCCAACTGTTGTACAGAACAGACTAAAGTTCAACTTAATCATTGAAGTTTGAGATTTATAGCCATTTTTAAAAAATGAGCACTGGGAAAATCCTTGCATTAAGTGCTTTCAAAGAACGTTCCTTGCTTATGGTTACTATGAAAAGAGAGGGTCATTTCAGGGCCTTGGGAGGGCTAGGCTCACCTAATAAACAATTTCTTTATCAAAAAATGTATTGCTTCTGGAGCATTTAATATTGTTTTAGAATATGCCTTATTTCAGGTCAGTGGTGGGTTGTCTCCATAAGTACACAGATACTGAATAAGAGTAATTTGTTCTATCGAATAACATCACATAGCTTCTTGGAAAGACTTCCAGAAAACCTTAGTAAATTGAACAAGCACTCTTGTTGAAGGAACAATTTTGCAAATGGACCAGACTTTCTAATGAACCATTTGAACAAGCCCTCTTTTTGACATCAGATTTCCTTCCCGACATAAAACTGTAAAAAAATAATCTGAATTATTACTTCTGTTACAGTGCCATTTTGCTCAAAATATTTCATTCAAGGATTCATATATAATTACCCACCTAATAAAAGGAGCTATTAGGTTGTAAAGATCCTCTCCTTTCCATGCTCTTTTAAAATTATGACCTACTCAAGCTTGAAATCAAAGGCAAAGCTGAAAGGAATAATTCAGCTGAAACTCTCTCATTGGGTTTTCAAGTCACCTAAGTGATAAATATGCAAACTAGCTCCCTTTTGGCGACTCAGCTGCATAAACAGGGATTAACTCCAAATGCAGCTGAAAGTTCAGAAACTAAAAGATTATACATAAAACGTTCTTAATTTTAGCTAGTTCCAAGCTGTAAATAACATGGAAATAGAAGTTAAAGATTCTAGACCACAGTTTAAGATGCTGTTTTGTAAAGTATCCACTGTGTTTATAATGTGTCAGAAGTGTTATGTGGCACCTGCCCATCTGCTCTTCCCAAATTCTGGCACAGGTAGGGTGTAGAAGGTCTCTCTGGCAATGGAGTCTGGTGGTCAAACGTTTGACCATACTGCCTCGCAAAAGTCTGAGAGGATGCTACAGGTAGAACTGCCATCCCTCAAGAGAAGGTACTCGTGTAAATTGCCATTTATATTCTTTTCCTTGCTCAGGACCTGTGCCCAGAATGTCTTCCACTTCCACAAGGGGATACAAGAAGGACTGGTCCATATAATGCATGGAACCAGCCATTCTGCCCAAGGCTGATTGCCAAGGAGAAGTCAGGGAGGGATGGGGCAAGGGGTGTACTGTCCTGGTCAGACTCCTGCAGAAGATAGCCCTGGTAAATTTCAAAATGTCATCACAGTGTGGTATGGCATAGAAGCCACCCAAATTGGAAAGTGTCCTATTACAAGCTTACACACTTAATTACCGTGTGTCTGAGAAGATTGCATATTATATCCTATTTCTGGATCTCTGTGGCAGGATGCCACTAGTTACAGATCTTTATGCTCCTATACTCCAGCCAAATGTGTTAACCAAGGGTGGATTTACAAATATTTGCTAGAATTGGTGAGTTTTACAGCCTCTTGCTACCATCCACCACTTGTGCAGGATGAGTGACTGAGTTATAAACAAGCATTCACTGCCTCTTGGTTTTGTTTATTCATTTGCTTTTGTGCTGTAAGAAAAACATCTAATCCTTTGGCGCTATGGAGTGAGAGGATTTCCATGGGTGCTCTGTACTTTGAAGTTGAAAGCAAACTAGTGAGCTTGCACTGACTTGCCATGGCATGGTACAGGCTTAAATAATGCACTTGCATTTTGTAAGACTAGACCTACACATAAAACGACAGGCCTGGATGAAAGAAAACATAGGTGTTAGTGACAACAGTGTGGCCGCTGCGCTGGCAAGGACCCAGGGCTATTCTAGCAGCTTAAGCTTTAACTTTGCAGTCAAGATGCGTCTTGGCGTTTGTTGAGGGACCTCATCGTAGTCACTTTGCAACTCCTGATGCCTATGAAAGAAGGGATGCTTATTCCTTCTGAACTGCTTCCGGATCTTCCTCAACTGAGTGGTCCAGATGGTGGACCTGTATACCGGTTAAGAGTTCTTGGACATAGGTGTGCTGTTTATGGGTAATTGGTATGCTGCAAAGTTCCTGGAAATTCACTCATCAATTCAGCAATGCATGTTAAAAGGCTGAACCCGTGATGGCATTAAGCTGCTTCATTAGCCCTTCCAAACTTGCCATTTGCTCACTCAAGTCGTCCTGCTCATACACCTGTGGAGAGAATGAGAGCAAACAGTGAGTACTACACATTGTTCAATGACTATAAATACAGGGCCATGGGTAGTTGAGCTACTCAGTACTCTCAGATCTGACAAGTGGCCCCTACCCATGGCTGTCCTCAGAATACATTCACTGAATGAAGATGCTGGCAAGGACAAAGGTGCTGATGAACGGTGCTACATACTATCTCAAAGATCTCATCCTTGTGATAATGAAAAATCTTCATAGTAAAAAAAAAGTCCGTCTTCAAATTAATTATATTCTACCAATCACTACCTGTGTGGTTTGACAAGTTAGTGAGTTTCTCTGTTTTTTCCTCATCTATAAAATGGTGCTAGTGATATATATCTCATAGACAATTCTGAGCATCCTGTGAAATGTTTTTTTTCCCTCATCTATAAAATGGTGCTAGTGATATATATCTCATAGACAATTCTTAACATCCTGTGAAGTGGGTTTCTTTCTTTCTTTCTTTTTTTTTTTTGCCTGTCAGGGTATCTAGCATGTGGTATATGCTCAATACATTAGCTCTTTTTCCTTTGGGTAGCCTACTAATCACAAAATGAACAGGCTATTTTGTCTTTTTAACATGACATGGGTACACATTTTTTGTGTGAATTAAATGGACCTTGCCATCACCAATGTGAAGTCTCATGATTATGACTTTGTGTGTGGAAACAAACTTTACACTGCAAACCAGATTCAGTGCTGTGCACTGGTGTAAGGAGATTTCTTTTTGCATGATTTGAAGGCATTTAGTTTATAGAAATGTTTGTGAATACAGTCTAAGCTATCTCACTGTGAATCACTAGTGTCAAGTTATTAGTAACTAATAGGGTTCCCAGTTCTTACAGATACACAGGTTACTAGCTTGAGATTTTGGTTTCATGTAGTATATATAGGAAGGACCTAGAAATTTATATTTAAAAATTTCCCATGTGCTTTTGATAGTAAACCAGATGAGAATATAGGGGAAAGGGGAATGAGGCTGTCATGTTGATTTGAATTACAGTTCTTTTATATGCCTGTTCTTCTTTAGTCAGTCTCCTTATTTGTCAAAATGAGAATAGCAAGCTTGCCTCTGTGAGAAGCTGGGTGCATACAAGTCGGTGCTGTTCAGTGGTTAAATGCTCAATAAATATTACTTTCCTTTTTTCCTTTCTCAATATATAGTTTGTTTTGACTAATACAGACACGGTATTCTTGGCTAGCCCATTCAATTAATTAGATGATTGAGCCAACGAGGCCTGAACTATTTCTATTTTGCATAAGCTAAAAAGCCCTGCTCTGTACCATGGACAGAGACATATATCATATCCTGACAAATAAGTACCCTGGATCTCAAGAGAGCTTTAAAAGATTTTGCATGAAAGGATAGGCACAAAGCCACTCTAGTCACTGAAGGAAAAAGCTCACGACACATTGTATTGATGCATGAGCTTCTTACAGGAATCTGAGCATGTCGGTGAAGGATTTAAACCATACTATATTCAGGGCTTAGCAGAGATTGAAAAATAGCCAGTTTTGCTCAAAAGTCTATATATATGTACACACACATAGCCTGTTATTATATGAATGCATATATATTACAATTTAAACACTCTATTTAAATATATGTGTTCTATATATTTAAATATATAAACACTATATATAATCTCTCTATATATCTATTTATCTATCTATAGAAAGAGAATGAGTTTTGCTCAGCAGACTCTGTGTGTATAGAGATTATATATCTATATATGTATATATATTATATGTACAATTACACATATACACATACAGACATAATAGTTGTGAGATGTGGTTACTGAGATGTATTTACACATAAATTACATATTATTTTATAAATCCTCTGCATCGGAAACAGAATGCAAAATATCTTAGTGACAAATTTTTATATCTATTACATATTGAAGCTATGATATTTTGAAGATGTTGACTGAGATAAAGGTATTATTAAAATAAATTTCACCTATTTGGCGCCTTTTAATGTAGCTGCTAGAAAATTTAAAATTATATACAGCATCCAAATTATAATTCTGTAAGGTTGTGTTGATCTAGATTAGTTGCCTCATTTGTACATTTCCTTTTAATGCTGTTCTTACTGCTTTAAATACCTATCTTTTACTGTGATTCTGTAGAGTCAACCTTAAAAGTATAAATGGGCCCTTTGACATCATTCCTTATAAGATGAGAAATATTATGTAAATGTAGGAGTTTGACATGATTTGAAATATGGCCACAAGCCTCAAGTCTAAACAAATAAGTGACATAAGCACCTATATTCTGAAAAAATAATTTGGTTCTTTTACATTTAAATTTTTTTTTCTTTTGCTGCTCTGGGGATGGAACTCAGGGGCATTTGCCTTTTGAGCTACACCCTCTGCCCTATTTTTTATTCTTTATTTTGAAACCGGGTCTCACTCTGTTGCAGAGGGCCTCACTAAGTAGCTGAGGCTGTCCGCGAACCGCGATCCTCCTGTCTCAGCCTCCTGAATGCTGGGATTACAAGCGTGTGCCACCACGCCCGGCTCATTTCAGTCTTTTAAAGAAAGGTATTGAGTATATAATAATGTTCTGCAAAATACTGAAAACACACATACATGTACTCAGCTTCTTTGCTTTCTGTGTAGTTATAACATGGTACTGTTTGTAGCACTGAATGCAGTAAAGTCAAGATAAAAGTGTGTTATTCTCTATTCAAATTAAATGATCCTTTCTTTCTGACAACCAGATTTTTAAAAAAAAATGTCAGATGATTAGGAAAACTGATACTTGCATGACTTCCAAAGGACTGATTATATATGACCTATTTATTCTTTGATATAGTTACACTTTTATCATTATTTCATTTGCAAACTTTGCACAAGTCTTCATTTATGCATGAAAAAAACAGAAGCTAGTTGGAATTCACAGATATTAGTTCACAAATGATGATTGCAAAGGAACCAAATGTAACAATAACATAAAACTTTAATTTTTTTCATATATCTTTCCTGTTTAGTTTTCTAAATTTAAGGTATTTGATGTCTCCCTCCCTTGGCCCTCTTCTAAGTGTTTTCTGTTGAATATATGTAGAAATGTACTAGTTTTCAAGTGAGCTATCTTTAAACAACAATTTTTAAAATATCTTTAATAGTGTATTTTTGGAAGAAATATTTTTTATTTACCTTCAAAATCACAATTTTCTTTCCTTCACCATTGGTGTTCCTTCTGAGTTTTCTAATTTAAACACCATTTAGCTTCTTTTCTTAATATCTAACATTTTCTCCCCTTAGATAATGAAACTTTCACTTATTTTTCAATATGTCCATTTAAAAATATTTCTTAAAGGCCAGGCGTGGTGGCGCATGCTTGTAATCTCCGCTCTTGGGAGGCAGAGACAGGAGGATCGCGCAGGTTCGAAGCCAGTCGCACACGCTGGCTTATGAGACCCTGTTTCCAAATAAAAAAGTATAAAAAATAGGTCTGGGAGTGTAGCCCGGAGGTAGAAGGGCTTCCAGGAACCCCAGTACCACATACCACATATATATATATATATATATATATAATATATATATATATATATATATATATATATATATATTATATATATATATATGTATGTATTTCTTAAGTATATTTTTATTTCTTTATTTTGTGTTTTCTTTGTAATTATATATTTACAGGTTGTTTTAAAAGTAATTTTAGTAATAAAATTTCTGATAACTTCAGAAAGCCTCCAAATATAGTTTTTTGTTACTTTACCTTTTTTTTTTTCCAATACTGGGGATGGAACCCAGGGGCACTCTACTTCTGAGCTACACCCCAGACCTATTTTTTATTCCTTATTTTGAAACACAGTCTCACTGAGTTACAAACGGCCTCACTAAGTAGCTAAGGCTGTCCTTGAACCACAATCCTCCTGTCTCTCTTTCCGGAATGCTGGGATTACAAGGGTGCGCCACCAAGCCTGGCTTAGCTTTTTGTTATGTTTTAAAGTTAAAGAATAATTACACAGACTTACTTTCCAGCGATGCCAAAGTATTTCATCCCACTGAATGAAAATATATATTATATATATATATATGTGTGTGTATATATATTTATATATATATACAAATACATACACATACATATATACATGAGTGTATATGTGTATATATTGCATATGTCTGGCCATAGAGTTACAGATTTTGTAGCTATCATTTATATTTTTAATATTATTTTTCAGTATTAATAGCTGAGTTGTGGGGGGGTACTGGGGATTGATCACAGAGTCATTCTACCTCTAAATTATACTCCCAGCCTTATTTTAAAAAATTGCTAAATTGCTGAGGGTGGCCTCAAGCCTACAATTTTCCTGTCTCAGCCTTCCAAGTAGTAGTATTATAGGTGTATGCCACCATGCTCAGATTTTGATACATTTTTAAATTTTCATTAAGTTTCTGATATAATTTTTGCTCAAGGTTTTTCTACTTCATATACAAGTGCAAAAAAGCAACAGTAAGAACAAGCATGGCCTGGGGCCGAGGCCAGGATGGCTGGTTCAGATGGTGCTGCACAGCACCGTCTCAAGACCCACTGATGCGGCATAAATAGGAAGGACTCCCTTACGCTGGCTGGATCCTCTGTTGGTTTGTGGCTCTCCTCAGACACCTCAGGGGCTGTTGGCACAGACACAGGAAGCAAAGGGGATCTCGCTTTTCCAGCCAGCCCAAGAGAGGCTGTTTTAACATGAGTCTTGGGAAGAGTCGGCCCTGAAATAGAAAACACAGAGTGATGAGAATAATGTATGTAATATTCCCAGGGACAGTCTCTCAAGCACATGCACCAGATTCAGTAGGTTGGCATTGATTTTAGGTTATTGTTCATTCTGTGATACAGAGATTAATTCTGACACAACGAATGGGCTCATTTTATTTCTATTGAGTGGAAGACAGATTGTGATTAGGGTTCTCCAGATGAAGCTCCTCTAGTCATATGTAATTTCAAGTGGATTCCAAATCATGCTGTAAAAGTTGCCTGGGAGCTTTGGGCTGTTCATCACATCCTATAACGTGTCAGGTGAGCTCATTTGGTGCCAGTCTCAGCTTTGGGCCAGAAAGCCCTCTGCTGTACCACCTAAATGAGCCCTAAATTGTATAAGGGAATCGAAGAAGATTTGTAAAGTTGGAAGAGATGGTTGTTCTGGTCTACAAATAAGTATTAGGTGTCACAATAAAACAGTCTTTCATGGTTAACCTGAAAGAATCTCACTATTAATCCTCTTTTGAAAAAGAAATGCTGTAATCCTGTCCTGATCAGTATAGCTTTTCTCAAAAAAAAAAAAAAAAGACATTGTGATGCTCAGAAATATCATTTGTGGAATTGCTTAGTTTCTACTGAGTAAAGTTTCTGTCTACCATAAACAAGGGCAAACTTTTTCCTTTTTGTGACTAAAATTTGCCTTATAAATACTACTTATCTTAGAGCAGTCTTACAACTCTGCCCCCATAGTCTAAAATAAAACTTTATAAAGCCCTATGGAATCAAGTAGTATACCTCATGTAACTAAAAATGTTTTGTCATTCTTAGCATTATAACTGTGAGCTCAACAGAAAATGCCTTGGAGTAAGAGGTAAAAGTTTGCCTCAGTTTTCTTCTATCCCATATTTCAGTTCCGATGACACTAATGGGTAGTACACTTCCAATTTTTTTCCATATACTTTGGGAAGTTCAAACATATCAAAGTCAATCACTAAGCCAAACATGAGAAGAAGAGAAGGGGGGGAATGGAATGGGAATTGGGATAGGGCGAAATGAGTGATGTGTGCATGTATGCCTCCACCATCCTGTACCCCCTTAAGATGTATAACTACCAAGAAAAAAAGAACAGTTTAATACATATACAATTAGAAAATAGGGGTCAGTTGTTTATTGGGAAACAATGCAATGCAAATAATCTAATAAATGAGCAATTTGGTAGGTGCTAGTCACTGTAAATGAAAAATTGTGATCTCTCATGAGATGACCTAACATATAATTCCTTCACATTTACATCTTTTCATTCCTAAAATTCAGAGATCAAATGTCTGCACCTGGAGTAAAAAAGAATTTGGAATTTATAACCAGTTCAATTTGTGTTCATAGCCCGCAAGCTAAATTACATAATAGTGGTGCACCACTTAGTTATCTAAGCTTATCTGGACCGGTTTTACATCTGTGAAATGGGAATGCTAATCATTATTTATGAGGATTAAATGAAATTACATATTTATTACCTATTTATTCATTATTCATTTGTTATGGGTACTGGGGATTGAACCTATCTACAGGCACTCTACCTCTGAGCTATAGCCCCAGCTCTTTTTATATTTCATTTTGAGACAGAGTCTCACTAAATTGGTGAGGATCTTACTAAGTTGCTGAGGCTGGTCTTGAACTTGTGATCCTCTTGTCTCTGCCTCCTAAGTACTGATATTACAGGTTCATGCCACTACAACTGGCTAAAAACATATTTAAGGTAGCTATTACCTAGTCCCTTTTTCAAACAGGGCTAGCTACTGTTAATATTTCATTATTAGAAAAATCTTAAGATGTATGATTCTCAGTTTTTATATGAGAGTGCCAAAAAGAGAAAAATAATTAGTCTACAAATTTATACATTAGGCAGGTAGGGGTTTGTACCAAGTTATATCAAACTCCACTGAGAAAATGTAGGTTTTATCACTAATATGTTGATCTAGTTTATTCAAATGAGCTAGCTAAAGAAATAAAGTAAATTAACATGAAATTTAGTTCAAATATTATATTTCATTTGACTGTTGAAACTTTATTGCATCAACATCGCTTATAACTGAGTTGCAATTTTAAAGAAACAAACAAAACTTTAATAAATTACAGTACTGATTTAACTACTTTATTCAATATTATTTAAAAGTAGAGACATAAAGCTTGTCTTATCTTCATAACTGTAGTTCTTATGCCTTATCATAAGATCAAAACATATTTTAAGTTAAATGAAAAAATGCCCTAGAAAAATAGTACAATTTTATTAGGCATTATGGTATAGTCCTATAATTCCAGTACTGGGGAGACTAAAACAGGAAGATCACGGTTCAAGGCCGGCCACAGAAACCTAGAGAGACCCTGTTTCAAAATTAAAATAAATAAATAAATAAGTAAATAAATAAATAAATAAATAAATAAATAAAGGGAATGGGGTAGAATGCTTCAGGGTTCAATCCCCAGTATAAAACAAACAAACCAAAAATAAAGTAAACAACAAAAACAACAAAAAGCTCATTTCAATCATCATAATTTCATATGAGGAAAAAGATTAGTGGGCTAAAACATAACCATATCAATTTCGTCATATGAATTTGGTAATACATAATACATTTATATGGTCATTTTGGCCATATGAATTTGGTAATACAAGTTACAGTAAATTTTGGGTTCATCATTTATGCTCAACTATCATCATCAATATTCTCTAATCTGATAATACACAAACTCTCGTTTCTGTAGAAACTGTGATGTTAGCTGTTTTTCACTGGGTATGAACAAATCATTCGTGTATTATGTTTAACTGTAGCCTTTCCTCTTTAGCCTGTGGCTGTAAAAGACGGCTTGTGCACCATCTTGGTTATAAACCTAAATATAAAGGCAGGCACTAAAACCCTGGCAGAGCTGAGCTTTCAAATGGTCCTCCAGTGCTCCAGGTGGGAAATTCATAGTGGTGTTTTAGATTAGAATTTAGGTGAAGGTGCAAAATTTTAAAAAGAGTTAAAAAAGAGTACTGTTGGAACTTGAGACTGTTGAAAGGTATTCTGATCTTTATTGTACAAATTGTATGGTTGTTTATTCTATGAAAAGGCTCCTGAGGTTCTAGTTAAACCTGAATTTAATCTTACTGATACAAAAATTTAACCTCTTAGCACCTTCCAGGAACTTCTCTTATCCCTTCCTCAGTTTAACATACTGCTTAATTTTAAAAACTCTTTACTATGTGTACCTATTTGTAAATATTTATCTATTTTTGACATAGGCTCCCTTTACTATTAAAATCCACAAATTAGCCTTTAATTTTTATGGTTGTGAAACACAGTAAGGAACTTAATTACTTATGAAAAATTACAATTTAATTATATTTTCTTAACCGGACACAAGTGATATGTCTAACACATACGGAACATCATTTTATTTTAACATTAGTATTTGCAAATAAAAGTAAATGTATCCACAAGAACAATTAAATGGCCTTGATATAGCTTTGTATGAAGGAAATTCAAGTAGGGCCAGAACTTATTTTGTTTTAGAAAATATACTCTTTAAAATTTATCAGACTGTTATTTATGATTCCCCGCTATTTATGTTATCATCAAATTTTTAGTTTTTTGCATAATAAAACTGAATTATTAGGTATGGCTTACATTATCATTATTGAAGTATATTCTTTTTTTTTGTTTGAAGATTTAAAGAAGTTTATTAAAAAGATAGAAATACAGAAAATAGAAATACAGCTCCATACCAGACTGGCATGGAGGGGTGACTCGAAATAAATACACCCGAAGTATATTCTTATGATCTGCTTTCTGCCCAGAATCTCCAATACTTGAACAGATATGCAGTATATTACACTGTCTTTTCCATGAGTACATTACATAAAGGCACTAGTATGCTAGAGTAACTTTACTAAAACCCATTACAACAACTGATTCTTCTAAAGTCACCAGACAATAGTTATATATTCAGAATGTACTAAGTTTTGAACAATGTGTAAAACTAGAGCTCAAAGACCACAGCAGTGTGTCAACCTCACGTGACTGCTTTTTCTCAAGTATTATTCACAGAATCACAGACATTCAGAATGCTGGAACCTCCAGGGCTCCTGGAGCTGATCTAGTGACCTTCCTCCTCTCCCTCCCTCCCTCTTTCCCTCCCCTCCCCTCCCCCCTCCCCCTCCCCCCTCTTCCTTCCTTCCTTCCTTCCTTCCTTCCTTCCTTCCTTCCTTCTTGTACTAGGGATGGAAGCCAGGGGCATTCTACCTCCAAGCGACACTCTCAACCCTATTTTTTTTTTTTTTTTTGGTGGTACTGGGGATGGAACCCAGAGGCTTTCTACCCTCCGGGCTATACTCCCAGACCTATTTTATATTTTATGTGAAAACAGGGTCTCACTAAGTTGCTGAGAGCCTCACTAAGTAGCTGAGGCTGGCTTTGAACCTGTGCCATCCAACTGTCTCAGCCTCCCAAGCGCGGGGATTACAAGCATGCACCACCACGCCCGGCTCAACGCTATTTTTTATTCTTTATTTTGAAACAGGGTCTCACTCAGTTGCAAAGGGCCTCACTAAGTAGTAGTTGAGGCTGTCCTTGAAGCGTGATCCTCCTGTCCAAGTCTCCCAAATGCCGGGATTACAAGTATGCGCCACCACGCCTGGCCCCTCCCCTTTATTTAGATGAAGAGAACTCTGAGATCCCTGGAGACTAAGAGATCTAGATAGAATTAATCTCAATAAAATTCTAGTAAAGACAGAAAATATGAGCAGTCTCCCGGTTTCTACTATCAGCAGGTACTCTCCATGGCCTTTAAATATTTTTTCTTTCATTTTCCTAAAAAAAGGGAGTTAAAGTACAAGGGGAGTTTTTAGGAAGAGATGAACAATTAGACAACTGTGGTCTCAGAATTGCTCTTTAGTAAAGAAGAAAAATATTTCAAAACAAATATTTCCATGAAAACAACCTGTGCTGTGAAATTAACACAATTTTCTTGGATATGTATTAACTCTGTCTTTATAATATTTCCACACTTGCATAGATCCTACATTTGCATTTTCTACCCTGACTCAGATGTTTTAAGCCCAGACACTGGTAAAGCCAGTGTCTAAACACAGCTATGTTTTCCCCCCATTCTTTTATGTACCTGCGGCTCACTGTGGATCATTGGTTTCTGTCTCAATTTTCTGCTCTGCAATGATGTTCTTCCATGAGGCTATGCGTCATGATCTAATCTTCTACCTTGCACCTGACAACTCACCAGATGCCTTCCCAAGGGCTAAGTTCTCTCTTCTTCACCATTCAAACCAAACAAAAATCTTTACCCAGCCTCATGGCATGTAATATCTTCAAGTGAGAAAGCAATATAATAATATCTGCCATCTGGGTTACTGAGTTTTGCATAAACCGAGGGGCACCCTGGGGACTTCCTTGCTGCCTCTCACCTGTTGATAGGCTACTGCTATTGGGATGTCCTTTACCCTAAAGTCCATTCCTCCACATTGAACATGCCTAGATTTCAGCTGCAGATGGGATTTTGCCTTGCTTCCTCAGATACCGTCTGCCCTTTACTACACTACACTCAGAAGCATTAGAGACAACCTTGTCTTTGTACCCCTGCCTCACCCATCCTTGGTGTGCTCCTTCTCCTAATGGGATGCCTCAGACCATGCTGACACGATATATTTGGTGGCCCTGCAGTGTTCTGACTCACTGAAAAAGAACCATATTCCTACCTCTCCCAAAACACTAGGGGAAATGACAGTAATTAGAAAGCAATCACTTAAGTAAGCTAAACTCCTGCTCTTCAATGTCAAAAAGTGACAGAATTCTTTATAATCTAGGTTGCAGTCTACAGAGAAGGCTTCATATTTACTTCCTTGCTTTGAAGAACTGTACTCACATTGAAAGTTGGTCTAAACATGCACAATTTTAATGGAATTTCTATGAGCAGTGTATAAAATTTCTATGAGTAGTGTATCAAAGCCAAATCAAAGGAAATACAAAAATCTAAAGAATCTTTTCCATGGCTCTGAGCTGCTAATTTAATATAATCATAATGTGACAGTCAAGATACACTGGGAGCAGGGAATGGTGGTCCAATGCCTATAGTCCCAGGTTTGAAGCCAGCCTCAGCAACTTAGTGAAGTCCTCAGCAACATGGCTAGAACCTCTTTTAAATTAAAAGAAGAAAAATAAAAGAGGGCTGAGGGTGTAGTTCAGAGATAGAATACCTCAGGATTCAATCCCTCGCACCAGAAATATCATCTGAGATTTTTCTCAACTTTGAGGAGTGACTTTCAGATGATGATCAAAAAACTCCTCCTCGGTTTGGGAAAAGGAGGTAAATAAACCTGAGGGTGATATAAAGTGAGGGGAGCACCGACCCTGGGGCTAGGAGATCCTCCCATCTGTTTGCAGTTAGTCTTGAAAGATGAGGAATCCCCAAACCAGAACACCAAGCTAATCTTCACAACAAAAGATTTTTGGAGCCAGGTGTGTGGGCACAGTCCTCTAATCCCAGCACTTGGTAGACTGGGACAGGAGCATCACAGGTTCGAGGCCAGCCTCAGTAACATGGTAAGGCACTCAGCAACCTAGTGAGACCTTGTATTGAAACAAAAAGTAAAATTGGGCTGGTGTTAAAGAGTTAGAATCCCCTGCGTTCAGTCCCTAATAAATTCCCTCCCCAATATTTTTGGTTTCTCATGTCATTTTGTTACATAACAGTAAAATCTGTGCAATTTGTACAGTGAATCTCAAGCACAGAACGAGTGCTCAGATAAATATCTGAATGTGGAAGAAGAATAACAGCAGTGGACTTGAGAGGCACGGTCTTATCTGGTTTAGTGATTGTTCTAAAGCTGACTGTTCTATTCAGCTTTCAGATACTATAATAAATATGGATGAAAAATCAACTTCTCAGGAAGAAAGGTTTATTTTGGCTATGGTTCAGTCCATAGTCAACTGGCTCCATTGTATCTGGGCCTGTGACAGGGGAGTATGTCAGGCAGTTATGAGTGGTGATGCAATCGGCTTAATTCATCGTGGCACGGGGGCCAGGTGAGACATAGGAGGAGGCCAGGGTTCTGTATCCCTTTTAAGCCTCTTGGACACAGTGACCTGACTTCTTCCTAGTAGGCTCTACTTCTCAAAGGTTCTATTACCTCCAATAGTGCCACAACCAGGGGACACTTACCCAAACCACAGTAGTAGCCTTAACCCAGTAGACTAATTTCTTTGAATCTTGATTTCTTTATATTCATAAAGGTTAAACAATCTGATCTTTCAGATATTAGCTATAAAAATGGTACAAAGATCAAGAATACAGATGTTCCCCATGTATTTAACTTTACATATGGACTTCTCATCTCTCCTTAAGATTTAGGAAGAATTGGTGAATTCGGTGATTAAAAACTATCTAGCAGGTGAATGGTTAATTTACAAATGGCAATAACTGGGTATTCAACCAGTGCTTTTTAGAGAAAAGAATTTTAACTCCCCTTTTTAAAATTATTAACAATAAGCCATAATACCACTTAAGATTGTTTTGCTCCTATTATTTGAAACTAACACTAGATAGTTTAGCTTGCAAAAGACAGTGTAAAAATGGGCAGTATGGAATATCTATGAGCCTAAATGGCTGCTGTTAACTGAAAATTTTAAATTTACAAAGGCTTCCTCTCAAGCCTGGCAGAATCCCCTGTAGCTGGGGTGCATGTTGAAGACATGCTCCAGGCAGCCCTTGGGTAGAACACAGGATGGCGATACGCCGAGCAAATGCTCATTACAGGAGCATCACTTTGGTTTTAATGTTATTTCCTCAGCAGGACCCACTAAGGGGAAAATACAAATGATGCTGGAGTCCTGAGATGGGCCAGCGGTGGCTATCAGCAGTCGATGAACAGCCTCAGTAGGAATTTACTGTTTTAAGCTTTATTTTCACAGCACAGTTATTAAGCATTTCATTTGCTCATTAGGTACATAATATATGACTGTCAGGTGCAGACTCCTGCTAGCATCCCCCTGCAGAAGTTTCTCCCAAGTAAACTGCTTTTTTTGGTGAGAAACATTAGACAAGGCAGCGGCAGGAATGAACTGACTCACTAGGGTCACGTTGGAGGCTGGTGTGGAGCCGGCTTTTGACTGGCAGTATTAACTTTCACATCCATGCCTACGCTTTGAGATTTCTCACTCCTTCGTGTGAAAGAATAACGTTAAAATGGGCAGTTTTAAGAAGGCCAAGTTTCATCTCTACTATGTATCTTGCCTAGTCTGTGATGAAATGATCTCTTTCAGGTTAGTTTCCATGTGAACCACATAACTATTATTATTTATTGGATTGAATCCAGGGGCATTCTACCTCTGAGATATACCCATAGATCTTTGTAGATTTTGTTTGTTTGTTAATTTTTTTTTTTTTTTTTTTGGGTGGTACTGGGGATGGAACACAGGGGCCTTTACCTCCGGGCTACACTCCCAGATCTATTTTATATTTTATTTGGAAATAGGGTCTCTTAAGCCAGCTGAGGCTGGCTTCAAACCTGCGTGATCCTCCTATCTCAACCTCCCAAGCATGGGGATTACAAGCATGCGCCACCATGCCCAGCTGTATGTTAATTTTGAAACAGTGTCTTGCTAGGTTGCTTAGAATCTCTCTAAATTGCTGGGGCCGGCCTTGAACCTGCAATCTTCCTGTCTCAGCCTCCCAAGTACTGGGATTAAAGGCATACATTATCACACTCAAATGAATCATATTATTCTTAAATGTACTTATTAAGTAATTAGTTAGTATTGGGTTTATCTTGGGAAACATAGAGATGTCATACAGACGTTTATGTTTCTTACCTGCATGGAGATTTATTTATTTTTTTTCTGTACTGAGTATGGAACCTAGGGGCATTCTACTTCTGAGCTACATCTCCAGCCCTAATTTTTATTCCTTATTTTGAAATAGGGTCTCACTGAGTTGCAAAGGGCCTAAGTAGCTGAGGCTGTCCACAAACCACAGTCCCGTTGTCTCAGCCTCCCGAATACTGGGATTACAAGTGTGTGCCACCACGCCCGGCTTGGAGTTTGAGAAATAAGAAATGTATGTGGGGCAATTTATGCATTACTCTACCTTTTTACCTGCAAAAAATTGTGAATGAAGAAAGAGTAGCCACATTTACCAAGATACGATAGTCACAGGCATTCCCATAAGTGATCACATCTCAAGCACAAAAGTTTTGACTTCTTAAAGGCATTTCAGTCTGCAGTATGCGTTGTATTTTCAGGATGGTGAACATATCCAAATGCTAGTTATGGAAGAAAAGCTTTGCTCTTCTAACTTATTTCTTCTTCAAAATATGAAAAAAATAGCACAAAAAACCACTCACTGGGGACGTGCACACAAGGGGCCTCATTTCTCTCCCTTTTCTCACTTTTTCCAGTGTAAGGGGGGGCAACTCGGAGTCACAGCTAAGATGGCTTTGACTGAGCCACTCTCTGTAAAAAGTGGACGGGTTAAAATGGTAACAGTCAATATTAGACTTCTTTGTGTAAGTATACTTTTATTGGTGCATCATAACTACCCATCATATTGAGGTTTAGTTTGATAGAAATATATATGTATATAACATCTGGGCATTTTCCACTGTATCCTGCCCGGCTTCCTTCCTCTCTCCATTTGTAATATTGAAATTAGTATCAATAACATCATGATATGTAGGAATGTTTGAACTGATTCCTTCCTCAAGTCTCCTCTATTCCCATCCCACCTTCTTCCCCAAATCCCCTTCCACTATTTTACTGCTCTTTATTTTCCCTCACTATTTGAAGTCTCTTTTCTCAAGTTTCTCTCTAGCTTCCATATATGAGAGAAAATGTAAGATCTTTCACTTTCTAAGATTTATTTTATTTTTGAAATAGGTTTTGTTATAGGTTGCTGAGAGTCCCACTACATTGCCAAGACAGTCTAACTCTCACTTAGCAAGGTATTCTCAAGTTCTATCCATTTTCTTGGAAATAACATAATTTTGTGCTTCTACATGGCTGACTAAAATTATACTGTGTGTATACACCACAGTTTCTAACCCATTATTCTGCTGATGGATATGTAGGCTGGTTCCGTAGTTTGGCAATGTGAGTTGTGCTGCTATAAACATGGGTATGTACATATCACTCCTATATTCTGACTACTCCAGTTCTTAGACCTGCATGTACTCAAGATATAAAATCCCAAACTCTGGAAGTTTGTAGAGGTTATAGGTTGTATTTGGTAAATAATCAAGAGCAGGCCTGATTCCAACGGGGCTTCTCCTGTCTTCAACATTCTGTGTCAGTTCTCAGCTGAAAGCCCAACAATCAGGTTGGCAGAGGGGGAGGAGAGGCCTTCAACTATCCTCCCAATTGTTTCAGGTATGTACGATTATCTGCTATCCTTAGTTTTTATTTGGTTATCAGGATCTTGTCTCTATTATTTCCATAAACAGAGAAAGAGAGGGGGTAAAATTTAGGTATTCTCTATCCCTCTTAAAAAGGCACATAAACTACAATAAAACACACCTTTCTCCACACTGTCTTATCTGTTCTTTAGCACAGACCTTTGTGTGTGCGTATGTGTATGTTCATGTATGTGTCTGTGTTTGTGTGTCCATGTACATGCATGCACCATGGTGGTGATTGAATCCAGCAGCATTCTTCCTCTAAGCTACACTTCCAGCCTATTTTATTTTATTTTATTTTATTTTTGAAATAGGGTTTTTCTAGGTTGCGGAGAGTCTCACTATGTTGCTAAGGCTGTCCTTAAACCTGAGATCCTCCTTGTCTCAGCCTCCAAGTACTGGGATTACAGGCTCGTGCCACTGTGCCCAGCTAACATAGACCTTTTAAAGCATACTCTATTGCTCCTTTCTTGGAAAGAGAAAAATCCATGTGCAAAGAAGACACAGGACTTGCTTATGGTTATTCAGCTGTTAAATGAGGACTTAAATCTAATACTTCTGCTATTATATTTTATGTTTGTCCTGAGATAAAATAATTAAAAATCAACAAATTTGGTTTTAATGGAGAACAGAGTAAAGTGGTCAAGACAATCGTTGTGCTGATGAAAGAGAGAGGGGAACGGTGACAGAAGGAGACAGAAGGAAAGAAGAGAGTGGCTGAGGAGGCCGAGGTGCCGGTGAGTGATGGGAGAGAGGTAGAAAATAGGACCAAATCAAAAACAGATACATGCCCCCACCCTGTTTTCTCGCAGGCTGGAGATGGAACCAAGGACTTTGCACATACTAAGTAAGTACTCTACCACTGTACTCTATTTCCAGCCCTCTCCTCTTTCTTCATTTCAACCAGACTTATTCCTATCTAAATGGTAAACCAATGTAAGTATAAACATCTTAGCATCACAGGAATATAAACTTCCAAAGACTTGGGAAAAAATAATAAACTATACAGGTTGAGAGCTGGCTGTAATTTGAAAAATGCAAAGAGTTACTATTGTCTTCAAATACCTTTCCTCTTTTTGTTCTCGTTCATTCAGATGTTTCTCTCCCTCCCCCCCATACCCTTATTTCTGCACACACAATATAAAAAAGCAAGCACTATCCTGCAGCCCTACACTCTCCTCCACAACGGAAAAAATATCACCTAATAATCTAATCAGCAACGAACTGTTAATAGCTTATCACCTTTCCCTTTTTGAACTTATTTACATTTCAAAAGATAAAAGATGAAAAGGTGACATAAGAAATTAATGGGTTTTCTATCACTATTTCATCCACCTGGGCAGGGGGGATACTTTGGTTTCTTGAGAAATCTTTCAAATTTGATTATAATGGTTTTTTTTTTTTTCCAGCTTCCTTTTCCTCTAGGCTACAAGGAATTCACCTACTGGGTGAACAATGAAATAATAATTCAATAAACAATTTGATCCCTCTCCTGTGCTAACAAGATCTAGTAGTCCCAGTTAAAAGACATGCACTCCCTTTGTTCTTCCTACTCGTGGGCTGTTGTACATTCGTGGTTATGCAAGTTAGAATTCAAGCCCTGAGCATGCAGGCACATTAGCAACACAACAAACTAACATTAACAGAAGAAAATGATGGTTTCTAAAACATTGGCGGGTGTAAAGTGACAAACAGTGTGGGAAACATGTACTTAAAGATTGTCCCAGATGATTCCGAATCCATAAAATCCTATATACAGGCAAAGTGTTTATTTTGCATTTTATAATGGGAAAGAGAACCTTGCAGAGAGAGATTTAAAGGGAACCAGACATGTTAAATAGGCACTCTATAAAGTTTATGCAGGAAATGATGAGTGAGTAAGAGATAAAGAAGTCCTCAAGGACAAGAGTGCTGTCTACGGTGTCTTTCTGTCCTTAGGAACTACCCATGGCCTAATGCACAGAGAGCAGGGCTGACAGGGTACTGACTTAGAATCTGTTCCTGACGACAAGACTGAGGCAAAGGCCATCAGGCTGCAGGGACTTTGCACTTGCGATTCTTCTTGTTCTTGCTTCTTGAATTGAAATTCACAGAATAAGACAATTTTCAGAAAAATCAAAGTTTTTTTTTTATTTTTATTGCTAGGGATTAAACCTAGGGGTTTCTATCTCTGAGCTACACTCCCAGCCTTTTTTTTTTTTTCTTTCTTTCCTTTTCCCTCCCTCCTTTCTTTTTTGGAAAAGTTCTTGCTAAGTTGCTGAGGATTTCTCTAAGTTACTGAGGCTGTCACTGAACCTGCAATTCTCCTGTCTCAGCTTCCCAAGCACTGGGATAACAGGTGTGCACCACCATGTCTGGATTCACTGAAGATCAAAAGAAATAGATTCCCTTTTCTTTGATCATTTCTGAGGGTCCCAGGTCATATGCGAACAAAATATTTAATAAAAGAGCCCTAAAATAAAACAACACAGTACAAACTTAAAACTAAGCACTTGTGCTTTGTACTGACAGGCCTTCACAATTCAAGTTTATAGATACTGATTCCACCGGGCATGGTGGTGCACGCCTATAATCCCAGGACTTGGAAGGCTAAGACCAAGTTTGAGGACAGCTTCAGGAGCATGGCTAGACTCTCAGCAACCTAACAAGACCCTGTTCCCAAACAAAAATTAAAAAGGGTTGGAAGTGTAGCTCAGAGGTAGAATACTCCTGGGTTCATTCCTCAGCACCATAAAGATAGATAATAAATGAATAAATAAATAAATATGGATTTCACATTGTACCCATTACTCATTTTAAGAGATTTTTGATTTCCTGTGTGTTGGTTTTTTTTCATACAATGCCAAAGTCATGAGGTCTGTCTCAGTTATTTTAGTAAATTTTCAAGTGGGGCATGGTGGTATCTGCCTATAATTCTTGTATTTGGGAGGCTGAAATAGGAGGATTACAGGTTTGAGGACAGGCAAGCAAGTAGCAAGACTCAACAACCCAGCAAGACCGTATTTCCAAATGAAAAATAAAATAGGGCTGGGGGTGTACTTTGGAGATAGAATGACCCTGGGTTCAATCCCCAGTGCCACAAACAAATTAAAAAAATAAAAATAAATATTTCTGATGGTTTTTAGATAGCTTGTTATAAAAGGGATATTTCTTTTCACCACCCAAATCAATTTTTAATTTGCTGTCTAACTTTTCCTACCCTATTTACAACAAGAAGCAACAAGTCTGAATTCATTATTTATAGTTACTATGATTTGTATGTTTCTGCTCTAGTACAAAAATTGTCAATTCTATTCTTCATGAAAAATAGGGCTTAAAAACCTTCCTTTATTTTCTAATTTTTGCTGACATATGGAGGAAAAACTTCAGAAAAAAAAAACACATTCTCATTTCATAGAGAAACAAGTGACATTGCATAACATTTTCATATTATTTAGTGAAAATATTTCTAAAATGCAGAAACAATATAAAAACCTGCATTTCAGTCTCCCACAGCTTCTGTAATTAATGTATTCTTCATGGAATGTCACCGAACCCCAAATCATCCACATTACTGTGCAGTAGGTTTTATTTCTAATAAATATTTCATATGAAGTCTAAGACAATTTTCATTTTTCAGAAAAAAATCATTTTGTGAATATTTTCAACTCCAAAGATAAGTGGATTGCCACAGAAGTGTGTGTGTGTGTGTGTGTGTGTGTGTGTGTGTGTGTGTGTGTGTTTGGAGTGATGGTTTGGGGATTGAACCCAGGGACATTCTATCTCCAAGCTGTACACTTAGCTCTTTCTATTTTTTATTTTGAAACAGGGTCTCACTAGGTTGCTGAGAGACTCTTTATATATTTGAGGCTGTTGAACTTGTGATCCTACTTTCTTAGCCTCCCAAATACTGAAATTACAGGGATGCATCATGTCCATCCAATGAGTGCTCTTTTTTTTTGTTTGTTTGTTTAAGTACTGGAGATAGAACTTAGGGGTGTTCTACCTCCAAACTACACCTCTGGTCCTATTTTATTTTTTGTTTTGCAAGAGGGTCTCGCTAGGTTGCCGAGAGTCTCACTACATTGCTGACACTCTCCTGGAGCCTACAATTCTCCTGTCTCAGCCTCTCAAGTACTGGGATCTATTTTTATAGTAGAATTGTGATTACCCAGAACCAAATTTCTTAATATCATGAAAGAATTGATTTGAATCTGATTTCATTCTTTAATAGAAGTCATCAAATCACACACATTAGAGCAAATGGGGGTAAACACACACACACACACACACACACACACACACACACACACACACACACACATATTCTTATAGATATTATGATTACAGCCAGAAATATAACTCCAAGGTTATATTATGCTGTTGGGACTCTGCCATTTCAACTCAAATGCTTCCATATTTTACATGTGTACTTTGTAAATTGGTTGAAGCACATCGCAAGTATATTTTCAAAGCAAAAGAAACACTTTAAATGCTCAGAGAAACTTTCTTGTCAATGAGGTATGGTTATGTATTTTTAAAATATTTTCAACTGTAAAAATTACTGTCACCCAAAATCATGAATATCACTGAGGAAAGCAACTTACTGGAGCCTTGCCTTCTACTCCACTGACAACTCTCTTCTGTATTTTGCTGTTATACTATTAGGTGTGATCTATAATTGGATATTATCTATATATTCACAGCTTTCTCAGCCAGCTGGCTTTTGCCCTTCCTTAACTATGGAAGTGTTAGATATGAAAACCACAAATATTCTCATGATTATCCAGTCTAATGAGTATCTTCCCTGTAAAGTTCTCCATGAGATGGCTTATTATCTTTTCTCAGTTCTATAATTCACAATGATATTTGTAAAACATTTGATTATTATAATCAATTTGGTAGAATATCAATATTTATATATTTGCTTACTTATTTATTTATTTAGTAGTACTACAGATTGAACCCAGGACATTCTACCTCCAAGCTACACCCCTAACTCTTTTTTTTTTTTTTTTTGGTGGTACTGGGGTTCCTGGAAGCCCTTCTACCTCCAAGCTACACTCCCAGACCTATTTTATATTTTTATTTGGAAACAAGGTCTCCTAAGCGAGTGCATGTGGCTGGCTTCGAACCTGCGCGACCACGCCCGGCTCCTAACTCTTTTTATATTTTTGGTTTTGAAACAAGGTCTCTCTAGGTTGTTGAGCATCTTGATACTTGCTGAGGCTGTCCTTGAAACTGGTATCCTGTCTCAGTCTTCCGAGTACTGGGATTACAGGCATTATTCCTGCAACCAACAAATTTTTTTTTTTTTTTTTTTTTGCATTTGAAAATAGGGTCTTACTAGGTTGCTGAGACTCTTACTATGTTGCTAAAGCTGAGCTCCAACCTGTAATCCTCCTGTCACAAGCTCCCGAGTACTGGGTTACAGGTGTATGCCACCATGTCTGGTTTTTCAAACACGTTTGAGAGTCTATAGCAACCTGGCAAAGGAATTAATATTGGAATCACGCACAATTAGGCTTCTATCCTGTCCTTGCCATTAATAACTGGAACATTAAAGGTATTAGTTAATTCCACTGTGCTCCAGGCTCAAAGTATATAAAATGATCTGGCCTGTTTCATAAACATGTTATGGAATTTCAAGACTGGATATGCACAGTGACATTAACCCCAGTCTTTATAAGTAACATAGAATTGGAAGCCAATAAATGTTTCTGTATTTTAAGATGATTCATATTTTTTTTAACTTGAGCTACCAGAAGCGTAACCTCCTCAGGACTATCCATCCTCTAAAGTTATTATATAAATTGAGAGTTCATCCTTTTCTATTTGCAGTGGAACTAAATTCCAGTGAAAAATTCTGACTAATTCTTGTCAAGCTGGGCCAAAGAGAAGCTCCCTTCCAGCCCATAGGTGGGAAATTATTTATGAAGAAATATGTTTCTATGCAATGTTTCATAAACTCTTCAATATCCTACTACCTTGTAGAGTTTCTGAATATTTCATATCTATAAAATAATTGAAAGCAAGTTCTAAAAAACAGGTTGTTGATTAACTGGTCCTGGATTTAGAAATAATTTCATATTATCTGTGGATTGTTGACATTTATATAATTATTTTATATTGACATACTACATTGAATAAATTTACATACTTTTATATAGATAGGTATTTAGTCTTCCAACAAAAAACTGAAACACTATAATCAGATGTGCTGGGATAGTGCAAGAAAGAAAAGAATGTAATCAATATACATTTGGAAAGAAAATAAATATATG
Organism: Muscardinus avellanarius; assembly: GCF_963383645.1. NCBI lineage: Eukaryota > Metazoa > Chordata > Mammalia > Rodentia > Gliridae > Muscardinus > Muscardinus avellanarius. Next base: position 22,190,336 of record NC_137803.1, read on the forward strand.
ACAAAATATGAATCAATGAAAATGTAAATAATACACACTAAAAATAGAGATAAAGTTTGGGTTTTTTTTTGTTTCATTCTGAAAATGTAAAAGGTGGAGTATTGCATCATTATTAAAGCTCTAGTGAGAGCATTAGAATACTCTTGGGAATTCTTTTATCTGTAAGCTACACTTCCAGCCCCATTTTTATTCTTTATTTTGAAACAGGGTCTTAGTAAGTTGCAAAGGGCCTCAGTAAGTAGCTGAGGCTAGCTTTGAATCTGCAATCATCCTGTCTCAGCCCCTCAAGTGCTGGGATTACAAGCATGCTCCACCACGCCCAGCTGTTTTCAATATATATATTTACATACTAAGGGAGATGCCAAAATATAGGTTCAGTGTTTATTAGCTGTAATATTACTAATTGCCATTTATAGAATTATTGCCTGTGTCTGTGTCTGTGTGTACATGTAGTGTGTGTGTGTGTGTGTGTGTGTGTGTGTGTGTGTGTGTGTGTGTGTGTGTGAAATCTCTGATCCAAAGGCTCCTTGAGAGTAAACTGGGACAAATAATAGTTTTCTTAGTTTGTAAAAATTAAATGAGATAGAAAAAATATTGTTACCTGCCTGATAAAGGTAACTATCACTATCAGAAAATAGTTTGCAAATCTCATTAACATGGTTAGAATCTGTTTTTTTCTTTTTTGTATACATAGTGAGGCCCAGAACACTTAAGTATGTAGTGGGGATTTGCTGTCATATTAAGGACTACTGAAATCAGGTATGATGGAGTGTACTTGTAATCCCAACTATCGAGGATGTGGAGGCAGGAGATTGAAACAGTCTGGGTAACTTACTGAGACCCTGTCTCAGAATAAAATAAAAAAGGGTTTAGAAATATGGCTCAGTAATAGAACACTGGCTTTGCATATATGAGGCTCTAGGTTTAATTCTCACTACAAAAAAAGAAAAGAAAAAAAAGGAAAAAAGAATGCTGAAAATTTACTATAATCTCAAATGTTAGTTTAAAGAATTCCACTATTACAGAATGAATATAGCAACACAATATAAGCTTTGAGAAGAGAAAGAATTAGAGAAGATACTGACTGAGGGGCATCTTTGGAGCTGGAGAAGGAGGGAGAGGTACTATGCTGCCTGGGTGGTGGGGGCAGCCTCTGATTGGTAGGAGCGCTAAGTCCACTTCCAGAAACTGGGTCCTGCCTGAGCTACAGACCAGAATTCAAGAACTCTTTGCAGAAAGTTCTCAGATACTGAAGACATCAAGCGACTTAAGGAAATTCATCTTAAAGCATTTTTCTTAATCTTAACTAATATGCTATCATTGTTCCTCTCCTGAAACTAGACTTTTTCAAATTCAAATCCACTTATATTGGTAGCTTCTGTTTGTTCAGAATCTATTTTTATTTAAATTCAAGAGCCCAAGCCAGAACAGAAGAGAATTTTGATGGTGGAGGCAGAGTGAAAGAAGGTGGGAGGGAAGAAGGGAGAGAGGGAAAAAGAAAAGAAAGAAGAAAAGAAGGGAAGAAGGAAGGAAATTGGAGGGAGGGAAGGAAGAGGGAAAGAAAAGATGGAAGAAAAAAGCAAGGGAAGGAAGGGAGGCACACTATAATTGCTCCATTTTTTATTGAAGAAACAGGTTCTTTTTGTTTAAAAACTCTTTTCCCCCAACTCCTTTCTACCACCATCTCCTTGAACACATATTTACTCCTTAGACATATTTCATATCCAATCATGATTTATGATACTATCTTTCAGGGTATTATATAACACAATTTAACTTCTCACTTCTCAAGCATTTCTTCTAATTATCTCCCATTTTCTGTGATTTATAATAGCATTTTTATAGGCTCACTTGCCAGCATAAAAAAGTAAATTTATTTTCAAGATTGTATGTGCTATTTACCCTGATGTGACAGTGGCTGAATGGGAAATTTTCATTGACTGGTGAGCCTTTGGCAGAATATGTATCAACCATTCTCTCTGTGGGAGGTTCTCCCCAGTGCACCTCAGGAACAGGACCAGAAACTAACAACAACTAACAAATCCCAGTTCCCCACAGTGCTCAAATTCTGGAGCAAACTACTGATAGAGCTGTGGATCTTAACTATCAGCCATCATTTAGGCAAATAAGTGTCTGAAGTGGGACCTCTTTGAACACGTTTATAAATACTCATCTAACTAATGCCTTCATGAGGCACTGAAGAGCATGCACAAAGGCCTCAGGTGTTTCTGTGAAACTGAATTATTATATTTTGCAGAATGTTATTGGAGCAGGGGCAAAAGTACTTGGCTTTTGGCCTCAGAATCTGAATGGTTATCTCAGTTATAAGAGGTTTTTTTTTTTGTTGTTTGTTTGTTTATTTTAGCTAAAGACTAGTTTTTGAACTAGTCTTAAAAAACAGAAAAGCAAAGAAAGAGAAAAGAAAGCCAGACTTTGGTGCGGATATTCCACAGCTAAGTGGAGATAAAGGCAATGAAACAAGGACAGGTCATCTGGTTCTTGACCTGCTACAGATAGCAAAGTGAGATCCTACTGAAAGATACACACACCGGCTTGCTAGAAAAGACTCTCTCTCTCTCTCTCTCTCTCTCTCTCTCTCTCTCTCTCTCTCTCTCTCTCACACACACACACACACACACACACACACACACACACACGTGAATTTAATTTTGAGTAAGTTATCAAACCAGAAATTCTCCCAACAACCCCAGGTTAAAAGTACATGATCTGTTCTAAAACCAAATTGCTTCAAAGTGTGACCTCCCCAAGGGCAGCCTTCCCAGCACCTAGAATCTTTTTAGAAGTTCAGAATCACTGGCTGTACCCCAGATCCACCCACCTACACCTAGCTGAACTCAACTTAGAAGGTGATATGGTCTCCAGGTGGTATCAAAACAGAAACTCCTGGATTTTGTATGAACATTTTCAGTGAGTATAGTTCATGTTTACATGCTTGGATTCCTTAAAATCATGCAACAAACCCTTTCTAGGTTAGATTTTATTTTGCCCTCTTAGAGTTATAGAAAATAGAAGCACAAAGGTTGGATGACTTATTTAAGGGCAACCCAGCCAATCATCAGGGACACTGGGTCCCAGGGCAGTTTTACTATTTTCCTTCAGTGAGTGCTTTCAGTCACACTTTGCACCTGTCAGAGAAGAGGCCAGTGAAACTGGATCAACTTTGCTTACTCCTCAGCTGGCCCCCAAAGCCAGCCTTTAATCCTGCACAGGGGCAGATGTCAGCTCAGACATGTGTGCACAAAACAGCCTGTCTGTTAACTAAGGTACCACTTTGGAGAGTAGTCAGAAAGAAAACGCACAAATAACTATAATTCGAAATGCAACAATGACTGAAACTACAGGATAAACTAGCAATCTTTGATTTTAAAAGTACTAAGTTCACACATTATGGTGGTTTGAAAAAATGCTTTCTCTATTAGAAATCCTGACTCTGGTGACCATAGAAGTAGAAAGGTTCATGCAACTTACTGAGCACAAGAAAGGCTATTTGAGAAGGGCAATTTGGAAAAGACAATAGAAAGAAAAATATTGCAACATCATTATTCCTATAAACCTGCACGTTCAATTTGAAATCAGTTGTGTTTACTTATCACTGATACACACACACACACACACACACACACACACACACACACACACACAACATGTGTTAGAATCCCTTTTCCCACAAAGGATAACGGCATTCTCCTCTGAGAGTCTTGACATTCTTTTGAATAAAAAGATCCTGGAAATAACAGCATCAATCCTCCTGCAAGCTGAAGATGAAAGTCAATGCTTGGAAACACAAAAGATGCTTAACATAGTACAAGCATTCTCTGTAAGTTCCTGCCAGTAAGATCAAAGTTATAAACTTTCAGACAAAGTAGGGCCTGTCAATGTTTTTATATCATATTTAAGATATTACAGGTCATGTCTACAGAAAGTTTGTTGATAGTTAAACTTGAATTATTTTAATATCAAAGAGAATTCTTGCTTGTCTTCTGTGTGCTAGATTTTTCATAATACATTTTCAAGAGTCCATTAACACCGAGGTTTATGTGAACAGTTCTTACTTGTTACAATATTTCATTCTTTTTCCAAAATGAAGCACAGGAAACTGGTACCAATTGATGAACTGTCGATGACTTAGAACACTGGGCGTATAACGTGAGTTTCAGATTCTTTACTCAAATTCAAATCATTTTCTTACTCATATTCTTTCACAAAGCAATGAAAAAAAATAAGGGAGAATATCCACCCTTCTTTCTGTAGTAGTTAAGACAGCAGCATTTCCACACTCTTTAAAGATCATTTGACTGCACAGATGTGAAAAGTAGGCTTCATAGGTGAAAAATCAATTCCTGAGTTGGCATAACAGAGCAAATAATACTCAAGACAGCTGGTTTGCACTGACCTGCACTCCTTGTTTTACAAATACCACGGATGTTATTCTTCTTCATGGTTCTATATGGATGCCAACACAGGTTTACTTATTTTCATAAAGATAAACTATTGAATTTCTAAGGGCTATGACTTCAAGCTGTCTTTTTCATTCTTTGCAATGCAATTCAGCATTAGCAAATGATTTAATATGTAGTTCAGATCATTTAGCATTTTTATGATCAAATGGCCATGAATTGGAATGAATTAGAAATTCATTTCATCTACTCTGGTTTTTTTGCAATACTGGGGACGTGACCCTGGGGCATTCTACCTCCGAGCTATATGCCCAGCCCTATTTTCTATTATTTATTTATTTATTTATTTTTTGATTTATTTATTTTTGGTGGTACTGGGGATGGAAACCAGGGGCCTTCTACCTCGGGCTATGCTCCCAGACCTATTTTATATTTATTTGGAAACAGGGTCTCTTAAGCCAGTTGAAGCTGGCTTCGAACCTGCACAATCCTCCTGTCTCAGCCTCCCAAGCACTGGGATTATAAGCGTGAGCCACCACGCCTGGCCATCTACTCTGTCTTTAACATTAACCTCTACTCTTTCTACTAGGCTTCAAATTGCCTCACTAAACCAAAATTCATCATTAGAAATTGAGCTGAAGAACTGAATTCAGATTCTGGCTCTCACCATAAGCATTTTATTCCAATCAACTCTAAAAGCCTTGGAGTATCTATGACATCATGTAAGGATTTGGATGAAGGTCCTCAAAATTACAACACATGATCCTGGAAAAGTTGTAAGGTAATCTACCTCTGCTACTTTTTAGGTTGATATGAATTTACTTGGAAATGGAATTTACTTGGAAATGATCGAATATAAAGCATTAACTTGATTAATTTCTTCTCAGCTGATTTTTCAAGCACACTTGATTTCCAAAATATTTTACAAATAACAATAAAATCTTTATGACAATACTTAAGCATGTGACTTACTGAGTTATAAGAAATGTGAAGAAATAACTACTGCTCATTCTTTGTTTTACCCTTTATAACCTATCGGGTCATTTTAGTCTAGTAAAATCCAAGGGCAATCTTAACTTGTATGTTTTAAATGTCAAATATTAAATCACAAGGTTCTGAAAATAGATTTCTAAATTTTTCCTCTTATAATTATCTAGATGGCGAATTGATACTACAAGTTGATAATCAACTTCAGTTTTACATAGGATCGAACAAGTCTAGGTGAAATATTTTCTCTTAATTTTTTTTAATCAGGCAAACTTTTGATCAAAAGCATGCCCATTTCAATTCAACTGTGGCAATGCTTCTTCCCTAATCTCACCGGTAGCTTTTTGCAAATTTGAGAAACATTAATCATGTACTTTTTGCCTCTACTGACCTCCTGTCCCATTCTCAAACCCATAAAGGGAGTAATGCTCTTATGTGCCTTCACTTTTATTTTTATTTCACCCTTCCTTATGCTCATCTCTATTTTTCTTGCTGGACATCAAAGCCTTGGCCATCAGTGGTGCTGAAAGCACCAGATGTCAGACTCTGGCTTCCTGCCTTGCTGCAAAGGGATAACCAGCAGGTTGTACAGGTGAAGTTAAGGCAGATGGCAGCTCTTCCTGAGTTTTCAGGATAGTTGCTACTCTTCCTATTATTCTATCTAATGCTGACATAAAGTAGTAAAACATTTACTCAAAAATTAACCAGAATGATGTAACCTACCTGCCATAATATTTCCTTTAGAATATTTAATATGTAAGTTCGGCCTATAAGATCTTTCACAGGGAAAAAATTCAGTAAATAATAACTGTGAATATAATTAGACGGCAAAGTAAAATCTTGTATTTCTCTTTAATGCTATGTTTTTCTGAATTTCTAAGGTCAAATTGTTAGCTCAACTGTTGACCTTGGGCAAACTACTTGGCCTTTTTAAATCTCAGCTTTCTCATCTAGAAATAAGGCACCAGCCACTTGGATTACTCATAAAATATTCCCTAGAAATAGTTTTCCTCTTTGAGACAGTTAACAGAGTTATTTTTATTTATCTACTATCACATTAGTACTTTACCTAATAAACACAACATTGATTCTTGAGTTACGAATATTAGTAATATCTAAGACAAATTTGTCTTAGGAAATATTTTCAATAACAAGACCAAATCAAATCTAATGTCACTTATTTAAAAAATATTCTATTACAAATGAGGACAGAAAAATTTCAAGAAGGTATCTATAAAAAGACACAGATAGCCAAGTGTGGTGGTTTATGCCTGTCATCCAGCACTTGGGATGCTGAGACAGGAGGATTGCGGGTTTGAGGATAGCATCAGAAAATTAGTGACACCCTGCTTCAAGAAAAAGCTGGGGGTTCAGCTAAGAGGTAGAACACTTCTGGGTTCAATTCCCAATTAGAAACAAATCAAACACACACACAGATGATCTTCTATATGAGATAAAATCTATAGGAGGGAGTATAGTTTTTCATCATAGTTAATGATTGGAGGTATTGGTTCCAATAATACCAGATCAACACATCTCTTCTATGTAGTGATGCCAATGATTTATTCACTCTGACTGGCCATAAAGATGACCGTCTTGTGTGTCGCCTGCTAAAGGATGTCTGATCTCCCCTGACCTCTGTCTCTGCCTGACTTTAGCAGAATGGCACGCTCATGTGGCAAGGCTGATGAACACCTCCAATGGAGGCCAATGTGTGGCTTGGAAAAAGTTATCATATTAATGTGTTATAGTAATTTATTGGCAGTTTTTTGCGCTAGCATATTTACTGAAATAAGGCCTGCCAAGAAGATTGGGTTACAGCAGGAATACATGATTTCCCAACCAGCCGTAAAATATAAATCAAACGCCTTTTCTGTCCACTGTCAGCCACCTCCACCTCCACCTTGTCCTCAATCCTCAGACAAATTGAAGCACATGCCACAATTTGCAGGGGGAAAATCAAACTCAATTTCGCAGTACAATGAAGTGAGTTTTGGTCTTGTCATGTCCACTGACATATCGATCCCTCAAAGACTGAAAAGACCAGAATGCTCTGGTTCTTTATATATATATATATATGTGCAGAAATGCTATTTGTAAATGAAGGACAATATAGCACTTACTCAGTTTCACAAAAATGCAAGAGCTCCGGGAGGCTGATATTATAAAAGACTGTGTGATATAAAAGCCACTATTTAAGAGGTCACATTTTCTTTCCTTTTAGAATTACGGCTCCAGGAGACAAATGGCCTCCTAATCCAAGTTCATTTAAAGTGCAGCCAATCATTTCACAGCTAAAAGGAATTTACACCAGAGAAGAAACACACACACACACACACACACACACACACACACACATGCACCTTCTCCTGGCCCCTCGTATAATTTATGTCAGATCTATAATACAAAACAACCACCACTCCATCAAACATTTCCTATTTAACCTGAAAGAGGACACATAAACCAAATCGCTTATGTGTCCACATCTGTGACTTGCAAATTGCAGCCTCCATGCAGTGTAGAAAGACCACACAGTTAGTCTCATCTACAGATGAGGCATTGGGAAACAGATCCGCTCTATCATCCAGTAATGTGGACCAGAAAAAACACCACCGATACCCTCATGTCTATTAAGTGAAATTTTCCAACTCAGCAGGTGGAAGGGAGAAAATGTGAAGGAATAAATCTGTTTGCAGGTAGGCAGATTTTTAGTCATAGTGACTAAAGAATGACTTTCTAGTTGTCACTCACTATAGCAGTACTGAAAGATGCTCTGCAATCCCAGGGAAGTTGTTACTGGATCGTAAGTGTTGCCACAAACCTCAAAGTTGCTGCAGATGTAACTCTGTGTGCTTCAGTGGGAACGGAGCTGAGGTGCAGACCTTTAACACTGAGCACGAAAATCTACACAGGAATTTGAGGGGGGAAAAGCACATCTTCATGGATCCTAATCTCAAAGCATTTAAATCAGAAGGAGATTTTTTATTTAGCAAGATCTTTAAAATTTAGAGCGGTGTCCCCACATTACCATATTCTCAAGTAATTAACTTGCAGTACGTAAAGGTAAATTTATCACTAATTACACAGTCCTTTATTGTGAAATCCAGAGTAAAATTATTTGAGGTATTTTCTTTTTTAAGCTGACAAGAGAATGACTTTACTTCATCAATCAGTTTGACTAAAGTAATGATTTTCTTAGAATTAAAATTTGTTGAAAGCTCTAAGTATTTCATCTTTTAGGCTAAGAAGCATGTAGTTAATGTCACCAATAATACATTTGTCAGTCTGCTAATTTTCTTTTTCTATTAGAATAAGTAAACATCAGCCCTTTTTAAAAGCATACTATTTACCATGTGTCAGGAGCAATGTAGGGAGACTTATTTGAAAATCATGAGGTAAGGCATTATGGAACGAACAGGGATCACAGGCAGACAATGGAAGAGAAACATAAAAGGGGAAGGCATTTAATAATTCCAAAGTGATGGCGGAGCAGGCCTCACAGTGAGTGGGGGAGGGCAGCATTTAAAGGAGAAATATGAGAACAAATTAAATCAAACCAAGGACTCAAGCCGGAGATATTGGGCAATATGAAAGAAAAGATGGCCTGTGAGCACTAGCTCTAATAAAAAGAAGAACAGTCAAACAGGAGAAGCCTCATAAGTATACAATGAAAAGAAAAGAAAATGAGATTTTGCCTGCGTGACGTTAGATCAGAGAATGGTTCTCCAAATATGCTAAGGACTTGGTGGAAGGGATGCGGAGACAGCGCACCAGACTCCCCTTCCACTTGTTTATGCTACGTTCTGTCAGACTTGGTTTAAAGCAGCTTTGGAATTATTCTAACTGGAAGGAAATAACATCTAGTTAAAACATGTCAGTTCCATTCCATCTCTTGTAGCTGTTCTTTCTAAAATTAAAGGGCACTTTAAAAAATAATTTTGTCATCATAGTATTCCAGAGTATAGGCTGATTTCCAAACCTCTGTTCCAAACTGACATCACTGCTACTGTAAATTTTTTCATTTAAAATAGCTTTCAGAATATCATTTTTAGCTTTTCTCTATATAACATAGATATTTTAAAAATACAAACTTTTTTTTTTGATGGTACTGGGGTGGAACCCAGAGGCTTTCTACCTCCGGGCTATACTCCCAGACCTATTTTCTATTTTATTTGGAAACAGGGTCTCACTAAGTTGCTGAGAGCTTCACTAAGTAGCTGAGGCTGGCTTTGAACCTGTGTGATCCTCCTGTCTCAGCCTCCCAAGCAGGAATTACAAGCATGTGCCACCATGCCCAGCAAAAATACAAACTTTTTTTCTGTTATAGTTTGAATCTTGTTTTTTTCTTGGTACTGGGATTGAACCCAGGAACATTTTACCTCAAATCTATAATCTCAGACCTTTGTATTTTTAAATTTTGAAAGAGGGGCTTTCTAAGTAATGGAGGCTGCAATCTTTCTGTCTCTGCTTCCCTACTACTTGGATTGTAGACCTGTGCCACCTTCCCCATCTGTAATTTGAATCCTGAATGTCCTACAAAGGCCTCTATGCTAAAGGCCTTGTCCCAGGTAGCTACTGTTGGGAGGTGGCTGGGCTTGATAGAAGGTCTTTAGGTCCCTGAAGAATGCTCTAGAAGGGGATTATGGGATCCCAGTCCCTTACTCATTCATCTCTCTCTCTTCAGCTTCCTAGCAATGTGGCAAGTAGTTTGTTCCATCACTCATTTCCATCATGATGTGCCCAAGTCATCATGGCCTCCAAATCTATCAGTCAAAATAACCTTTTTATCTTTAGAAGCTGACTGTCTCAAGTATTTGTTATAGTAATGGAAAACTGACTAATATAATTTCTAAGTAGTAAGAATAGTAAAAGGTACTATAGCACTTTCATTTCTTTGATGTTATAAACTTAGCTGTATTTAATATAGAATAGTTAAGTTTATTGTGCGTTAGTCATGCATCTAAGTGAGATAGAAGCGGACATGCACACATCACTCATTTAGCCCTTCCCCAATTCCCACTCCATTTCCCCCTCTTCTCTTTCTCATGTTTGGCTCAGTGATTGACGTTGATATGTTTGTGAATGTACCTCATGCACGTTCGGCAATTTTCCTGAATTAGGTTGCTTTATTTGCTCATTTATGGTTACTCCTTCTTCATCTGTAGTTCTTTCCATGACCGCTTTTATCCCTTGCTTCTTCAGATTAGGGAGAACATCCAATTTTTTACTTTTTGTGACTAACTAATCTCACCTAGCATAATGTTTGCTGGCAAGGATGTGGAGAACTGGGAACTCTCATACATTGTTGATAGAATTGCAAATTAGTGCAACCATTTTGGAAAACAGTATGGGGAATCGTCAGAAGAATGGGAACAAACCTACCATATGTTTGAGCAGTACCACTTCTGGGTATCTACCCCCCAAAATAGAAACCAAACTACTAGACTAATGCATGTATATCTATATTCATTGCTTCACAATTCACAATTGCCAAACTATGAAACCAGCCAAGATGTCTTTTAATAGATGAACAGATTATAAAACTATGGGATATGCATATAATGGAATTTTACTCAGTCATAAAGAACAAAATTATATAATTTATAAATAAATGCATCGAACTGGAAAACATACTAAGTTAAATTTCTTAAATTTCCTTATTTAAATGTAACTGAGGAAGGCTTATCAGGTAATGGTATTCTTCAACTCCTAATTATTTCAGATATTTCTCTTTTTTGTTCTTTGTATTAATTCTGGAATGATTTGCTTTAATTTTTTGGATTGTTTTCATTATTCAGTAAGTGGGACATAGACTGATAAGCACAAATGAGTTTCTAAAATTTGAGAACACATACTTTCTAAAGTCAAAAAGCATGGGAAAAGATGCGTGACTTCATAGACTTAAGGCACTTAAATTCTCTGTATTGCAGTTGCCTTAGCCACAAAATAGGGTCAAGACTAACAGCTACATCACAACGTTGTTTTGAGGAGCAAATGAGATGGTATAAGCCTTCAGAAATAAATCTGTCATACAAGCATATTCACTGAAGGTGAAGTTATTACCAACAGTTGTAACTGACCTGCCATCTGTCCTGAGTACCAATTAGTCTCCTTCCAGGTCTCTTCCCTTAGTTGGTATTGTAAGGGAAATTAATGCAACCAAAAATCACCAGAAAACATACTCTTGATATCAGAATTTCACTAAATGAATTGTATTGCTTCAAATTGTCACAATTACCAAATATCATAAATTTGGAGGTAATATAAAGAAGTAGATCTTCCTCTTAATATGCAAGGAGAATGTATATATTTGGGGATGGAGAAAGGGCTTGGACGCTATAGATCTACTTTAAGTCTTAGTGTGGGCTCTGCTGACATTATAAGGGCCATCTTCTGTACAATTAATTCATGATGCTTGTGGCTGACCTTGACATGCACTGTGTAGCCCATGCAATCCTACCACTTAGGGACTGCTGGCTAAGCATCCACTCTACACAACACAAAATTTTGAGAACATTAGAGGGAATGGCACAAATAAATTAATGCAATGCCAGGAGCAAGATACATTCTTAATATTAATGTAAAGTTAAAAAATATTAATAGTGTACATGTAATTTTATTTTTCTAGATGTTATAGTCATCCAAAGGCTTGTGCACTAATACAGTGGCAGAACTGCTATAGGCATTGGCCTGAATAGTAAACATTTACTCAAATATATTTTTTAAAGTGTAGACTGGCCCAGGCCATTTGCTAATTTCCTATCTTGTACCCAATCTACTAGGGTTTTTTAGAATTATCCTAATGTCTCCTATTATTTAAATCACTATATTTTTACCTATATCTGTCTACTTATTTATCTATTGGCCTATTGTTCATTCTATCTGTACAGTATTTTAACTTCCTCTTCCTTCTCCTTTATAGTCCTCTTTCTCCTTCCCTCCCTCCTTCACCTCATTTCCTCCCCCTTTTCCTTTTCCTCTCCTTCTCCCTCTCCCTTTCTCTTTCTTCCCTTAGTCCCTAACCAAAAACAAAAACAAAATAAAAAACTGAAGCTAAAACTGGAGCTCAGATGGATATTAGCTAAGGTAATAAAAGTAGCATTACGTTGAGAATCTGAGTGAGCTTTTGGTTCTCCCCTGCTATCTGAATTTCCTAGAAAGGCATCATAGGATTCATTCCTATTCTTATAAATTTTGATTTCTTTATTTCTAAAAGTAGGAACTTAGACTCTATCCTGGTTCTGTCACTTCTTTCTGGCCTTAGGACTCTGAAAAAATTAAGACCCCCTGGGAGATGGCAGAAGGATCCCCTGGAAGATAATGACTGATGTGACTGATTGCAATTCTCTGGGAAGTGGCTCTGCAGATTGTTGGGCCTTTCATTCTAATCTTGGCTTTAGATTTTTATCTAAAGACCAGTGAAGAACAATGGAGAGTTGGGGAGTCAGGAATGCTCCCACTTTTCTCTATTGGACCTACCTATAGAATGCACTAAAGCAGTGGATTGGCAACAGCTTAAATAATGCCAAGTACATATACAAAGGTATCAATATCAATCTCAATCATATGGATGGGAATAGGAAGGTAGTGGGATCTGAAAGGGAAAATACCAGGAGCTGTGTGCCTGTATGTTTCTATCATTAATCCTCATTATACCATATAATTTCATGTGCTAATGAAAATATATTTTAAAATTTATTAAAAAATAAACAATGAGCCAGGCGTGGTAGCACACGCTTGTAATCCCCGCGCTTGGCAGGCTAAGACAGGAGGATCATGTAGTTTCAAAGCCAGGCTCAGCTGGCTTAAGAGACCCTGTTTCCAAATAAAATATAAAATAGGTCTGGAAGTATAGCCTGAGGATAAAAGGCCCCTGGGTTCCATCCTCCATACTGCAAAAAAATAAATAAATAAAATAAAGTAATGGGTTGGCATTCAGGATTCATGGACAACTTTCCAAATAAGTGAAATGTACCTACAGTACCCAGTTGCTTTTAAGGCAGATATGAGGAGCTGCACAACAAACATCAGTAACAAACATGAACACACGGAGCACGTAATCAACACTGAAAATATATATCACAGCCAGGCCTTCTCAGACGCCCTCATGCACTTCAGTAGAGGCATCAATGATAACAATAATTTTAAAGTGAGTGAAAATGTACTTACCTGGCTGAGACAAAAGTGGTGTGTAAGGGACTTTCGGTTCTATTGCACTCATTGGTGGAGGTAGCAAAGGGTTGGCGAAGCTGCGGAGTGGATGAGTTGGTCGAACACAGGCGGTGGGAATGGTTCTACTAGGGGCTTCCTCACTGCTGGGGTGCTCAGGCTGAGCTGGGGGCAGCAGAGGTGGTTGTTGGGTAGTTGGTCCTTCACTCACTGCTGCAATGGGGACAGGACATCCAGTCATGATGACAGACAAATCGGATTTTTATAAGTCTCCAGAATCAAAGAGAAAGAACAGAACCTAGCCAATCTTCTCTCCAAGTTGTGAACATTATCATTCCTCTATCCTAATATATTTACAGTATGTGGTTAGCACTCCCCCCTTTAAATGGTAGGAATGGGTCCAGTAGGACAGGGATCTATCTGTCAGGAAGGGCAGTAAAATATATTCAACACTGACTATATTGCCTGAACTGTCTGGAGCCCTGTAATCATAAGTGATGAAGCGAGAAAAGAGAGTTATTCCTCCTTTCACAAGTGGCAATGTCAGTGAAATTCAATGTACCAAACCCAATTGCAGGTGCATTATTACATACCAGCCAATATGCCAATTTTTCTGTGATTTAACCATGCCTGTGTCAACTGTCAAACAAATCAGAGTTGCAGGGTGCTCAGAGGCATTACTAATAAAACAATGCAAATAATAAGCACTATCATTACCTCTCATAACAAAATAGAGGCACATCTAGCTAAAAGTTATATAAGAGATGACTCTGCTGGGACAAATTGAGTGCAGAATTATGATTTTTTTCCCCTCTTTGGTAGCAAACCTTATAATCTGCAGGCAGATGATTATAGTTGAAGGGGTTTTATATAGTCATTTGTGATGGCCCATGGCATTTGGACAACTTTGTGAATGGAAATATACCACTTTTCCCCAGAGAACCTAGTTGAGGAAGACTAAAATATTTCCCAGACAATTTCTCTGGGGAAGGAAAATGTGAGTCAACTTTATTCATTTGTAGCCGCACTCAGCAGGTCCAGGTTAAACTGCAAATAACAAAAGCTTCCTAGTATGCCTAAGTGTTAAGTACAGACTAATATTTCTGGTGATTTAGTTCTTCAGAAGTTTGGTTGGTACACTGAAAACATACAGTGATAGAAGACAATATCTCATGTTTGAAAGAACTTTTAGGTAGGAAATATTTCAAGATAATGAGTTAGGGAGATAATTTGGAGCCCACTCTCTGGGAGGCTGGATAAGGTCACCAAAGGGCAAAGGAGATAGAAAGGAATAGTGATAATGCCAAAGGGAATAGAGATGAAAGACCTGAAAGATCAAGACACAGTGTTAAAGATATGCAAAAGAGAAAAGTGCCATCGGAAACCATTTGTTCTTATTCTTCTATATTCAGAAGGGGTGAGAGGTCCCTTGGGTCATGGAATAGCCTATAGGCTTACCTCATCTAAAGATGGAGGTGGGATGATATAGGGTTGGCTGAAGACAGGATACAGCTGTACATCAATCAGAGCCAAAATGTAGGCAGATACTTCAAAAAGATTTTTTCAAGTGAAAAAGATTAATCGAGACAGAAAACCGGGAAGACCCCTCCAGGTAGATGTTATGAGGAGCTAAATTGCTTGTAAGACCATAGAGGGGAGAGAAATACTTTTGTATTTGCATTCAATCAGAGCCTCTATAGTGAGATGGTTGAGAGCAATAGTTGTAGAGAGAAAGAAATTATATAGGTTTTACTTGGGACTTTTATTTAATCTAAGTGAAAATGACCAGTGGCCATTTTTCAGTCAAATCCCAACACAAACATCTTTGTTCCACTGGCCTAAGTGATAGCTGATTCTATAGCCGCTCCTTCTTTCTGTAAGAAGGTCCAAGCTAAGGTGGTCCTTGTTTGTACTTATTAAAACTCAGAGTTCTCAAGGAACACTTAGAAATTGTTAGACTGCAGTAATTGCTTAAGAGAAAAAAAAAAACAGTTTTTTTTTTTTTCAGAAAGGGTTTTAGAGATAATCCTGGAGATATAGGAAAGTATTTATCACAAAAGGCTTGTAGGCACATGGGGGAAATTCAAGAGAACTGAAAACGTTTGGGCTTCCATTTCACTGAAGGACTCTGTGCTCTGAGAACTCTGAGTTTCACACATGACGTTCCCAAGGCTGATCCTTTCTGCTTCCTTTTTTTCTCCAGTGGGCTGGTTCTTATTAAAGGCTCCACATCTTTATATTAAAAAAAATTGCCCAGGGTAAGAAAATCTCACAATTTTCCCTGGAAATGTGCATTAAGTAGCTCTCTCTCTTGATGAGGGACTACAATTATTTCACAACCTATTGTAGAAACTCTTCCAGCATTAAAGGAATAACACATTCGTGCTCTTTTACTCTCCTTTACTCCTCTTGGCATGTTTTCTTTTTTATTTCTTTTGCACTTTGGAAATTAAGGAGATCATTTAAAAAATGTTATTTTGAGCGCCAGGCGTGGTGGCGCACGCTTGTAATCCCCATTCTTGGGAGGCGGAGACAGGAGGATCGCGCAGGTTCGAAGCAGCCACGCTGGCTTAAGAGACCCTGTTTCCAAATAAAAATATAAAAAAATAGGTCTGGGAGTGTAGCCCAGAGGTAGAAGAGCTTTCAGGAACCCCAGTACCACAGAAAAAGATAAATAAAATAAAATAAAATATTTTGATCGTAAGGGCAATAAGATGTACATATATCTTTGTTTAGTCCTTTGACTCAGTCTCTTATTTCAATTAAGGACTCATCAGTCCTGTGAACATGTAAATTTTGATAATATCCTTAAAATTATTTTCTCCTCTCTAAATCCTACTGTCTGTCATAGCATTGTGCTTCCTCAGTCTCTCTGAAAACAAAAACTGTATAAATGCGGAGTCCTGAATCCTCAGGTTTCAGCTGACCACCATGATTCCCCCTGAGATCACCACGATCTAGACCCTGATGTAGATAGACCAGCTCTTGGGTGAAATGCATCCTTAGTACCACACAGTGTAAAAGAAAGTGCCTAAAGCCCAGGGTGGGGATAGTAGGGCCCATCCTTGAACCTGAATGGATTGTCAATTCCAAAGGGATTTTTTTTTTCTATTCTAAATGACTACAACAGACAAGGGATTCCATAGATAATTCATAATTCTCATATTTTAATTGGAGCAAAAATAAATGGTTTTCAAGGACTGGCTGACATTTATGGCAATGACAGCCCTTAAACAAACACAATAGCAACTGCTCCACTGGAGAAATGCTCTCATTTCAGATGAGCCTGTGTGGCCAGTGCGAGCACCCAGCTCAGGGACACCTACATGAATCAAATTGGCTCAGTGACATGGCATTTAGCCGTGCTAAGAGGACTGAAAGCAAAGAAAAGCTCCTTTCACCCCCTAACCGCAGCCTCCTTGCAATTCAGTGTGCAGAGTGAGAATCAAATAGGTGCTGGCAAGGCACTCATTTTCAAATGATGAAATAGTCAGGATTCATTGTACAAATAGCATACAATTACACAGCAGAGTCAACTCTCAAGGCACTTTATAATAATTAATGTCAACACATAAATAATTGCTATAGAATGAACTGAAAAAATATTGCAAAAAATGGAAATGAGGATTTTTCATCTGTCTAAAAACTGCAATATGTGATAGAAATATAGCGCACCAATAACAGTATGCAAAGACTCTGAGAAAGCAATGTCTCTAGGATCTCCACTTGGCCATGAATCTCAGGAGAACAGGATCTTGCAGTATTCTTAAGTCAGTTTGTCATAGCTTTCATTTTTTAAAAGCCTCTAGAAAATGATCCACAAACCCCATTGCACTCCTGATTTTTTTTTTCACGTTACATTT
The DNA here is from genome assembly GCF_963383645.1 of Muscardinus avellanarius. NCBI lineage: Eukaryota > Metazoa > Chordata > Mammalia > Rodentia > Gliridae > Muscardinus > Muscardinus avellanarius. The sequence continues at coordinate 22,207,773 of NC_137803.1, forward strand.
CTTAGTTGATTTGCAATTTTGAGGAGAGCCAGGTTGGAAAACTAATGTGGCTAAAGTTGGCCAGCCTTCCTGTAGAACTATAAGGAGGAGTGGAAATCATTTTAACTCTGTACTTTCTACTTATTTCCAAGATGAGAAAACAAGGGTGCCAAATTTGTAATAATTTGGACAAATGAGGCCCCAAGACTATATACTATGGTGGATTTTAAAGTACTGCTGTTCAGTGTCCCCCAGTGAGAGCTCAGTTGCCTACTGAGGCCAAGAGCAGAACTGATGTTACTTAGTGGGAAGACAAAATATCTATACATCACAACTGTGTGAGTCTCTACTGATGGGTCAGCAGATGTATGCAGTTCAAATCTGTGTGGTCTACCTTCCCTTTTCTTAAAGTTGGAGAGAAATTTGGCTTTTTTGTGACTTCAGAGAGCAGCAAGTCTTCGGGACCAGTTGTAAGGATTCATTTCTTAGGAAACAAAGGTCTTTAGATAACTTTGGGGGAAGTAGAGTCCCGTGCTTTGCAAAGCCATCTTTTCCTTTTCCTACGTGTGCTTTACTCTGTTTCTCAAGGTGACTAATGAGCTATCTCTACCCAGAGTCATGAAATGTTTTCTTCTTTAGAGAGAACAGGGATGTTTAGTGTTCTCCAAGGCATTTAGAAACCAATACTGAGTTGCTGGAACTTAACTGTTACTGACAATAATTTAGAGAATATTGTGCTTCTTAGAAAAGAGCATAATTCTTTTTTCTTTTATTTTCTAAGCAAATACTTAGAATACATATTAGTTCCCATTCTTTTTGCATTGCACATATGTTATTCAAAAAATACTTGATAAATGACCGGATGTGTATTTTAACGATCTATAAAATCTTGACCAGAAGTGGGGTGTCTATTGTCTTGTCATTTTTGATGAAATTCAAACAGGACTGAGTGCTGACATGAGAATACTCTCTATAACCTTGTATGATGCTTACATATTTTATATCTATATTTTATAATAATTATGTAATTACCTTTATTTAATAATCCTTAATTTTAAAGCAATTATCAACATGTAAATTTCTACTGCTAAAGAGACAAAGTGTTTTAACTAACTTCTAATAGATTTTATTTTAGAAATATTTTAGGTTCATAGCAAAATTCAACAGAAGGTAAAGATATTTTCCTGCATTTTCTTTATGTGCACAGTTTTCCCACTATCAAAACTGTACATCAGAATAGTACACACAAATAAACATCTTTTAACCATAAAAATACATTTTTGGCCAGTCCTTCTTTTTCATTGAACTTCAACTTTTGGAATCATTTTCCCCATAATTTAATAAAGTTGCATATGCTACATCAATTTGAGAGAAAAAAGGGAGGATAGATAGGCTGTTGGAGCTCAGTGAATATATTTTCAGAAGGGAGCTATGACTTTAAAGAGGGGAAAGAGATGAGAAATAGATCATGGATAAAAATATATAATTACTGTTATGCATTAGATATGAAATGTTCCACCAATGATTCATGTGTTGAAGGCTTGGTTCCCCATGCAACAGTGTTCAGAGCAAGGCTTTGGGTAAATGATTGGATAATGGGGCATCCCACCTGAGCAATGGGTTAATCCACTGATAATCCACTGAATGGACTACTAAGAGGTGGTGAGAACTGTAGCAGTGGGGCATGTTTGGAGGATGTAGGTCACTGGGGCATAACCTTGAAGGGCACTGCTTATCCCTGCTCCCTTACTCTTTCTCTCTGCTGCCATGAGATGAGCAACCTTCTTCTACCACACCCTTCTAGCATGATGTTCTGCTTTATCTCAGGCCCTGAGTAATAGAGCTAGCCAACTACAAAATGAAACCTCTGAAACTATAAGCCAAAGTAAATCATTCCCCCTTTATATGTTGATCATGTCACAAACCTTGGTTACAGAAAAAGAAAGCTAACACAATTACTAATCAAAAAAAATTACTGAACTTCATCTTCTATCAGTCATGCAAGAGGAACCAGAGAAAATCTATCTCATGTATTTTTATATGTCCCTCTAAAGTCATAGACTATCAATGAAATAAAAAGAATGTAGTAAATCATGATTCAATGAGAAAACTAAACCACAACTAAAAGCTTCTCTTCAGAAGTAAAAGGGAACTGTGGCTCTAAATATTTGACTGGACTCATAGGTATAGTTGTCTTTGGGATTTGGGAATTCTTGGTTTGATATTTTGGTTGTTAGCCTTCACACAAGCTTCTCATTTAGTTCCCTTCTAAATGGTTCGAGGGAGTATTTTTCCTCAAGTTTTTGCACACAACTCTATTCTGTTGACCCAATGTGCAGTGAGAAAAGAGAAAATGAATCTAATTCTCCCTTGGCAGCTTTTTGATGCCTTTTAATTCTAACCTTGCTATATCTAGACAATTTATGATTTCTTAGAGCTGCCCCTGTTGGGTTGGAAAAAATACAGCTTACGTTACAAATGTATTTTATTGCTGTTACCATCATATCTATTACCAAACATCCTCTCTCACATGAGCTGCTGAGTCACCTGTTCTTAACTAAGAGATGAAAGCCATAAAATCGATTTTAAAGTGCTGTGTTCAAAGAAAAAAAAGTCAATGGCACAGAAGAAATCACTGGGATGATAAAATACCTCGAGTTCGCCCTCATTCCTGCCCCTGCACCCCTTCAGATAAATGAAACAGTGGTCTGAAAATCTTTTTTCCAAAGAATTAGAAATCACAAAGGTATTGTTTAAATGATTAAACAAAGCCTAAATCATTGATTAAATACTGGCTCATTTGGAATCAGTTGAAAAACATTTCATTTTAACAAACAGATCCTAAATAAGAAGATGTTGGAAGATATCATTTGATTTTTTTCAAAATTTAATGGTACTAGGGATTGAGCTCAGAGGCAGTCTATCACTAAGCAACATGCCCAGCCCTATGTTACGTTACATTTGGAAACAGGGTCTTACTAGGTTACCCACAACTGTCCTAGCTTAGCCTCCCAAGAACTAGGATTACAGTTGTGTGCTGCCACACCTGACTGATGCTGGACTTTGCATCTCCTAGTTACAAGGACATGTTACTTTAAAGCAGTCATTGTATCAGTGTTTAGCAGAGGCACCTGGCTTTTTTTTGCCAATCACATCCCAAAAAATCAGTGGGGCACTCTGTCAAAACACTTCTAGAGAATCAGTCTAAAACATCTGCACTAGGATCCAAAGGAAAATTCGGCTAGAAAATTCTAGGATTAAGACCAGAGGCAAATTCATCTTTCCAAAGGATATGAATGTCAAAATGCTGTACATCTAATAAGCCACCTTGCTGTTACTCTTTTTTTTTCTTATTAAAAAGAAAAAAAAAGCCAAGAGTGTTGACGCATGCTTGCAATCCCAGTACTTGGGAGGCTGAGACAGGAGGATCTGGATTCAAAGCCAGCCTCAGCTACTTAGTGAAGACCTTTGCAACTTAGCAAGACTGAAAATAAAGAATTTAAAAAATTCAGGAGAGTGGTGTAGCATGGAGGTAGAACATGCTTGGGTTTAATCCCCAGCACCACAAAAAAAGAAAAAAAATAGAAGAAAGAAAGAAAGAAAGGGAGGGAGGAAGGAAGGAGGGAGGGAGGAAGGAAGGAAGGAAGGAAGGAAGAAAAAAGAAAGATACATTACACTGACTTCTTCCTGCTCCAAAACCTCGATCCACTGAGAGCGTTGGGAACGGTACAGGTCGAAGAGTAAACTGAGGGTGGGGGTATCCACATGTGGGAGATGGGAGGATTCCTGGGTACTGGGCACTTTCTAGGGTTGGCACAGGGATGGCGCTCACAACAGCTGCAAAATAAAGATATTAAAATATTAATTAAAATTAATTAATTAGTAAAATTAATTAAAAAATATTGTGTATCTCCCTACCAAGCCTAAAGAGAAATGGCTAAATTCTCACATCTTCAAGTACATATACACTCTTCATTGGATCACAGAGATTCTTTGACTTACCTCTTTCCATATGCTGCTTTTTACATTGGAAAATTTAGCTAACTCCTCTAATGTACATGATGTACATTCACAAGCATATCAAAGTCAATCACTAGCCAGAAAGGAGGAGGAAGGTGAGAGGGAGTGGAGTCGGGAGTGGGGAGGGCTAAATAAGTGATGTGTGCATGTATGTCTCTACCACCTTGTACTCCATTAAGATATATGACTACAATGTACAAATAAAAAGAAAAAAAATGATAGCTAACTTCTTAAACATCTTCCAATGGAACATTACTCTGCAGTTTAAAACTTCCCAGAGTTTAAAGAAATGATTAATTAAGACACCACACAACTACCTTCATATTTCATCGACTTTTGCCTTCTTTCTTTCAAGCATGAAAATATGAAATTAGAAAAATTAGAGCTAGGCACAGTGGCACATGCCTATAATTCCAGTGCTTGGGAAACTGAGACAGGAGGATCACAGGTTTGAGGCCAGCCTCAGAAACTTAGTGAGGCCTTAGTAAGACACTTTTTCAAAAATAATAAATGAAAGAATAAAAAAAGGGGCTGGGGGTTACCACAGAGGTAGAATGCCTCTGGGTCCAATCTTAATACATTAAGATAAAAAAATTAGGTTGCTCACAAATTGAATATACTCTGTAGCATGTGCAGAGAAAGGGTTAGTGAGTTTATTAACTCTGTAAATGAAAAACAGTCTCGAAAGATGAAATCAAAGTATATTCTAAATACTCTTTCCTAGGATTTGTTCTGAAAAAAAAAAAATCCTTAAACAGCTAAAATAATGTGCGTGGGTGTTATTATTTTAAATGTAACTGAATGTTTTCCAGGAAAACCAATATTTTTTTTAGTTATAGTGATTGAAATCCAGAGGTAAAATCTTTTATGATCTCTTTTAAGGTTTAGTCAACTTTGTTCAATTCCATTTCACAGTAGCTTTCAGTTGTATCATATTTTGAAATATTTATTCCAATTATACTCAATCTTCATTTAATATCATCTTATAAAATGATACTTATAAAATGATTTAATGGTACTAGGGATTGAGCTCAGAGGTAGTCTATCACTAAACAACATGCCCAGCCCTATGTTACGTTACATTTGGAAACAGGGTCTTACTAGGTTACCCACAACTGTCCTAGCTTAGCCTCCCAAGTACTAGGATTACAGTTGTGTATTCCCTACAGATAGGGAATACAGATAGTATTCCCTATCTGTCCTTAGGGGGAGAAAAGAAACTGAAGACACCTATTAGAATGAACAGTTTGAGAAGTATATGCCTGCCTATGAAATTAATAAAAGCTATTTCCTTTATGGACATGATTTGTATTCAGTTATATCCTAATACCAATTACAGGAGTTCAACGGGCACATATACTATATACATACACACATATATGCATTTACTAAAGGAAAAATTTTATATGTAAGTGACCATATTTCTTATTTCATGAATAACAATAATTATAAATATAAATTATATCATACTGTTATAAGTGAGAAATAACATTGATTTCTTTGTATATGTTCTAACTTAAACATTCAAATTAAATATATTACAAATATATTACTTTAGGCAGGCATGGTGGCACACTTGTAATACCAGTACTTGGGAAGCTGAGACAGGAGTATCACAGGTTTGCAGCTGGCCTCAGCTACTTAGGAAGGCCCTCTGCAACTTAGTAAGACCTTTGTTTCAAAGTCAAGAATAAAAAATAGGGCTGAGGGTGTAGTTCAGAGGTAGAAGACCCCTGGGTTCAATCCCCAGTACCACCAAATAACAAAACCATACAAAAAATAACAAATTTTACTTTACATAAAACTGTGCAAAAATATGAATTATAAGGTTAACTCAATCCAGGAGAAAAAAATTAACACAAAGGCTTATCATAATAAGTCTTTAAGTATTAATAGATAATAAAATTTTAGTTTATAAAATTATATTTTGTAAAGAAGAGAAATGATCAATAGAAGACTCTCTATCCTAAAAACAGATTGTGCTTCTTTATTATTCTTTGAGGAAAATAAGTTGTAGATACCAGCTCAAGGTGAAAAAGTGGGCAGTATTACCTTTCTCTAATGCAGAAGAACTCCCTTCTGTGTTTCCTAAAGCTTGATGGTCAATATCAAACCATTATGGTATTATTTAGCTTTGGGATAGATTTGAAAGAGTCATAATGTATTGGAGAAGTTTCATCTTTCACAGAAATTTAACTTACAACAAAGTGTCTATGTAGATGTTAAATTTCAAGTGTATGAGGAGATACATAGTTTTTCTAAATTATTTTTAAAAAACCTTTGAATGAAAGTGTGAGGATTACTGGGCATGGTGGCATACCCTTGGAACCCCAGCATTCAGGAGGCTGGGACTGGAGGATCGTGGTTCGCAGACAGCCTCAGCTACTTAGTAAGGCCCTCTGCAACTTAGTGAGACCCTGTTTCAAAATAAAGAATAAAAAATAGGGATAAGGGTAGCTCGGAGGTAGAATACCCCTGGGTTCCATCCCCAACACTGGGGGGAAAAATTGTGAGGATTAATAATACATAACATAATGCTTCAATAAAGATACTCTATAAACAGTAAATCATGCTGAGGACAGTGGTAGGACAGTGGTGCATGCCTGTAATCCCAGTGCCTGAGACAGGAAAATCACAGGTGCACAGCCAGTCTCAGCAACTTAGTGAGGCCCTGAGTAACTTAGACCCAGTTTCAAAATAAAAAAAAAAATGGGGCGAGGGGTTTAGCTCAGAGCCAGAATGCCTTTGGGTTCAATCCCCAGTACAGTAAACAAATAGTAGATTATAAACATTATAAAAAAAGAATGGCTGTACAAAAGAACACTTCTTAAAATGTTAAAAAAAATTTTTGTAAAGGATCAGAGATTGAAGCCAGAGAGCAGCCAGCCAAAAATGGTTATAAATTCCTAGAAGAAGACAGAATTATAATTGTGTTGTTTTTGTGTTTCTCGAAGTACAGTGCTAGAAATACTCCCCCCCCCCCCACCCTGGTACTGGGGATGGAGTCCAGGGACATTCTACCTAGGAGCTACACTCCCAGCCCTATTTTTATTCTTTATTTTGAAACAGTATCTTCCTGAGTTTCAAAGGGCCTCACTAAGTAGCTGAGGCTGTCTGCAAACCATGATCCTCCTCCTCAGCCTCCTGAATGCTGGGATGACAAGCTTGGATTTGTTTTGGTACTTCATTTTCCAAATGATAATGAGAGGGGTTTTCTAGGAGGAACCATATTTGGAAATCTGAATTTTTAGCCCACTATAGACTTTTAACAGGATTTTTGTATTATTTAGCATTCTGAAGTTTATAGTTACTATAGCCATAATAATAATGACAATAAACTTGTACATATTTGTGAATAAGAGTCGTACATCAACATGAAATCTCTTTTTACACAACTCAAATTTCCAAACTTGGAGGCAGTCAATTTAGTTATTTTACTCATCTTATTGATCAAATAAAATCACTGGGGTTGACTGTCAAGTTGCAAAGCATAACCTCCATAGGCAATTTTGACTCATAAAGTAAATGTGAAAATGATTATCTGTCTTAGATATAGATGGCACCCATCCCACAAATTGTGCATACTTCATTATTAATATTGTCACCTTATTATAACAAGCAAAATCTTCCAAGCCATTTTTAAATATTATGTTTAGAAAATAATTTCATAAGTATCCTCTGGTACAGAAGCAAATAATTTTGCATGGAGAAACATAGAAGGATTTGGCAAGCCACAGTCTCTAAGTCAGAGAACTAAATAGTACCCAAGAGACCAAATTTATATTTTGGTTCTGAGTCCTTCATTACTGATGAAATAAATTTTACTTTTCGAGAGTTTATATTTTAGCTACTGGCCTGAATAAAAAAAGTTTGCAAATTTTGGTAGAAAGGAGAGAAACTTTCTGCCAAAACTTCAAAGGAAATTAAAAATATATTTTTTAAATACAGAGGCATCATTATCTCTAACTCCACCTTACAAAGTGTGTTCTATTTTTGGCAGAAGTCTCAATAGGCCCACACCCTTAATCTAACTCCACCCCAAGGTCAGACACCAACCCAGCCACCACCCAGTCGTACAAGGAATCTGAGGATTCTGGCTAAGTCCAGTCCTCCACCCCTGCTGTGTTGATCTACCCATTCCATCTTGGAGGTTCTATAAAATAAGAACTGTAAAGCCTCTGAGGGCTCTCACACTTGCTTTCTCCCTCTTGAGATGGCCCTTGTTCTCCCTTGAACATATCCTTCCCTTTCCTAAATAAACCTCTGTCTTTTTCTCTTAGATAAAAAAAAACAGTTTTTTAAAAAATATATTGTCTTCTTGCATCTAAGAATCTCTCATTGTTTTACTTTCTGACGTGGAATAGACAGTCAAAGGCTTTGACATATTTAAATTCATGCTTAATATCTGAAGGGTCACGGAAGTTAATATTTAAACGCTTATATATTTTTATGGTCGTATTTTTATGGGGGTTCCTGGAAACCCTTCTACCTCTGGGCTACACTCCCAGACCTATTTTATATTTTTATTTGGAAACAGAGTCTCTTAAGCCAGAGAGGCTGGCTTCGAACCAGCACAATCCTCCTGTCTCAGCCTCCCAAGCGCGGGGATTACAAGCCTGTGCCACCACGCCCAGCAAGAAGTTAATATTTATATATAACACATTTGTTATAAAAGTAGTCATCTTGAGAAAATTGGATACAACACTGTGTATTAAATTATCTTTTGATATTTCCCCCTAAATATCAATTTTGAGAACCAGAAACACACACACATAACAACTCACACACACACGCACGCACAAACACCGTAATTTAAAGCATCCACCACATAGCTATGTTTATGTAAAACAGCTCAGAGCAATATCATCAGCATTTTCAATAAATCTCTACGCTGTGACCAAATATGACAAGAAATCTCTTTTGATACAGCTTACTGACAATTGAATTTATATCTGACACTGATGTACAAAGATTTTCTCAAGTAGAAATTCCCTCAACAAATTACTTAGCTCCCTGAGCAGGCACTCTGGCATTTGGAAACTTTTATGACAGTCTTTAAAATGTTACCACTAAATGCGACCTACAGAAAATCTAAAGTGAAGATTTTTTTTTTAATGCTACAAATTTTAAGAATACCCTCCCTGGATATTTCTCAACATGATACTTGGCAGAATGGAGAGGTGTTTTGAGGAGGAGGCGGGGGCAAATGTAATAATAAAGTTAATGATACGTTGGAGTGAAGACTAAGTGAAATGTGCTCTCCTTCTACTTTCCTCACCCTATACTTTTTTTGCAATGATCTATTTATAAGCTGGGGCATTTTAAAATTTAATGTGTCTTGCCCTTGACAAATACTCATATCTCCCTCATATTTGTAGGTATTCTTTTGTGTATGTTTGGTTCAGGGGATTGAATCTAGGGACAGAACTTCAAATTACACCCCAGTGCATTTTATATTCTATTTTTTGTCTGGCGAGTTGTCCTTTAATGTTTATTGGTGGATTGTAATTATGCACTGTGATGAGATACAAAGTGGATACAAACATGAGTACCTAAGGCATTTGGTATATTTTCCTCCAGATTCCACTCTGCTTCCTCCTTTCCTAATACTTGTTAGTGAGATTGGTAGACATCTGCATATATGGACATAGCATTATTTGAACTGTTTTCTTCCTCAATCCTCCTTTTCCTTCCCCACCTTCCTCTCTCTGTCTCCTTCTCCTATTTTACTGGTCTCTCTCCTCATTTTCTGATGGCCTTTTGTTTTCTATTTTCTCTCTAGCATCCATGTATGAGAGAATACATAGAACCAGAAAGCCAAGGGTCCTATGACAGTGCATTTTGCTGTCAAAGGAATTGGATGCCTTCCCTAATATGTGAAAGCTAGGGAGTAATGGGTAACAGGAGGAGCTCTAGATGAAGAAGAAGATTCTATAGAGGAGCAAATAAGGTAACCTAATAGGGGATGGGGGATTAAGGGAAACTCTCTAAAGCATATGATGTCCTTAAACAAAAAATATCAAAATCAATCACTAAGCCAAGCATGCGAAGAAGAGATGGGGGGAGAATGGGGCAGGAATTGGGTAAGGACTAATTGGGTGAAGTGTGCATGTATGTCTCCACCATCTTTTATCCCATTAAGATGTATTACTGCAATGCACCAATAAAAAATTAAAATAAAATTCTAAGACATTAGAAGCTAAGGAAGAATTAGGAGAAATGAATCTCAAAAAGAGAGGGATCTGTAATTTTCTATAGTGCTCTAGAAAACCTTTCATAAAGTGAAATCTCTATTGTTTTTAAAATGCATCATCTAAAATTTCTATACTTCCATCAACTCTTTGCCAGAGTCACGCTTGATTAATTCCTATGTGTTTGAGAGAAAATTCATTTCTTCATTTGCAGAAGTCTCTCTAAAAATCAGTATTATATATTACCTATGGGCACCTTTTGGTCCTTAAAAGCCATGCCTTGTGTTTGTTTTGCAGTTTAGGAATCTGTATCTGGGCCTCACTCATGCCAGGTAAGCGCTCTGTCACTAAGCTATATTTCCAGAGCCAAAGCCATATCTTGACTGTGTCTACAACCCTACTTACCTGCTGCTTATTTTTAATGATTTTTAATAATCCAGTAGAATGTCTAATAAATTAATTTTATTTAGCAAATCCTTGGCTGATGAAAGCACTAAGAAACAAACTCTGTACTTTAAAGTCTTGTTTATTCACAACTCTTTTTAAACCCATTCATTTACAAAGTCTGGGTATATCAATGCATTATACATGCTCATAACATGGTGGGGACTCTGGAGGCACTGTAACCCTAAGTAATCATTGTAAGTAGAAGAATGAAGCATGCCATTCAAGACTCCAAAATAAAATCTGATCTTAGAAACTTATGGTAAAACTAGTATTTGGAATAATCAACTAGATAGTGATGGTGTTTCTAGTGCTTAAGTTAGCTTTTAGCTCTCAGCTCCTTGGTTCTGCTTCTACAGAGCTGAACAGTTGAAAGTATGTTATTGATGTTGATGGCACTAGAGCAGCTACTGTGCACTTGGTACTCCTAAGAAGGCATTCTTGGTTGGTTGTAGGCACCTACCAGGACTGCAGGGTGCTGGATAAAAATTAAATCCCAGAAGCCTATTGAGCTTGACCAGTCTTCAGCTACTGGCTCTTTACACCATGCATTCAAGGGCCAAACAAGGATTCTGCATTAGAATCAAGTATCTTAGATGTTGGGATTAACCCCTCTATGGCCATCTGTGCAGAAGAAGGCCTCTGGTCATATAGTACTTAGAGGCAGCAGAGCTCCATTTTTAAAACTATAGATTTATTTTACTCCTCAATAGTTTTTCCAGCTGACTGCAAGTGCAGTACAGCCAAGTGCCTAATGCAGATGGCTGGGATAGGAGAAATAAACTCTCTCCCAGTGCATGTTCTAGAGAACTCACATAATAGTGACTGTAAGTAGCCCCCAAGCTATCGCAAGGCAAAGCTGTATGACTTCCTTTGCTTTTTTTAAATTTTAGTTGTACATTCATTTTTATTTTTTAAACTTTTTATTGGGCATTGTAGTCATACATCTTAATGGAGTACAAAGCAGTGGAGGCATACATGCACACATGACCTGATTAGCTCCTACCCAATACCTGCTCCATTCCTTCCCTCTCCCTTCATCAACTTCCTTTGCTTCTATCTCTTTATTAGACACTTCTGTCTACCTTTTTGAGACTGCTTTTTTTTTGTCTTTTAAAGGCTGATTTTTATATTATGTTTTCACTGAAATATTTCTAGAGAAAGGTGACACACCCTAGATGTGACTTTGGGAGAACATACTGTATATTTGCCAATCTGGTTATACTAAAAAAGTTATTTATTTAATATAGATATAAATCACCTGATAATGTTTTAGAAGATAATAAATAACAAAAATGTACTGCTGGCCATTTTAGGGGCCTCATGTATAGAGTAAGACTAGGTATAAGAGGGGTTTTATTATTTTTGGCATAAAACAACTCAGAGCTCATGGATACATTATGAGAAAGTCCAATAAAGAGGACAGAATGAACACAGATATTGGATTCAAATTTCCAGAACTTTAGTTGCTATGTTTGTAAAAATGTTTGCCATTTTCAAAAAAAAATCTTAGGAAAAAAATTAAGTAAAAGGACATGAATAATACAAGGCATATGACTTTTTTTTGGTACTGGAGTCAGAACCCAGGGCATTTTACCTCTGAGCTATTCCCCCAGCCCTATTTTCTTTTGAAAAAAGTTTACCTTAAGTTGCTGAGGGCCTTGCTAAGTTTCTGAAGCTGGTTTCAAAACTACAATCCTCCTGTCTCAGCCTTCCATGTACTGAGAGTACAGGTGAGGGTGCCAGGATCATCTTTATTTTTTGAAAAGGCAGTATACCATAGCAGTTCAAAGGTCACCCAGGTATATCCTGGAGAAAGTTGTTTAAATAGTCCAATGTTCTGTTTCCCATCTGTATAATCAGGACAATCTTACTACATAAGTGAATAAAGTCCACAAGTTCTCAATACTTGTTAGTTTCATTCCATTTATCTCTATTTCTAAGACCATGATTTTTTCCTATTTTATGAAAAAAGTATAACTACCCTCAATATATCAGAAAATTTTGTTAGAAGTTGTTCTATTTATAACTGATTTTTAAAAAGAGCCCAGAAACACGGATGTGTTACAAACACAAGAAAGACATTCTTAAAATATATTTACTTATTCATTCATTCATTTGACAGATATTTAGCAAGCACCAATTTTGTGCAAGGTACTATAAGCTATACAATGTGTGAATATGAAGATGAATTATATATATTACCTCCCTATCATGGAGTAATTCACAACCTGTTAGAGAAGGGAAGGTTTGGACTTGAATACATAAGTATAAAAGGCAATATTATGTTCAATAAAGAGTGGTATAAAGCACTGCTATTCAAATATGAAAAAGAGTCATCATTTCTAGAGCAATCAGAAAAGATTTTATAAAGCATCAATATCTTCTCTGGTCTTTGAAAGACATGTAAAATTTGTTCGGTTGAGCTATTCACAGAAGATTCCAAATGGTTAGAAGTGTACAGAGGAAAAACCCAGTCAGGGGCAATGCCTACGTGTGGACTGGTGATTAGACCTTCTGGGCAAGAGGTGAGGGTACATATAAGGACCTAGAAATAAACTATTAGGTGCCAATCTGATATGCAGAGAAGCTGGTATGGTTTTTGTTTGTTTTTATTTTTTCTTGGCAGACCATGGGAGCCATTGGAGAACTTTATGGAGTCTCATGTCATGTTTAACTTGCTTTAGAAAGAAATCTAGAAAGCAAAATATGAGTTTGGAAGACTCTAGACTAGTTATAATCCTCCTTTCCTCTCTTCTTTTATTCCTTTCTTATTTGTGGTACTGGGCAATAAATGCAGGGATGTTCTGCTTCTGAGCTACCCCAGCCCTACTTTTGTTGTTGTTATTTTGAAACAGGGTTTAGCTAAGTTGCTGAGGGCCTCACTAAGTTGCTGAGGTTGGCTTTGAACCTTTGATTTTCCTGTCTCAGCTTTTTAAGTACGAGGATTACAGGAATGTACCATCATGCCTGGCTATGCAGCTCTCCTGAGGGTTCAGGTGTAGATTCATAAATAAAAATAAAATATGACTGGGATTAGAGGGAATCCAGTAATTCAAACGGTACTCTGAAAGAAAAATCAATGGGCTATGGAAACTGCTGGATGAGGCAGTTATCTATGGGAAAGAAAAGTCTTACAATGATTTTGAATCACAGTGAGTTTTGATAGGAATGCACTAGAATATTGGCATAGGTAGACTTCAGTTGCAATACAAAAGCATCCGATTGGGGCAAAAGAGGCTAAGTGCATGGTATCTCTCAGCATAGTGAAATGTATGAAAGGACCATGGATTCATAGAGCATTGTGGCTGGGAGAATAATGATGAAGAGCAAGGAACTCTGTAACCAGACTTTGGAGTCCAGTTCTGACTCTACTACCAACTATCTATGTGGCTAAAAGCTTACTTAATCTCTGCAAGCCTCAGTTCCTTACCAATAAATCAGCCTGATAAGCAGTATCTACTCCAGGAGTTGAACAGTTGGCATTCATTATCTGCACTATGCATGCTTTCTAATTTATTATAATAAAATTGAGAGAAGATGTATTGGGGCACAGGGAGGACGTGATGCATAGTAATTAGAAAGTAACAACTGTTCATTCATTCCTTTGAATAAGTCGTAGTGATTGAATGTTCATGATGTGGCAGGTGTTATACTGGGTACTGGGGATATAAAATGATCTAAACTAGCAAACTGCCTGCTCACGTAAAGATTATGTTAAAATATGAAAAGCAAATAATAAATAAATAAGCAGAAAAATGCAAACATCAAAGTGATGTGTTAAGAAAAATGAAGCGTTACAGAGAGGGTGTGAGATGCTTTGCCGTTAGGCAACGCCCAGGGAGGACCTGCTTTTAAGGACAGCAGGTAAGGAGAGATTTAAATGAAATAACTGGCAACTGAAGCAAATACCTACAAAAAGAAATTCCAGGCATGACGTCTCTATTGGAATGGGCTGTCCAAAGAACAGAGAGGCAGATGACATGATTTTAACAGGTCCGGAGGTGAAGTGAGGGATAGGCACATAGGCTAGATCACATGGTGTGTTGTAGAGCATGGTGAAGTTTGCTGTTCCAAATGTTATGAGAAGTGACAGAAGAGTAACATGACCTAATGCACAGTTGTCGTCATGTAGACAACTGACTGTTAGAGCCAGAGACCGATTCTAAGTGTATTTCCATAGTCTAGCTATTTGAAGAGATGGCACTGGCTTCATTAAAAGCAAATTAGCCAAGTGTGGTAGCACTCTTGTCTCAAGGATGTTGAGACAAGGAGGGTCACAGGATCAAGGCCAGCCTCAGCAACTTAGCAAAGCCCTCAGCAACTTAGTGAGACTGTGCTTCAAAATAAATTAAAAATTAAAAGGGCTGGGGGTATAGCTCAGAGTTAGAATGGCCCAGGTCCAATCACCAGTAGATCAATAACAACAAGAGAAAAAGCAAAGCAATAAAGATGGGAAGGAGTGGTCAAATTGGAGACACATTTTTCAAAGAGCAAGTACAGGATTTAGTGAACGCCTGGCTTTGGGATATGAAGGAATCCGAGTAAACAAGCATGAACCTAGTGTTTCCAATCAGAGTAAAGATATGAGCAGTGGCACTATTACTTGAAATGAGGGAAAGAGCCCAATTATCAGATTTAAAGGTAGGTGAGGGTAGTCTTTTGAGCTCTTTGTATATTCTGGATATTAGCCCCCTATCAGAGTGGTGGCTGGTAAAGATTTTCTCCATTTTGTAGGCCTCCTCTTTAGGTTCTTGATGGTTTCCTTTGATGAGAAGAAACTTTTTAGTTTGAAGAGATCCCACTTATTAATTCTTGCTTTAATTTCCTGTACTTTGGAAGTCTTACTAAGAAATTTACTCCCTGTGCCTATTATGTTGGAGTGTAGATCCTATGCCTTTTTCTAATAACTTCACAGTCTCTGGTCTAATTTCTAAGTCTAGATCTCCATCAACAGATGAATGGATTGCAAAATTATGGTAAATACACACAATGGAATTCTATTCAGCTATAAAGAAGAATAAAATAATAGCATTTGCAAGAAGATGGAAGGAACTGGAGAACATTATGTTAAGTGAGATTAGTCAAGCACAGAAAGAGAAGGGACATATGTTTTCGCTAATATGCCCAAGCTAGGGAGTAGTGGTAATACCAGAGGGACTCCAGGTGATGAAGGGGAAATTTCAGCAAAGCTTGAATGGAAGGAAAGGAGAGGAAGAAAGCTGAGGTTGTTCAATGGAGGAGCTACATACGAATATGTGTAATAGTATAAATATAGCATGGTTAACCTGGACACTCTATTGGGAAGGGAAATGGGGGATGGAGGGGGAAGGGCATGATGTACAATCTAAATGTACACCACTTTCAATATTTTCCACTTATAAAAAATAAAATAAAATAATAAAATAAAATAAAAACTTTGAGCCATAAACAATTAAAGGTGGGTGAGGGGATTATGGAAAGGCAAGATTTCTGTTTTGCTCATCCTATTAGACAGCCATTTGGAGAAACTGACTTGATGGTTGATAAGGAAGTTGATGTGGATTCTTGGAAGAGATGAGGTTGGAGATACAGTTTAGGATCCATCAGCTTGTAGATAACTTTGAGGCCACCAATACTAGACAACATTATCTAAGATGCTAGTGTGGATAGAAGTCTAAAGCCTTCTAGGTGCAGCTAGAGGGGTAGGAAGAAACCTGGAGGCTTTTAGCATAATACAAACCAAGGAAGGAAAGTATTTCAGGAAAAAAAAATAGTGAGAGCCTATGCCGGACTTGGCTGAGACTTGTGACTTGCCATTTAATTTGACAATGTGAAGATACTGTTAACCTTGGCAACCAGGGTTTCAGTGGACAGTGACTGTGTCTATCTTATCAAAAGTAATAAAAAGATTAGAAAGAGGAGAAAGTAAGTATAAACAACTTTTTAATTTTTTTTTATCACAAGGGAGGAATGGAGCTTTAGTTAGAGGGAAAAGTGGTATCAAGCAAGTATATATAAAACAGGAGTTAGGACAGAATGTTAACGTGCACATACCTGTTGTGATGATGAGTGAGGAGGATGGAGGGTGCCTGCAAGCAAGGGAGAGTTACAGAGGAGGTCCTGAGTAGGATAGCAGGGTGGCAAGAAGATTATCCGACAGGAGCAGAGCGGTCAACTAAATTTGATGCACAGAAAAGCATCCTTTTTCCTAATGCCTCTCTGTTTTAGCTAAGAGCAGTGAAAAGAGAAAGATATTGAAGTTTGAAAAATCAGAATATATTTAAGAAGTCATCTAATAAAAGAAAATGACCACTAGAGAAGTGTAGCGCAATTTCTAAATAGAGAAGAGTTAACCCTAGACTTGTCATATATATGCAGAAGCCAGGATAGGTGTTTTTTCTACACACAACTATTAGGTCAAAGAGCAAGACTGGTGGGGTTTGCAAATTTAATCATGGTTTAATTTTTTTCAAAAGAGTAAGATGGGGAAGGAGCATCAAAGGCGATAAGAGAAGAAAATAGATGACTTTAAGTTATAAATGGAGTTTGGAGGAAAATGAAGATGTAAAAAGATAGAATACACTGGGAAAGTGGTTGAGTTAATGAGTTGGAGGTCCTGGAGGGACTGGAGAAGTGTTAGTGAGGGAGCAATCAAATAAGTGAGAAGTAAACTAATAATAAGGTGATAGAAAGAAGGATGACAGAACCTGATCCTGTATCAATCTGACTGCTCTGGAATTGATGTACTGAGGAGAGAAGGGGCCAACATCACTGCAGGTAACAATAAAGGAGCAAACGGTGCACTGTATAAGATGGATTATCTGCATGAATAGTATAATTATCAAGATTGATCATAGAGGAAATTGGAATGAAAGTGATCCCTAGATGCTAATCTCATCAGTGACTGTGAGATTGAGAGAGAATCCTTCAACAGGGAAGGGCTGGTGAATGAATGTCCAAAATCACTTGTTTCAACAGAGCCACATTACTTAAGTGAGAGAAGCAGAACCACTAAAACCAAGTAAAAAGTAAAGCTACAATGGTGGCCGTTAGAGTAAGATCGATAAGAAAATCCACGTTTCAGTTCTTGTTCCATACATCCATATTTTCACAGTCTTAAATATGTAGCCATCTATTTTCGAACAGGGTATTTAATGCATACAGAAACACAGTAACAGAATAAAGATTGTGACTTTTAATGATAAAATGATATTAGTCATTCCTCATTATTTTTGTTCATCTTAAAATTTCAGAGACAATACTAATTATTCCTGGTCATTTGGTGTTTTATAGAAATATGAGGTGCATATGGGAAATGCTTCATGTCTTCATCATGGGACCCAGTGTTACTCACCAGGGTTGTTGGACTGGGCCTCCATGGGAATCATGAGCTTGGTCCGCGTGGCTCGGCGAGCAGCCAGTGAGCGTTCCAAAGTTGACATGGAGCTCCCAGCCTCCTCGGTGTCTTGGCCTACAACAAAGTATGCTTAAGAAACACACATTCTTCAAAGATACAACACTTACAGCATTTCTGGCCAGGCGTCTGAATGCCTTGCAAGTCTCATAGGTGTTATTGATGATGGCATTTACTGTTTCCAAATAACATACTTGTACTATATAGACATTAATGAAATTAACCTTAACGTCATTGCCCTGAAAGAACTATGATATATATTAAACATTATACCTGTGACATATGCATACATAGATGTATGTGTGTATATACATACATATATGTTGAGGTACTGGGGATGGAATCCAGGGGAATTCTAACTCTGAGCTATACCTCCAGCAACCCTATGTTACTTTGAAACAGGGTCTTACTAAGTTGCAAAGGACTTCACTGAGTTTCTGAAGCTGGCCACAAACCTGTAATTCCTTTGACTTAGCCTTTTAAATAGTGGGATTATAGGAATGTGCCATGTGGCCTGGCTTATAATTTATATAATTTATATTTTTATGCTTACCATATATGCTTAATATATTTATTTTTCCAAAGTGATATACCATACATACTATTTTGTAAACTGCTTAAAAATAATATGAACATCTTTATCAATAAATATGATGGTGGTATAATTTTTAATAGCTACACAATATTGTTTGTATTAATTTACTAAAATTGATGCAATGTACACTTTAAATAAGACATGTAAGACATTTAAATCTTATTAAAATCATGGGAAACAAACTATATTGTTTAAAAATAACAATAGTCATAGTCATACAATTTTAATATACTTTCAGAAGCTACTATGCATGCATATAAAATGTATGTCTCCAAAATACAGTGAGAAAGAGTCCCTAAAAATAGTGAGAAAGAACTATTTTTCAATAGTGAGAAAAAATATGCAGATTTGAAAAGTTAATGATAATATGTTAAGAAAAAATTAAAAATTCTGAATAGTTTGTTAAGTGTATTTTCTCACTTGTACAATATACATATAAAAGCATACTGCTTTTTCACATATTTGTATTGAATATGTATGTGTATACAAATCTACACACACACACACACACACACACACACACACACACACATATATATATATATATAAAATTCCAAGAATGTCACATACAAACTTTTTAACATTGCTTTCTTTTCATGAAAGAAATAAGAAATCTGGGGAATTGGGGAAGGGCTCCATGAAAGATGTGCACATGTATGCCTTTACTATCTTGTATTCTATTAAGATGTATGACTACAATGTATCAATAAAAAATAAAAATAAATAAATTTAAGGTAGAGAAAAGATAAATTCAGTTTATTTTTTTCAGGTACTATTTTTCTCAACATTTTTGTATTTTTCTTTTGTTTAATCAATCATACATATTCATTCTTTTTTCTATTAAAATCATAATTGTAGGGCATAGTTGTACATGCCTATAATCAAAATACTTGGGAGGCTGAGACAGGAGGGTCGCAGATCTGAAGAGAGTTTCAGAATTGTAGAAAGACTCTCGAGCACCTAGGGAGACCCTGTTGCAAGGTCTGGGACTGAGATTGTAGTAGCTTGCAGGTGGAATACCCCCTGAGTTCAATGTCCAGTAGCAAAAAATCATAATTAATAATATTTTAAATGGACAATAATCCTGGAAAAACTTCCATGTAGGAGGGTTAATGATGCCTAAACCTGAATCTGTATACATTCTCCAAAATTGATATGATGAATGAAGTTATTCTAATTGTATACCTTCAACAACCCCCAAAAAGAAAACAGGCTAAGCCTCAAATTTTCTTTAATTAAAAAAAAAAAAAAACTGCTGGTTGTGGTGGCGCACGCTTGTAATCCCTGCGCTTGGGAGGCAGAGACAGGAGGATCGTGCAAGTTCAAAGCCAGCCTCTCTGGCTTAAGAGACCCTGTTTCCAAATAAAAATATAAAATAGGTCTGGGAGTATAGCCTGGAGGTAGAAGGGTTCCATCCCCAGTACCACCAAAAAAATTAAAAAGTAAAATAAAATAAAATAAAATAAAAACAATCTCTTCCAACAATGCTAATGATCAGTCTAGTATTGCAGAATGTTGTGCAAAGCTGGATATCTAGGAAATAAACTATAGGAGAGAGAATCGAGGAATAAGGGCTCTGAGACTAACTTAAAATGATTCACAAGATGAAGTACATTCCACCTATAAAAATATTACAAATTTTTCTAGGGGACTCAAACATTTAAAAGTATATCAGCCATTGTGGTGGCATTCACCTGCAATCTCAGTACTTGGAAGGCTGAAACAGGAGGATCACAGACAGGTATGCAGCCAGCCTCTGCAACTTAGCAAGGCCTTCAGCAACTTAGTGAGACCCTATTTCAAAAAGAAAAAGAAAAACAGAGCTGGGGCTGTTGTTTTGAGGTCGAATGCCTCTGGGTTCCGTCCTCATTAAATAAAAAAACAAGTAAAGAAATTTTTAAAAAGTGTGTAGGTTTAAAAACGATAGCATCATAAAAGCTTCAATTCTGTGGAAGAAGAAAAAAAATTTTAATCAGGGTTGAAATTTTCCAAACCTTGGTAGCAAACATAACAAAAGACTTAAAGAATTCGCTAAACTTTAAATGGGATAAAACCAAAGAAATCTATGCCAGACACATGCCAGACATCTAAAAACTAAAGACAGCAGCATCAAGATCTTACAGCAATGAGGGGAAAACATGTATGTAGTGGTGAAAGATCTGAATGACAGTAGTTTCTCATCAGAAATCCTAGGAGCCAGTTGCAAGTAACACAATTTTTGGCTGTGAAAAGAGAACTGTCAACTTTGCAGTGGATAGACAACAGCTAGCAAATATACACTTCAAGAGTGAAGATGTTGGGTGTGGTGGCGCACGCTTGTAATCCCAGCATTTGGGAGGCTGAGACCAAAGGATCATGGTTTGCAGACAGCCTCAGCTACTACTTAGTGAGGCCCCTTGTAGCTCAGTAGACCCTGTTTCACAATAAAAAATACAAAATAGAGTTAGGGGTGTAGCTCAGAGGTAGAATGCCCCTGGATTCCATCCCCAGTACCTGCCCTAAAAAGATGTTATCCTCTAAATTAAATATCTTTTTTAATTGAATATCAGGCAGTGTTGTATAATGTTGAAATTTACTCATTCATGCTTCAGAGTCAAAAGTTAGGGATCAACATTGTGGTTTTGCTGTAGTGGTATTATAGTTGGAATTCATTTAAAAATTCAATTTATCAGTCATGGAGAAGACTTTGCCTGTCTTTGCTATATTTTTAAAAAGTATTTTGAAACCCATTATGTGCAAAAAAGATGTCTCATAAAGAGACAACTTTAATAATTTATTTTCCAGTTATTTCAGATCTATTTTGGTGGTTGATAAATAAGGTAGGTTTTGTTTAAGCAGACTGACTACTAAGAGTAGAAAGAAGGAAGAAATGGATAAAACCAAAAAGTAACTTTTGCTTGATTAAAAAATCAACTCAGCTATTGCTCAATTCATTTCTCTTTTCCATAGCTAAAGTGTAAATATCATAAATTAATTACTGGCTTATTCAAAGAGCTAATTTCATGGGCAGAAAACAGTGTAAGCCCTTTTATAAAAGTATTGCATAAATTAATTAAAATTGGATCAATAAAGCATGGATTATGGAATCAGAAAGTTTCAGTCCTGGCTAAGCAATGCTAGCTGTGAAATCCAGAAAATGTTAAACTATTATTTAACATTTAACATGAAGTAAATGTAGTAGCTTCATTTACTACATTTACTTTTACGAGGAAGATGATAACACTAATCTAAAACTATGTTTGATTAATTCAAATTCTTAATTCATAGGGCATAAAAACACCAGTCTCAAAAATTAACATTATCTTTCCTTACATAGTTTACTGCTTAGAAACCCCATCATTAAATGTACTGATTTTTGTTAGGTAATGCTATTAATTGATGTTGAGTTTTGTTCTTCTAACTAGAAGAACACAGAAAACACTTTATGTAATGCAAAGTATAACTTGCAGGATTTTGAAGGCGACTTTCCCTGTTATTACAAAGGAGGCAACCAGAGCCTCAAATTGAAGACGAACAGGAAGAAGTATCCTTACATTCTAAAGAAAATAGCTGTCATTTAGAGTTAAACATCTCTTATGACTTCTTAATAACACCAAAACCAATCTGAAAGTCCTCAGATGTCATCTCAGCACATAAAAGACAAAGGGAAAATAAAAGAGGAGACATCCTCCAAGTGATTGACATAACTCTATGAGGGCAGAGAGGCGCCGCCATCCCCTCCAATGGGAAGCTGCTGTTCAGTTCAGAAAGAGCTGTGAACTGTGCAGGTGCCTGCAAAAGCAATTTACTTTTTCTGCATTCTGCACGTGGAAACCTGTCCAGGCAGCAGCACACTTGCTGCTCCACCCGGTGCCTGTGTAAACAAAGTAAAAGATCATTTGGAAGGCCAGTGGTAGTGTACAAGGTCCCTCACCATGGGCCAGGCAAGGATGTAGGAACTTCCTAAGGATCAAGTGAGAATGTGGAAAGTTGGTTTGGCTCACTTCCTCTTGTTGAGACTCTTAAGTACAATGATGTCCCACCAGAGGTTCCATGAGGTTGATAGAGAGAGCTGTGCTTGACCAGAGGGTGTCGAATCCTGACCTGATATCTCGCATCATGGAGTTGGGCACATTAAGAACTCATACTTGTGTTTCATAAGAGACCCAGAATCGCATCCTACCCAGAAGCTAGCCCATGTGCCTAGAAAGACAGGGAGAAACTTCAGAATCTTTTCTTTGCTCCCTCTTCCCCTCTTTACAGTATTCCGTGTTCTTTGTTTAGATGCCTGCTGGGGTGGGAAGGTTGGAGAAAAGATGTAAGGTGTTTCTGAAACAGACTGCATCTGCGCTTCTGAAACAACTAGGCCACTCCACATAGCTCGAACGTGCTGGGGGGGTTTAAAAAACGAACTGTAATTGTCTGTCTCCAGATTCAAAAATACAGCCAACTATGAGGAAAAAGCATCTTGAACTTAAAAGTTTAGGTTGTAATTTTCAATAGAACTAGACTGCCCTTTAGAAACCGAAAGTGACAGAAAAAATTAGGGAACTGCTTGAGATACCATTTAAAGGCCACAAAGGGAATATTAAATTATCTGTGGTTGAAAGTCAGTTGTTGAAGTCCTTGTTTATGCAGTTCTGAGGTGGCAAAGTCCAATAAGCCAATTTCACATTCACATAACTAAAGTATTTTAATTTAGTTTTAAAACACCAACTACTCACTCTATCATCACTTGAATAGACTAAGGGATTTTTCTGGCCTCTGATTATTTCATTTCTCAATAACCATGTAGATAACAGGAGGACCCACAGAAAAGTGAAACAGCAGATAACCACTTTATAGAGTTTTTAGTGATTCATAGACACTGATAATTATTGTCTACCAATTCACTGAAAAATAGGTAATTTTTCCTCAGTATTTCCCTTGTATAAAACTAGCTTCCAAGCCAGGCATGATGGCACGTGCTTGTAATCCCAGTACTTGGGAGGCTGAGACAGGAGGATCCGGAGTCACAGCCAGCCTCAGCTACTTAGTGAGGCCCTCTGCAACTTAGTGAGACCCTGTTTCAAAATACAGAATGAAAAATAAGGCTGGGGGTGTAGCTCAGAGGTAGAATGCTCCTGGATTTAATCCCCTCCCCACAAAAACAGCTCCCAAACTTTTTTGAAAAGAGTTGAGTGATCATGGGATATGATTATCTGCAGATGACAGATGAACTCCATGGTAATGCAGGCCAAGATAAGAGAATACTTTATTTTTCATAGTTCAGATGTCCCTAATCTGATTGTTTAAAACAAGGAATTTACAGCCGATTTAGAATCAACTTTTAATTGTCTACAGAGATTGAGGACTGAAAAATGTACAGACAGTTTCATTAGTCATTGCCTTGACAAAATTTTGGCTCAAGGTTTAATTGGATGTAATAATCACCTCTGGGTGGCCCATTTCAATATATCCCAAATGCGTTCCTTATAACTTCTTAGAACTTTCAAGAATTGTTAACATTACAAAGGGCAGGCCACAGGATGATGGAGAATAGAGCTTTGTCACTGTTGAATCAACCAAATTTCTCTTTCTATGTGTATGCATGTGTGGGTACTGGCTACTGAACTCAGGGACATTCTACCTCTGAGATATACCCCCCGCTCTTTTTCAGTTATTTTTTTTTTTCTTTTGAAACAACACGGTCTCACTAGGTTTTTGAGAGTCTTCCTATGTTACCGAGGCAGGCCTCAATCTTTCATCCTCTTGTCTGAGCTTCCCAAGTACTGAAATTACAGGCATGAGCTACCATGCCCAGCTGCCACAACCAAATTTCTATCAGATTATGTTAATGATTGGTAGATGAGCCATAAATACATGGAAATTAGTGGAAGATACCTACACACACACACACACACACACACACACACACACACACACACACACGGCATAGAAAATTCCCTTGTGGAGCTGAGAAGGGTGTGTTCCTCCCTTACTCTGACAAGGTGGTGGTTACCTGAGTGGGAGGTGCTCTTACTCCCCATTTGGGTTTCTGATTGGCTGTGGCTGACTGGTGTGAGATCGTGGCAGCTCTGGGTGGGGGAGTCTCTCCCTGCAGGGTCAGTGCCAGATGGCTTCTCGATATTTTTCATCTCCATTTCTTCATGATGAATCCAGAGATCAGGGGGGCGGAGGTCTTTCTGGCTGCCCTTCCGTTTGCCTGCACTGTGGGTCGCCCGTTTCCTGTGGAAAAAGAAAGGTAGCCATGAGTGCCCCTGTTCCCTGGCTCTTCCTCTCCTTCAGCAGTCAATTCATGCTGGAAGCAGGGAAGAAGACAAAAGTACTCCCAGGAGGAATTTCATGAAACCCCTAAATTGGCAGACTGGTCTTGGCTGCCTTTCCTTTCCTCCCCTAGAGCTTCACCAACTTAGAGCTCTGAGATGCAGTGCTGAATCCCCCGGGCCTCGGCTGCCTGCCAGCTCGCTCCATACTCCAGCTTCACCTGCTGCAGATTCATGCACCAGGTAACAAGGGGTTAGATGGAGCCATACGCCAATCTTGGGAGCTGGGCATCGGGTACCTGACTGCAACATCTGTTCAGGAGATAAGTTAAGGAGTTGCTTTGAAAAGAGAGATAGAAATAAAGAGACCAGAATTCCTGCCAACAGCTAAGATCGGGGCTTAGACGAAAATCTATACCTCAGCTGTATAATGTGCAACCAGGAGGGTTGTTACTTGAAAACAAAAGGCCGAATAAGGACATTCTTAGGCGAATAAAACATTTTCTCCTTGGAATCACTAAATGTCTGGATTCAAAACCAATAAAACTCTCCTTTGAAAAATAGGAGAGAAAGATCTATTCTTTGGAAATATACTTCAAATGGCAAATGTTAAAAATTTCCCTTTTGGCCTCAATAAAAATTTTGGAGGGAAAAATTAAAAAATTTTAGCACTAATTTCATCTTGAGGCAAGATTTAAGATTTTAAATATTTCCTGCACTGGACAAGGTGGCATTTGCCTGTAATCCCAATTCTTGAGAGGCTCAGTCAGAATTGCTTATTCTAACATAACTACAGCAATTTAGCAAGACTTTTGGTAATCTAACAAGACCCTGTTTCAAGACAAAAAATAAAAAGGGCTAGGGGTGTAGCTTGGAGTTAAAACACCACTAAGTTCAATTTTCAGTAACACACACACACATACACACACGCAAAAAAATAACAACAACAATGAAAAGTTTCCTGCTTGCTAGATACGGTAGTAGGTACTCATGCTAAGTCATTCTCTATAGCAAGGGATCAGAGATATGCAGGTTAAATCTGCCCACATCTGTTTTTGTAAATAAAGTTTTATTGGAATACAAACTTTTTGTCTTTGCACTTTAATCAAACAAAGACTATATGGCTTGAAAACTCCTAAGCTGTTTTTGTTATTTGGCCCTTTACATGAATAGTTTTGGACCCTGTTCTACAATTCCATAATTATTTTAATTTCTACTATATATATCTTATAAAATAATAATACCTCTTGTAAAGCAAAATGCAAATAGTTAACATCTACCTCTGACAGAAGCCCATGGAAAGAATTATTTCCCACTTTCTTCCTTTGCAAGGAAGAGTTTATTGTGGTAATTGTTTTCCCTGGTTGCTACGTGGCTTAAATGAGCTATTTGGAGGGAAAACACTTGGGCTTGGGACCTGTGCATAGCCACTGGAAGCAGCTTTGCTTTTCCAATTGTTGAATACAATTCTTTGCAAATATTTGGCAATTAATAGATGTCTGATGGTATAATTTGTTCCATCTTCCCCATTATTTTCTCTATTGCTTTTTTGTGGTACTGGGAATGGAACCCAGGGGCATTCTACCTCCAAGCTACTCCCCTAGCCCTATTTCTTATTCTTTATTTTGAAACAGGGCCTCACTAAGTAGCTGAGGCTGTCCTTGAACTGTGATCCTCCTGTATCAGCCTCCCAAATACTCCAAATACTGGGATTACAAGTGTGAGCCACCCTACCAGGCATCTTTCCTATCTTTCTTAAAGCATGCTATTGAGATATAGAGCCAAAGGACTCCAGACTTATTACCTATTTCATAGTTTAGTAGAAAAATAATGTTTTCTGCTCTAATATTTTCCCAACAATGACTTGCGTTTTGCTGATATCCTTCCAGAAGCTCCACACTGTCTCCAGACATTGTTCTAAAATAACTTCTAGATCCCATGCTAGGATAAGAACTCCCTGCGAACAATCCATCCTCTGAATCCATTTCCTTACCCCTCACTTATTCCCTTTGATCTACAATTTACACAACGCTATTTATGTAGTCTACCCAGGCAACACAGATGAATTTAATCTCACTCTCAAACTTGCAGGTTGTACCCTTTTATCTCTCTACCAGATCAAGGTGCTAAATAACTTAACCCTAGCATCTATATGGCTACCTACAATAAAGTACCAGTCTCCAAATCTAGGACAACATAGACAGACTCTTAATGATAATTCAATATTAAAATAGGATAAAGGGGAGAAACAGAAATTTTGAAACCCGTGATCAATTATGAATTCTGGTTACCTCATGCTTACACACATGCCTCATTCATTCATTCATTCATTTTCTAGTCCCCAAGACTTCAGTGACAAGCAACTCCTGGTGTTTTCTATTGTTATAAAATACTCCAAACTGGGTATGGTGGCACACACCTGTAATCTCAGCCCTTGGGAAGCTGAGAAAGGAGTATCATAAATTCAAGGCCAGCCTCAGCAATTTAGCAAGACCCGCAGGAACTTAGTGAGATCCTGGTTCAAAATTAAAATAAGAAAAGTAGGGCTGGGGATCTAGTTCAGAGATAGAATGCCCCTAGGTTATTCAATCCCTAAGACAAACAAACACAAAACAAGAAAGAGAAAAAATGGTGCTTGTAATCCCAGTACTTGGGAGGCTAAGACAGGAGGATCATGGTTCATGAACAGCCTCAATTACTTAGTGAGGCCCTCTGCAACTTAGACCTTGTTTCAAAATGAAGAAGAAAAAAAGAGGGCTGAGGGTATACCTCAGAAGTAGAATGTCCCTGGATTCAATTCCCAGTACCACACACACACAAAAAAAAAAAAAAAAAAAATAGGAAAAAGAAATAAGAAAATGAATGGGCTAAATGGGCTGAGGAACCTTTTTAATGTTGTTCTGTTTCATTCAACTATTATGCCTGGTAAAAGCATACACATTTTTCTGATGGATTTTAATTGGACCAACACCTCTTCAGAAAAGCTATGCACCCTCCGAGCTGACTGTCAGTAAGAATCTAAATATCTGTAAACACACTTTACTTCCATTCTACAAATATTCAATTGATGACCATCTGACTGCTCTTCTTTCCTCTAACCTTTCTTCAAGAAAGAAATCTTTGGCTTTGAAGAGGCTCCCCCTCCAGCCCTCCCACCCACACAGCAGGTGTGCAATAAAACTAACAAGTGCTCATGACTAAATTGTCTGAAATTTGTCTTAAAACCTACAGGAACAGCTGTCACCCTGACCTTCTCCCCATCTGTTGGTTCTCTAACATAATTACTGCTGCTCACCGCAGCCTACTGTTCCTTTGATTCACCACTGCAGTCTTCAAAACATGCACGCAGGTGCCCCGAACAGTGGGTCCCAGGATGTGTCCCCTGGACCAGAGGGGTCGGCACTATCTAGGCGCCTGTCAGGAATGCACACTCGCCGTTCTATCTCAGATCCCCTGAATCAGAAACACACAGTACATGTGGTCCAGGGGAATCCGACGCACTTTGCGTTTGAAGAGCACTGTCGGGCGAATCATTTGGTTTTATTTATTTTTATTTCAAAGTTAGTATTTTCTATAAGATAAAGAATATTGCAGTTGTCTAGCCTTCTTTCATAATCTAAAATATATTCTTTTCCACAGGTATCAGTGATATTTTCCCAAGAATAACTTTAAAATAGGAATGTCTCTTCCTATCCTGGTGTGCCTGAAAAAGCAAAGAATCCGTCAAAGCTCTCAGTTTTATCCTCCTCATACTATGATTCATAAAAGGTCTTTTCTGTTTTGCTTTTGTGTTTGTTTTGTGTGTGTTGTGTGTGTGTGGGGGGGCGGGTTACTATGGATTGAACCCAGGCTCTATTTTATTTTATCTCATTTTGTGTGTGTGTGTGTGTGTGTGTGTGTGTGTGTGTGTGTGTATGTATGTGTGTGTGTGGGGGGGTACTGGGGGTGGAACCCAGAGGCTTTCTACCTCTGGGCTGTACTCCCAGACCTATTTTACATTTTATTTGTAAACAGGGTCTCACTAAGTTGCTGAGAGCCTCACTAAATAGCTGAGGCTGGCTTCGAACCTGAGCAATCCTCCTGTCTCAGCCTCCTAAGTGTGGCTTATTTCATCTATTTTGAAACAGAGTCTTGCCAAGTTGCTGAGGGCCTTGCTAAGTTAGTGACTAGCCTTGAACCTGTGAGCCTTCTGTCTCAGTCTCCAAAGCACTAGGATTATAGGTATGTGCACCACACCTAGATCATGATTGCTTTTTGGAGAGTCTCTTCACCTGTTCTCTTTTGGCCCACCTCTTCCTCACATTGCACATAACCAACTACCCTAGGAGAAGTTTCTTTCCTTATGGTTTTAATCAGCATGTTGGAAATGTGAATGGCTTAGAAGCGACATTGGTTCAGTGTCAATTTTACTGAAAAGTGAAGTTCTAAAATATTACTACCACCTCACAGATTCTCTTTCCACACTGTAATAACTCACTGAGTTCCCACTAGGTGCTTAGGCATCTTCTGCTCAAGTTGTTCAAAGAGGCACACAGTTCTATATTAATTTCAGAGGTCAAAGACATTTCCAAGACCCCACTGAGACTGAAGGAGAAATTCTCTGCACCACCAGGTATTTAGGGAAGACTTCAGAAGAAAAAAGGCCTGGGTAAGTGTGAAGAAATGATTACAAATTAATCAATGCCAGGTGATGCATGCCTGTAATCCCAGAATTTGGAAGGTTGAGACAAGAGGACTGCATATTCAAGAAAAGCCCCAGCAGGTTATCAAACCCCTTAGCATCTTAGTGAGACTCAAAATAATTAAAAATAAAAATAAAAATAAAATAGGGCTGGGGGTGTAGCTCAGAGTTAGAATACCCTTGGGTTCTATTCCTTGTAAAACACACACACACACACACACACACACACACACACACACACACACTAAAGCCCTAAGTATTTCCAGTTAAATTCTCTGTGAGATAAAGGTTTACATAGTTGAACAATTGATGGAAGTAACCTATAAGAGTTAAAGAGTAAATAAGAATTACAACAGTAACTCTTATTTGAGAGTTTTGATTTTCAGTATTAAAAACGATTATTTTGTCAAGATTTAAATGTGTGTTAATCTTTAAAACTTTCTGCACACACGTCAAATTAAATAGATGGCTCAACTAACTGATGATTCTATCAAGCAAAACTTGTGCTTTATTTACATATTTAACTTTAATATATTCAGACAAGATTGTTAATCATCTATTCAGATAACTGCCTTAGAAATATAAGAACTGTATTCTGGATTTCTAGGATATGCTCAAGGTCAAATATTTTTGTCTTAAGGATCTACACATAGATACTAACTTGACAAAACTTGTGATTTATATGTTTACCAGTAAATTGTTTATTACCTTATTAAAAAGCACAGATAAAAAATCAAACTTAGATTTTCATGAAACAATTCCTCTATATTAAGATATCCTACAGTAATCTCAATAATTTAAAATGTATATGAGATTATCTTTATTAAATGGCAATAAATAGTCTAATAAATAACTAAAAAGAAATGCAAAGTTGTTTTCAGGAGGGAGGATAGAAGCGATATAATTCTAATATTCATTATATTTGAAGAAACTGACGTCCAGGGATTAGGAGTGTTCCCTTAGGTGACATAATTAGTTTAATTGAGAAGCAGGAGAACCAGAGCTGGAACTTGGGTTGTGACTCTTGCTATTTAATGTGGTAAAAATGAAAACTTGCCCACTAGACTGTGTCCTAGTCACATCGACAATATTGTTATTAAGTATGTGTATGAATAAAAATCATTATTAACCACAGGATAAATGCATATCTATTGAACTAAATAAGGTATTACCAATAATTTATAAAAATGCTTTGATCTACTTGGATATAATTTAAGTCCTCTGACAAAATCACAAAGAAAAATTCCCATTCTCTAGCAGCTTCAGACAAAAAGAGATCTATTGAAGAAGGCCTGAATGTGTTTTCCACTTCACCCTATTAATTATATTAAACTCCCATTTTCAGAGAGCTCTGTAAAGAACCTGACTCTTTCAGATTGGAATTGATTTTGCTTTTATCTGCATTATTCAATTTGTTCTAAAGACCTCAATATTGTGTGTGTGTGTGTGTGTGTGTGTGTGTGTGTGTGTGTGTGTGTAGGGGGATCCTCAATGAAATCAAGAGAAACTCAATTTAAACTCAAAAATAACTCTAAGAAAATATGTTCTTTTCCCCTTTCCTCTGCTAAGAAATGCAAATAAAGAGCAGAATGAAGATCAATGGGCATGTCCCTGAAAAATAACTTTTAAAAATGTGAAAGTGATCAATTAAATACTGAAAGTCTTTTGGGGGTAAGGAGATAAAAACAAAAGTGAGTTGAAAAGTCACTTTTTTAGGTCTTTATTCATTCACAAAATTGTTTACTCTGTCCTTCACTTCCTAATTTTACAAGCAAGTTCTACTTAAGACTCAACATCTGCTCCTGTTCAATAAAACCTTCAAGCTTTTTTTTTTTTCTTTTTTTTTTTTTGGTGGTGGTACTGGGGTTCCTGGAAGCCCTTCTACCTCTGGGCTACACTCCCAGACCTATATTTTATTTTGGAAACAGGGTCTCTTAAGCCAGTGCACTGGCTTCGAACCTGCGAACCTGCGTGATCCTCCTGTCTCCACCTCCCAAGTGAGGGGATTACAAGCGTGCGCTACCACTCCTGGCAAACCTTCAAGCTTTTATCAAAAGGGCACAGCATAGGATTTGAAATAATTTAAATTTCTCACAATGGTGTCAAATTTCACCTTTGAGCCTAACATGGTGGCTCAGGCCTGTAATCCCAGTAATTAAAAGGTTGAGACAGGAGGATTGCAGGCTGGAGAACAACCTCAGTAATTTAGTGAAGCCCTCAGCAACTTATGGAGACCCTGTTTTGAGATAAAAAATGAAATAGAGCTGTGTGTGGGTATAGCATATCCACTTACATATAACACCCCTGAGTTCCATCCCAAGTGCCATAAGAAAGGTCACTTTTGCACACTGAAGAATTTGTCATTTTTTCTATAGAGAAACAAAATGTGCTCAAGAATGTCATTCATCAGTCAATATTATGGACAAATTTGCTTTTTATCATAATGACAATGGGGAAAATTAAAAAAAAAATAAAAAGCAAACCTGTTAAGTCGGTCATGGTGGCGCACATTTGTAATCCCTGTGCTTGGGAGGCTGAGACTGGAGGACTGAAGGTTCGTGTGGCCAGCCTCAAATACTTAGTGAGGCCCTCTGCAACTTAGTGAGACCCTGTTTCAAAATAAAGAATAAAAAAAAATGGGGCTGGGGTATAGCTCAGAGGTAAATTGTCCCTAGATTCAATCCCCAGTACCATACACACACACACACACACACACACACACACACACACACACACACGAAACATGCTATAGATGGTTTAGTTATAAGTCATTAGTTTAGCGAATGTACTGATGCTTTAAATACACTTATAAAATCGGCTAAGGGTGGTTTCAGTGCTTCTCCTTATCTCCTGCCTATGTGAAACCTCTTCAGATCTGCTTGAGGTCTGATATCTTGATGTCCCACCCTTCTGTGTTGGCACAGTCCATTTCCTGGTAACACTGGGCCAAGAGATTTTTCAGTGTCTCATTGTTAGGGTATGAATCTGGTTTCCCACCAAAACTCATGTTGAGACCTGGCCAGTCATGTAACCATGTTGAGTGGTATTGGGGCCTTTAAGAGGGATTAATCATTTCTTTGCAAGTATGAATTCTTGCTCTCATGGAACTAGGTTCATGGCTGTGAGAATGGGATGTATGAAAGTTAAGCCACCTCTCTCCACTCACTTCCTCTCCTGGCATGTGATCCCTCTCTTGGGCATTCTCTTGTGTTCTCTTTTTTTCCCCTCTCTCTCTTTTTTAACATGCATATAGGAGCAGGTATCTCTCATCAGAAACTGAGCAGATGACAGTATTATGCTCCGGACTGCCAGAATCATGGGCCCCAAATAAACTACTATATTTTTTGCAAATTATCCAGCCTTGGGTATTTTGTTATAGCAAAAGAAAAACAGATTGAGATCCTCAATTGTTTCTTTCCTAGAGCCTTATTGGGCGCCTGACACTCTGGAAGCTCTGTGAGTGATCTTGTCTTTGCAGAATGCGTAACACTCCAGTCTAACCTCCTTCAGCTCATTTGACGAGGCTTCTCATTTGGGCAGAATGTTTCAACGCATCAACCATTACAGCTTCTAAATAGTCCAATCCCACAATACAGCTGGATATAAAATGCGTCCTTCCATGAAAATGAATTAAATACAAGGACTGCCTCTTCGTCCTTTGTCTCTCTGCAGAATGCATATCTTTCCCTCTTCTGTTCCTAAACACCTCACTCTACAATGCTGAAGAGACCCTGGAGGTCAATGCATCGAGTTATAATATCTGCAGAAGGGATAAAGACTGAGCTATTACAAGAGAAGAGAGGAAATTGTTTGCTGGAGAATCTCTGTCTAGCAATGAGTATAGTATATAGTTGTCTAGTCAGCCACCTAGGGGCCCAGCCTCAGGCTTTCAGAGCCAGCACCAAGCCTCAGGCCAAAAAAAAAAAAAAAAAAAAACCAAAAAACTGTGGAGCTAGTGAAGCAGTATAGCTGAAAAACACAAATCAGACTGCTTTGAAAAGGGCGAGGGAGTCAAAGAGGCAGACGGTGGCTACGAGATGATTGCCGGTTTCCAGAACTGACTCTCGCAAGACAAATACGCTTGTCATGGGGTGTTGCTTGAAGGACCTCAGCTGCATTATAACCATGCTTTTATTCTAAAGCTTGTGTTTTGATGCAACCTTCTCCGCATGTGCTAGAATTTAGAGCTGTACAATGTAAAAATACCTTAAACTGCTCACCACTTTTAATTTCTGATAATTAACCATGCCAAGAAAATAGAAACTCTTAGATTTCTGGACTCTCCTTTTTTATTACTGCCTTCAGACTAAGTATCCCATAGGATTGTAATAACATTGAGTTTGGTATTCTATACTTAGTCATCCATTCGACTAGCATTGATTAACTGCCTCCAGGCTCCCCGTCAAAAGTGATAAATAAGTCCTCGTAGAGGAATACTATCTCCAATTTTCTTTACATGATTGTGGAGTTTAGAAGCGGGGATCTGGTGGAGTCCCTTCTCTGAGTGTAACTAAAAGAACACCTGCCCTCCTTTTGAAAAGAATCTGGACCTCAGAAGTAAGAACAGAGACAAATGCAAGCAGGTCTTCAGGGATTCTGTTGTTGAATCTGCGAGCCTAGCCATTGCTCAGTTACTCACCTGGAGCAGACAAAAGAGGGGGCTTTCCAGAATTAGGAGATAAGGAACGATGGATGAATATGAGAAGAGAGACACAAAAAATCTGACCCAGGAAGATGGCTTCTTTCCTCCTGGGAGTCACTGTCACTTACTTCCTCTGCTGGGCGGAAGAGCGCCGGGTGCAGATCACGGCCACTGTCCCCACGACTAGCACTGTGATGATGCCCACGGTGACCACAATGATCACAAGCAGGTTGCCGTTCTTCTGAGGGGTGGCGCTGCCGTGTGGGGGATGCATCTGTCCAATGGGCGGCTCTGGGAAAAGACAAGCATAGGAGCTCAGGTTTAGGGAGATGTGGCCAGTGTTTAGCAAGCTCCATAGGGAATGTGAAGAGGTCCTCTGGTTTGAGGCGTCTTTGAAGCAGGGTTAGGGGCAGTGATAAAAAATGAGAGAAAAAGACCTAAAGTGTCCAAACAAGATAAACAACAACATATGTCTACATAAAAGCCTGGAGAAGAACATTCACAGCAGCGTTATTTAGGCTAGCACAAAGTTGAAACAACTAAAATGTTCACGAACTGACAAGTATGGTCTATCTGTGTCATGGAATATTACTCTGTCACAAAAAGGAATGAAGTGTTGACACGTGTTTCAGTGTGGGTTAATCAGGCAAACATGATGCTAAGTGAAAGAAGTTGGACAAATTAGGCCACATAGCACATGATTATATATATATATATATATATATATATATATATATATATATATATATATATATATATTATCTAGACTAGGTCAATCTGTAGAGATGGAAAGCTGACTGGTGATTGCCAGTAGATGGGAAGAGGAAGTAGAAGCCTGCCAGTGGGCCTAGGGTTTCATTTTGAAGTGATGGAAATGTTCTGCCATTAGATGCTGGCAATGGCACCATAACTTAAGGACTGCACCAAAAACAACTGATTTGAATACTTCTAAAGGTTAAATCTATGGTATATGAGTTAGACTCAATTAAAATTAATCTATCCTATTGAATAGATAAGGAGGACTGGAAGAAAGATGTTATTTGCACTATAAAATTATAATGAGAAGAAACAGAGGGGCTATCGTTTATGATAAAGTGTTATTGATAGAATGCTGTGAAAAACAAATTTTTATACCACTCATGCACAATTTACTTCTATTCCACTTAAGATGCTATCCAGAAACCCAAGTTTCATTCTAAACTGTCAAGAGTACATGAATCCCACTTAAAACCAGCCACTACGCTCAAAGTGCCATGAAGTCCTGATACAGACTGTTCCATCAATACTTCACTATAGAAAACATTTAGGCATAAAATAGAAGACTTTTTTTTATAACTTGATTACCTCCTCAAAATGGGCTAATGATCCTTTAAATCACCTTCTATAAGCCTTTGGTCAGTGACTAATCAATAAAAATACTCTGTTCTACATCATGCTTGTTTTTAAGAGCTACAAATTTAAAAATTGCTAATATTAGCCTATGACTTATTTATGAATTAATTTAAAACATATCAGGCCGGGCGTGGTGGCGCACGCTTGTAATCTCCGCGCTTGGGAGGCAGAGACAGGAGGATCGCGCTGGTTCGGAGCCAGCCTCGCTGGCTTAATAGACTCTGTTTCTACATAAAAATGTTAAAAAATAGGTCTGGGAGTGTAGCCTGTGGGAGTGTATCTCGGAGGTAGAAGGGCTTCCAGGAACCCCAGTACCACCAAAAAAAAAAAAAAAAAAAAAAATCAGAAAATAACAACTGAGTGTTTTTTCTAGTGTTAGGTATAATTTTTTTCCCTTAATAGCCTGTGTTAATTTTCTGTGCCTCT
Organism: Muscardinus avellanarius; assembly: GCF_963383645.1. Classification (NCBI taxonomy): domain Eukaryota; kingdom Metazoa; phylum Chordata; class Mammalia; order Rodentia; family Gliridae; genus Muscardinus; species Muscardinus avellanarius. The sequence goes on from NC_137803.1 coordinate 22,243,784, forward strand.
TAGCCCAAATAGTCAGGCATTCTGAACTTCAGTGACTTTATCTGTTAAGTTGGAATAATGATGATAAGCATTGTAAATAGTTACTGTCAGGTTTGGAGGAAACACATTCAAAACAACCACCTATATGCCTGAGTAAGTGCTAATAGTTTAATTACGCATCAAGTAACAACTTGCCTCAACTACCAACCCACCACACCATTTGGCCATGTTTCTAGTGAACTTCCAAACTACATTTTTTTTTTTTTTTTTTTTTTGCAGTACTGGAGATGGAACCCAGGGACACTGTACTTCCACCTCTAGCCCTATTTTTTAGTCTTTTTTTTTTTATGGTGGTACTGGGAATGAAACCCAGAGGCTTTCTACCTCCAGGCTATACTCCCAGACCTTTTTTATATTTTATTTGGAAACAGGGTCTCACTAAGTTGCTGAAAGCCTCACTAAGCAGCTGAGGCTGGCTTCGAACCTGTGCGAGCCTCCTGTCTCAGCCTCCCAAGCACAGGGATTACAAGTGTGCGCCACCACTCCCAGCTTTTAGTCTTTTTATTTTTTGAAACAGGGTCTCACTGACTTGTGAAGGGCCTCACTAAATAGCTGAGGCTGTCCGCTAACCGAGGTCCTCTATTCTCAGCCTCCTGAATACTGGTATTACAAGTGTACACCACCATGCCTGGTTCCAAACTACAATATTTTAAAGAATAATCTTCAATATAAAAGATAAAATAATCTTTCCTCACAAATGATATAATAACCCAGTACTTTTATAATCAAAGCAATGTCTTTGAACAAATCACTAAAGAGCCATTGCTTTTTAAAAAAAGATAGTTAACTAAACTTAAATAAATTACTATTAATTCATTATCATGGGAACATAAGAAGCACATTTGATATAACTTGAATCTCAGAGGGAAGAATATATCCAAGGTCTTTAAATAGCACTTTTTGCTAAAAGATTCCAGTTATAAATGAAAGAAATAAGATTTCCTTGAAGAAATTTTATACTTACTACAAAGGAATAGAGTAAGCATTGAAAGGTCAGAACTTTCTGTATCATAGATTTACTTATTATTAGAAAAGTTATTTCACAGTGATGTCTTAATATGCCCTTTGTATGCCTAATGAATTAATTGATTGGAATAAATTAACCTTTCACATGAGCTCTTACAAGGGAAATAGTTAATAATCTCATGGTTTTTATTAGCAAGCTCTAGCTTTAACAGTTTAATAAACTTCATTTGAGTCACAATTAATAGTATATCTTATAAACTTTTTAAAAACCCTGGTAAGCTAAGAATTATTCAAATATCTTTTCACCCAGAGAGATATGATGTTTTAAGTAAAAAAGAATAATGACTTTGAGCCAGACATGATGGCATACACCTGTTATTCTAGTACTCTGGAGGAAGAGACGGGAAGATCACAGGTTCAAGGCCAGCTTCAGCAAATAAGCAAGACTTTGTTTCTAAAAATGAGGAAGAAGCTAGGGTGTAGCTCAGAGGTAGAATGCCCGTGGGTTCAATCCCCAGTACCACCACCACCACCAACAACAATAATACTACTAATAATTAGCTGGGCATGGTGGTGCAGGCTTGTAATCCCAGCTTTCAGGAGGTGGAGACCAGAGGATCAGAGGATTACGGTTCGCGGACAGCCTCAGCTTCTTAGTGAGGATCTTCACAGCACAGTGAGACCCTGTTTCAAACATAAAAAGGACTAAAAAATAGGGCTGGGGGTGTAGCTTGGAGGTACAATGCCCCTGGGTTTCATCTCCAGTACTGCTAATAATAATAATAATAATAATAATAATAATAATAATAATAATAAATAAAACAATGATATGATAAAAATTCCAGATCTTGGGGAGCCCTAGTAAGATTATACTGATGTCATGTGCCTTAGAGATTAAGGGAGCATGAGGACTTCCATTAAATAGCATTGAATCCAGGCCTTTATAATTCCTAATAAAATTTCCCATTAGTTTAAAACTTGGAAGCCGGGCGTGGTGGCGCACGCTTGTAATCCCAGCATTCGGGAGGCTGAGACCTGGAGGATCGCGGTTCGCAGACAGCCTCAGCTACTTAGTGAGGCCCTCTGCAACTCAGTGAGACCCGGTTTCAAAATAAAGAATAAAAAATAGGGCAGGGGGTATAGCTCGGAGGTCAAATGCCCCTGGGTTCCATCCCCAGACCCGCAAAAAAAAAAAAACTTGGTACTGTATGTCTTCCATTAATTTCCCAAGCTCAAATAATAAGCCAAATATTCAGAATATCTGCCCTCAATGGGAAGTTAAGAAAGTCAAGAACAATGGTGTCTATAGATGCAGATGATTCTCATTATTTGCCCTGGTTGTGTTCTAGAATGTTTCCCAAACACTGGATTAGTAAATTCTTTTCTTTTTTTTCTATTTTGGTGATACAACTCAGGAGCTTTCTACCTCCAGGCTATACTCCCAGACCTATTTTATATTTTATTTGGAAACAGGGTCTCGCTAAATTGCTGAGAGCCTCACTAAGTAGCTGAGGCTGGCTTCGAACCTGTGCGATCCTCCTGTCTCAGCCTCCCAAGCGCGGGGAGTACAAGTGTGCGCTACCACGCCTGGCTGGATTAGTGAATTCTAAACTACTCTTCTTAAGAAAGACTGGGTTAGGTTCCCTTTAGTCTCTGGTCATAGCCTTTTTTTAACCAATACATAACTTTGTATTATGTGTGTTTATTTAAAGATGGCTTATTTTACATATAGTGATGATTAACTTTGGATTCACAGCTAATTTTATGTTAACTCAAGACCGAACAAAGTCTTTCTCTCTAAGGCATATCATGGCACTGTTGTGTTTAGAAACACTAGAAGCATTTTAGCCCCACATTTGTGGGCCATTTTAGACTGTAAAATCACCAATGCAAGATACCAAAATGAAAAATTTGGCACTAAACATATCATGAAAAGTATATTTGTGCACTTTAGAGTTTAAACAAGTAGGCACAAAGAGTAGCCTTGTTCCATCTCAATTGGGTACATGAACCTTGGGTAACTTTTTTTTCCATTTTGCACATGGTCACGGAAGTACCAGGAGTATTGATTTGCAGGTTACAAACAATATCAGCACGTGGATGAACTCACAAATACAGAATCTACTAAGAATGAGGGTTGACTATCTCAGTACATCAAAAGACTGATTCCAATTAAAGGAAATTTCCAATCTCACAGACCTAGATTAGGACTGGAGACAAACCTACTCCAGAGGGCAAAGAACATTTGCTAATTTTCAGAGGAAGCTGCTAGGAGAATTTGAGGATTTACCTATATCTTCCTATGATTAGGACAGGTGATAACATGGTTGACACACTGACTCTATGCTGTGGCACAGAGATGGCCCTGGATAAACATTATGATGTGGCTTCATGTAGTTCATCCTACATGATTTTCCCAATTTAAAAAAAAATATAAAACATCTTAGTATGCCATTGTTCCTGTTATCAGCATAGCAGCATGGGTACCCATTATCTGAACACTCAAGATCTACATGAGTTCCATGAAAACCAAGAAAAAGTGAGTCAATTTTCTTTCTTCCTTTTTTAAAAAATAATTCCTTTTTTTTTAATTTTGATGACATCTGGTCATGGTAAAATATTTTATCTTCGTTGTACTCAACTTAATAAAAGCAAAAACAAACATTTAAAAATGTGATAGTTCCAAAGTTTTAGTAAAGACTGGTAAATTGCTTTAGTGAAATAATCTTTAATTTTTCTAAAATGGTATAAACTTTCAAAAAAGAAATTTTTGGGGGGTACCTGGAGCTGAATCCAGGGGCATCCTACCTCTGAGCTACAGCGCCAACCTTTTTATATTTCATTTTGAAAGGGGTCTTGCTAAGTTGCTGAGGCTGGCCACCAACCTGTGATCCTCCTGTCCTGGCCTACCAAATACTAGAATTACAAGCATGCATCACCAAAAACATTTCATGCTTATTATAAGTTTCCTTTATAAAGACTCTGCAATATGGTCACTGGTAAAGCAGAGCACTGAGTGCTTGATTATATAGAAAATAAGGTAGGTATTGGTCTGAAAACCTGGTTTCCATTCTGAAGATCTGGATCTCAGGCAATGATACATGGCCCCTTTGATATGTGGCATCAGTAGTCAGACAAACAATGTAAATATAGTAATGACAAATTCAGTCCTGAAGAAAGCAATTCAATGTAATATTCCAGTTGGGGACTGAACATATTTCTCACAATTACAGTTTTCCCCAACAATAGTTTTGTTATTAAAATACTGTGAGTTCAACATATGTCTTAATAATTTCACAGGTCTTTGAACTAGAATGGAAATTCATTTGGCTTTGATCATTTCAGAGCATTTTGCCCTATAATTGGGTGAAACAGGCAATCAGCTAGAAAAGACTCACAGATAACGTAGCCCGATGTTCCCTAAAATGAGATATTCATCAGCGTCTCGGGGAGAAAAAAGTTCTTTGGTCAATTAGGTTGAAAAAAAAATACTTCTTCTCTTAAGGATGATATAAAATATGTTAACTTATTGCATATCTATGTATTGAAGATCAAGTTAGATGCTGAAGATATTGCATTTTGATCAAGGCAGTATAATTGCTGACATCATACAACTACAATTTATGGAAAAGATTGATATTAACCAAGTCCTGAGACTAATAATTATAGTTACAGCTAAAAGTAGTGATAAAAGAGAAGTAGAGGTGTGTAATTAGATAAGTACAACACGATAACATGCTTACTGGTGGAGGGTCATGAAATAGATCATAATAAGCCAGGCGTGGTGGTGCGTGCTTGTGATCTCAGTACTAGAGAGGATGAAAGAAGATGTTATAAAAACAGGCTGAATCACTAAGTATGCTGAGAGTTAGTTCTTGTTCCTTTGCTAGGAAACTGAAGTGAGATATATATCTGGAATATGTGGAACACAACAACAAAAGAATGGCATAGGAGGAGGTGAAAGGGGAAACAAGACCATGCTCATTGGATTACTCTCAATGCAATCCAAGACCACTTAAGGGGTTTTTGCTAGCCAGTGACAGGCTTGATTTGTTTTAAGAAGATCTCTGGGGCTGCTGTGTGGAGGGGGGTTGATGGTGGAAACAGAGACAGGCCCAGAGGATATTAGAGTTCTTCAGCTGAAGGATGAGGAGTGTCAAGTGAAATGGTGCCACTGCAATCAAAGTGGAAAGTGAGCCAGGCATGGTGGTGCAGACCTTTGATTCCAGTACTTGGGAAGCCAAGACAGGAGGATTTCAGGTTCTAAACCAACCTCAGCCATTTATCAAGACACTGTTTCAAAATAAAAAAATAAAAAGGGCTGAGGTTTTAACTCAGAGTTAGAATGCTTCCGGGTTCAATTTCCAGTTTAAAAAAAAAAATGGGGAAAGTTACATGATGTAATCTAAAGTCTAAAAGTGAATGAGGAAATCCAGGTTGGATACAGTGGAGGAATGGCAGGCAGAAGCTGGCTCAGGCTTAGGCAGTGTTCTTTATGTCTGAGATGCAGTAATATTCATGTGAAAGGAAGCTCAGAGACAAAGAGCCAATCATCAGTTAGAGAACTGATTTCAGTAACAAAGGTATACATTTTTCTCAGAGCTTCTCATGTGACCTATGACACTTAAACAATCTTTAGGGAGTGGAGATCTGGCTCATTGGTTTCAGCTTGGAAGACTTTACCTCGCTTCCACCCAGAAGAAATCTGCCATCTAGCCACATTTCAGATTGGTACCACATTGGAGAAGGAAAATAATGCTGGCATTGGGTGGGTAGAGGCCAAAGATGCTGCTAAGCATCCCACATGCACAGCGAAGCCGCCACAACAAGGAACTGTCAAGCTCTCAACATCACTAGTGCTGAGATTAAGAAGTCCTGCTCTAGCTTAAGACTTTCTCTGTTCACATGCAAAACTGAAATCCAAAGACTTTATGTGATTAATTAGTTATATATCACTAATCCCTGAAAAAAGTAAATTCTAGATCCTGGGGTTTGGAATTAGACTGGAATCATTAAAATTCTGTGGAACTTAACCCATTGATGAGAGGTAACCACAACCTCTTAGAGACAATTTACTGGATCATAGAAATGCATGTCCCTCTAGTTATCTTTTGACTTGGGAGGCAGCTGGACTTTTCTTTTGATATGAAGATATCTGCTGAGTACATTGTTCTGTGTCTTCTAAAAATTTTCCAATCTAAGAAGGATCATTTTATAGAAACATGGAAATGACTTATTATATTGGTTAGCTATAATGTTGTCCAACTAAAAAAACAACAATTTAAAAATAGGGCAAAGCTGAGCATGGTGGCATAATCTCAGTATCTGGGAGGCTGAAACAGGAAGATTGCAGATTCTTGGCCAGTTTTATAAATTTAGTAGATTTTCAGCAATTTAGTGTAACTTTATTTATTTATTTATTTTTATTTATTTATTTATTTTTGGTGGTATTGGGGGTGGAATCCGGAGGCTTTCTACTTCCGGGCTATACTCCCAGACCCATTTTATATTTTATTTGGGAAAAGGGTCTCACTAAGTTGCTGAGAGCCTCACTAAGTAGCTGAGGCTGGCTTCGAACCTGCGCGATCCTCCTGTCTCAGCCTTTCAAGCGCGGGGATTACAAGCATGCGCCACCATGCCCGGCTTTTAGTGTAACTTTATTTTTTTTTAAAAAAAAGGACCAGAGGAATAGCTCAGAGGTAGAATGCCCCTGGATTCAATCATAGTACCACACACATACACACACAAATTTACAGGGTAAACTAGTATACTATCACCTTTTCTCTGACATACACACCAGTACAGTAAAGGAGCATCTAATACAATTTAAACAACATCCACTATAATTCTTAGAATTCAGAAAATTAATAATGTTTACATTTTTATTAATAGTAAGGTATCAAAGTATTAAAAAGTGTGAGGTTCGATTTTTTCAAAGGTTAAAGTTAATAAAAGAGACCCCTGGAGAAACCGGGCCCAGTAAGACGCTGGGTTCTGGGCAGGGGTCGCGCGCGGGGCACGCCAGATGGGGCCCGGGTCGCGGGACTCTGGGCCCCGGGCCGAACTGAGCTTAGTACGCCAGACCCCTGGAGAAACCGGGCCCAGAACAGAAAAAGATAAAGAAAAATATCAGAGAGGAGGTAAGAGAGCCGTTATGGATGCCAGGACACTGGAGATGCAGACAAAACTTATCTAAATGTACTGGAACTTATGGAAAAATTCGCCGTGAAAGAGGACTGCTATTTCTCTATATTGTTAAGAATCTCAGACATCACCTGTAAGGAGAGAGTTTAGCGGAGACCAAGGAGAAATGCGGTGTTGAAAGAGTTCTCCGCAATGGTGGTGGAGACTTGTATTCAGGAGAAGCAGAAACCGGATCCTACCAACTTTATTTTTTTGGAGAAATTACACCAAATGTCGAATGCTACCATCACGCATGCTTAGGAACACTGGACAACATTCAGAGTGGAAAAAGAGCCTGGGAAGGATTTGAAATGGTGGAGGCAGTGGCAATGCCAGTGGCCAATACTCAGGGGAGGCAGATCTGATACATTACACCTGGAACCTTTGAAATAATAACCACAGAGACAGTGATCGGAACCTGCTGAGGGATTAGGCGGGCGCTGGGGCCAGTGGCCGACATCAGAGCTGCTGTGAGGCAAGGCCACTACTGAGGCCTCCGTAGCCGGGATTGGAACATGCCGAGGGGTTTGACCGAAGCTGGGGCCAGCGAGACCGGCATTGGAGCCTGCCATGAGGCAAGGCTTGTGCTGGGGCCTCCGAGGTCAGGATAAGAGCCTGCCGAGGGGTTAGGCCGGTACTGGGGCTAGCGAGGCCGGCATCGGAGCCTGCCATGAGGCAAGGCCGGTACTGGGGCCTCCAAGGTCAGGATAAGAGCCTGCCGAGGGGTTAGGCCGGTGCTAGGGCCAGTGAGGCCGGCATCGGAGCCTGCCATGAGGCAAGGCCGGTACTGGGGCTTCTGAGGCCGGGATAAGAGCCTGCCAAGGGGTTAGGCCGGTGCTGGGGCCAGTGAGGCCGGCATCAGAGCCTGCCGTGAAGCAATGCCAGTACTGGGGTCTCCGAGGCCAGGATAACAACCTGCCGAAGGGCTAGACCGGTGCTGGGGCCAGAGAGGCTGGCATCGGAGCCTGCCATGAGACATGGCCAGTACTGGGGCCTCCTAGGCCGGGAATGGAACCTGCCGAGGGGTTAGGCTGGTGCTGGGGCCAACAAGGCTGGCATTGGAGCCTGCCATGAGGCTAGGCCGGTGCTGGGGCCTCCGAGGCCACGATTGGAATCCTGCCAAGGGGTTAGGCCGGTGCAGGGGCCAATGGCCGGCATCGGAGCCTGGTGTGAGGCAAGTTCACTCCTGCGGCCTCCAAGGCCGGGACCAAAGCCAGCTTAGGGGTTAGACCGGTGCAGGGGCCAGCGAGACCAGAACTGGGGCCTCCCATGAGGCAAAGCCGCTGCTTGAGCCAGCGAGGTCTGGATCAGTCCACTGAGTAGCCAGGCCACTACTGGGACCATCAAGAGTGGGATCGGTACTTGCAACGCAGCATGCACAGAGTAATATTGCAGAAAATATAAATCAGACGCTTCTCTTAATCAGCAATAACTAGGAGGAAAAGGGCAACAGGAAGAGGTTGAGCTATAGAAAGGGCCCTATAGTGAAGCAACTAATGTGACCAATCAGAGGGTATGTAATACTGGAGGACGGAGCCTCCTTAAAACGCAGGAGGTGCATAAACAAATGTATCAAAGTAAATCACCAAAGAAGCATGGGATGGAAGGAGGGGGAGGGAATGGGATGGGGGCTGGAGGAGGGCTAAATGGATGATGTGTGCTTGTATATCCTCTCAAGTCTTGTACTCCAATGTGATTGATATATGACTACAATGCACCAATTTAAAAAATAAATTAATAAAAATTAATAAAAAATAAATAAATTAAAAAATAAAGTTAATAAAATAATATGTAGTAGGGTTTATAGATCTTCCAATAAAATTTGCTAAATTGATTTTGTGAGTTATACAAAGAACTACCAACAAAAGGAAATTGGTGTTTCCCCATTAGAAAAGCAGGCTTAAGCTGAAGTAAGTTTCATAGCTGTTGTCATTATTCCAAATATATACTGTAAAATGCATTTTCAGAAGCTAAAGATTTTTTTAGTGTTAAGAATGTGTATCATAATTTAAAGTTTAATAGACAAGAAAAGTAAAGTACTATCAATATCACTACATATTAGCTTTTTTGTGTGTGTGTGGTACTAGGGTGGTGGAACACAGGGGCTTTTCTACCTATGGGCTGTACTCCCAGGCCTATTTTATACTTTATTTGGAAACAGGGTCTCACTGAGTTGCTGAGAGCCTCACTAAGTATCTGAGGCTGGCTTCGAACCTGTGCGATCCTCCTGTCTCAGCCTCCCAAGCGTGAGGATTACAAGCGTGCGCCACCACGCCTGGCTACATATTAGCTTTGACTCTATCTTCCATCAGAAAATAATTCAGGTGGCCTCTTCAGTTTTTACTATTTAATTAAGGGGTTCTGCTATAAGAGTAAACATGAACTATAGCTTTGTTTTTCTTTGTTTGAATTCTAAAAGTTAATTTTTTTTAAAAAAGTGGCAGACTGAAAATATGATTAGCAAGATCTAAATTTATTTGCAAATGACTTGAGTGTGCTGATGGTAAGCCATTATTCTACTGCAATGCTTTGAAAGATGAGCCCAGAAAGTATAAGAAGTGCCAGGAAACCTCTGCAAGTCTCTCACTCTAAGGAGAGATGCATAAGAACTCATTGTTTATCAGGTGTAAGAACTCACATTTTCAGATGCTTTTTTAGAATGAGATGTGACTGGAATTTTGTTTCTTAGGGGCCTCCCTAAGAAATTGGAAAATATATCCCCTTCTGAAACCTTTAGACATTATACAGGTGTGGAGGTAGACATCTGTAATTCTAGTACTTGGGAGGCTGGCAGGTTCAAGGCCAGGCTCAGTGACTTAGTGTGACCCTGTTTTTCAAACAAAAATAAAATGGGGCAGAAGGGGTAGCTCAGAGGTAGGATTTCCCTGGTATTCATTTTCTAGTGCCACAAAAATAAAACAAAATATAAAACTTAAAGACATTAGCCGAAATGTAATTAGGAAGGTGAGTTTTCAGAGACTTTTCATGATTCATTTGTAACAGTTGGGACTAAAGTCAAATTATAATTTATCAAAATTTATTTTCAACAAAATAGTATATAAAAAAGGATAGATAAAGTTTCCTATTGCTACCCATGTCTCTTGAGAATCTCAATTTATTGTTATTGAACACTGTAATGATTTGTTATTACAGTAGGGATTCCTGATGTATTTCAGGTGCTTGTCTATTCAATCTATTTCACACAAAACCCCTAAAACATCATTAAATGATAATGATGCAGAAAATTGGGGAGAGATAATGTCAATAATTTATATAAACTGGCCCAAAGCCATGGAATGCCATTAGCCTATTTTATCTTTATGAGTTTGTCCTGTAACATAATACTTTCAGGTCAAATTTAATTATGATTATATTCGCATTAGGAATCACAAGTTAAATGGTAAAAAAAAAATGAAGTCAGTGACAATCATTTCTCTCAACGACTGCCATTCTCTTTATCCTAGGTATGATTCCTTCAGAAAGGAAAGTTGTATTAATTTACATGTTCATATGAAATTCAAGTGGGTATTCTTTTTAACCACAGATTCATTTTATTCTGAAGGCTAAGTTTAAATGGTCAACACCAAACTTTTAAGTTTGAGCCAAAATTGTTATTATCAGATTTGGAAGCTAAATCGGTAGATTTAGGTCTACCTATTGCTTATGCAGATAGTCATTGAAATACATACGTACACTAAAATGAGATCCCTTACAATTTTTAAAAAATCTCTAATTCATAGGCAGGTAGAAACCAGTTCAAATTTTGCTGGTCCTCTTTATATTTTGAGTTGCTATGTCTGAGAATTCTAACCAAGACTGGAGTCATTCAGTACATGCAGCTTAAGGGATTTTATGCCCACAGCACATAGCTGTATGTATGTGGTTTACATGTGCTCCACCTTTAACAAACATAACCACTACTGAATAGTGGCTATTAAACTTGAGAGGATTATTGCTCTTTTTCCATAACCCATATTGATTCCTTCATTAATTTTCTGGCATTCTATCCCACCAAAAAGTACTACCCTGTGCCAGCATAGATAGTTATGGTTTTAACTGTGAATGAATTTCAATTTGAAACTCCTTAATAGAAATAGCATCTCAAGCTGGTACTGTTGGAAATTCTAAGGGGGATGATGTTCATTTACCACATGGACTCTGAACCTATGACTTTTCTATCTTAAGGTAAAAAAGATTACTATAATTATGATTCTCCATACAATTTCAACAACTTCTTTCTTTTACCCTCTCGTCCACCCTTGGGATTTTTCCTGGGTGGCTCACCATCCTTCCTCTTGTTTCAGTATATTTCTGAGCCTTGATTCCTCGGTATTCAACCTTTCAGTTTACTGTCCCTTCAGTGGTCTGTTTTTCAATTTGTGCACATAGCTCATTGCATGTGCCCTGCATTCAGGAAAACCTTCACAGAATTTCTTGACTGATTGCTTAAATGCATGCTATGTGTTTTGTATATTGCTGAAAATGTTTTGAAAATTATGTAGAAAACTTTCTATATGTTTATAGTATGGCATAAAACAATAAAACCAGAACTTTATATAAAAAATGGTTGCTGCTAAATCAAGAGTCATAGCAGCATCTTCTTTCAATAAATTTAAATGGATGAAAATAATGCTTAAAAAAGTTTCCCAAGTTTCCCTTAAATCTATTCTTCTTAATATTATATACTCATATGTTGCTGAAATTTAAGATGAAATTTGAAGCAGGAAAGTAAGTGATTAAAACTTGCCAAGTTTGGGAGAGTGAGCTATCAGTACCTAAATCCATTTACAGGAACATGCCTTTGGTCTGTTCTCAGTCTCAGCACATCTCCCATCTTTCTCCTGGAGCTCCCACACTGCCCGCTGTGTAGATCAGAGACTACCTGAGGTAAAGCATTTGCTGTAACCCATGTTACTTAAATGAGAAAGAAGGCCGGCATGAGAGATGATAGGAAGTTGTGAATACCCTAGAGAAAACATCCTGGATATAACCTTAGAGAGACTAGACTGGCATATGCATTCAGAAAGTTTACTATAATCTAAATGTTGTGACCCCCCCCAAACACAATTCATAAGATGAAAAGTAATCCCCATTAGGGTGATATTAAGAGGTTTGGGCTATGGGAGGGAATTAGGTAATGTGAGCAGAGCTTTCTCCAACAGGATTAGCAGATTTATAAAATAGACCTGGGGGATCCTGGCTGCCCCTTCCACCATCGGAGGGCACATTATCTATGAAGCAGAGAATGGGTGCTCACCAGGCACCCAGCCTGTGTGTACCTTGACTTTGTATTTTCCTGCCTCCAGAATGGTGAGCTGTACATTGCGATTCATTATAAATTATCAGAGTTCAAAGTATTTTGTCATAACAACAGAAATGAAAATAAAGTTTAAAGAAAATGGAACAGCATCAAACTAAAAAGCCTCTGCCAAGACAGGCGTGGTGGCATACACCTGCAATTTTAGTACTTGGGATGTTGAGACAGAATATTGCAGGTTCTAGGATAGCCTCAGCAAGTAGTGAGACTTTCATCAACCTAGTGAAATCATGTTTTTAAAATAAGAATCAAGAAAAATAGGTCTGGGGGGTATAGCTCACAGGAGAATGCCCCTAGGTTCAACCCCCAGGACCACACACACACACACACACACACACACACACACACACACACTTGCTAACTAAGTAAACAAATCAAGATCATGAAAATAGAACCTACAGAATAGGAGAGGGGAGGAAATCTTTGCCCCCCTCCTCTTTGATAAAGGACTAGAATATGTAAGGAATGCAAAAAACACTAAAAACCAAATAACCCAATCAAAAAATGAACAATTGAACTGAATAGGCACACCTCAGAGGGAGAAACACAAATGGCCAACAAATATATAAGAAAATGTTAAACATCACCGGCAATCAGGAAAATGCAAATCATAGCTCCAGTAAGATTCCATTTTAACCCCAGTCAGAAAAACAATCATCAAAAATACAAACAATACAAAAATGCTTACTAGGATGGGGGAAGGAACGTTTATACACTATTGGTAAGACTATAAATTAGTACAACCATTATGGAAATGCTGGGAATGGAAACACCATGTGACCCAGCAATATCATTCCTTGGTATCTTTTCAAATAGATTGAAGTTAGAATACTATACGGATACAGGCATATCCATGTTTACAGAAGCACAGTTTAAAATAGAAAAATGATTGGACCAGCCTAAGTGTCTTTAAGTAGGTGAATGGCTAAAAAAAATGTTTTATATCTACATGATGGACTTTTAGTCAGTCATAAAGTAAAAATTATGTCATTTGCAGAAAGTTGGATGGAACTAGAGAAGATTATATAAAGTGAAATCAGTCTAAAAAATTCAAGGGTCTTGTTTTCTCATACATGTGGAGGTTAGAGAGAAAAATAGAAAATAAAAGAGTATCAAAATTATAAAAATAAAATAAAAATTTATGAAGATGAAAAACTAGACAAGTGGAACAGGGACCAAGGGAGGAGGAGAGGAGGGAAAAAAGGAGACCTGAGAAAGAAAATGGACCAAATAATGTTATTTTTATATATTTAACATGTATGGGGAATATCAGGATGGGGTGCAGAGAAAAACCCACCAAGATATGTGTGAGCATATATCAATATATCCTTTTGAATCTCATGACAATGTATAATTATATTGTACCAATAAAATTCTAAGAAAAAACAAAAAAGAAAGAAAGAAACATACTTGTCTATGCTTAGGTAAAATTCATTAATAGTAGAGGAAGGTGTAACACATTAAGTTAACTTGAAAAGAAGAGTCATCATATAAAAATATATTCCTGAGGCTATCTTTGGCCAGAGAACTGGGACAGTGAACCTGTGACTCAAACAGGATCTGATCTATTCCGAACTATTTCTTCTTCAGAAAATTGATATGTTAGATTATCATAGCATATGAGAAAAAAATCACTCTACTCACCCTTTTATGTTGATTTCACATTCAGCAAATTACAAATTATTTTTAAAAGGTGTTGGGTTTTTTTTTTTGTCTGTATGTGTGTTTTGTTCTGGGGATAGAATGCAGAGGTATTCTACCACTGTTACACTTCCAGCCCTTTTATTAATTTTTTGTTATTTTTTAATTTAATTTAATTTTATTTTATTTTATTTTATTTTTTGGCAGTATTGGGGGTGGAACCCAGAGGCTTTCCACCTCCAGGATATACTCCCAGACCTATTTTATATTTGGAAACAGGGTCTCACTAAGTTGCTGAGAGCCTCACTAAGTAGCTGAGGCTGGCCATGAATGTGCGTGATCCTCCTGTCTCAGTCTCCCAAGTGCGGGGATTACAAGCGTGCACCACCACGACTGGCTTTTTTGTTAAATTTTTGAAACAGGGTCTTACTATGTTAATACATCCTGTCCTTGAGCCTATGATTCTCCTGTCTCAGCTTCCTGGCAAACAAGTTTTAAAACATGATTTGGACTTCTTATCTGAATTTTTAACAAAAGACCACTTAAATGGAAAACTCAGCAATCAAATTTGAAATGAAAAACTAATAAAATGGTTAAATAAATAGTCACTATTTTCTAAAACAGAATACTATACAACAATAAAGATTAATGAGGTAGAGCTATTTGTTTGGACATGGATAAATCTTCAACAGAAATGTAAAGATAAAGCAAGTTGCAACAGAATACTATTTGATAGTATTTGGTATGATCGTGTTTCTACAAATTTATAAACATGTAAAATAATAGACTTGTAAGGATATTTAACTAGTAGACATCAAATTGGAAAAAAGTGTTCAGAGTGAAGGGTGGCCACGGAAAAGAAGCAGGTGCTAATGTAGAGACATTTAAATTGTCTGCTGAACATTTAGTATCTTAACCTTGGTTACCTCCTAAATACCTGCTTTTTAATTTTTAGTAAATCAAATTGTAATGGTTTGAATTTGGGGCTGTGGCCTTAGTGTTTATTATGTGCAGTCCTTCCTCCCCTTCCTTACTCTCTTGCTCTGGCCCCCAGGATGTGAGGGGGAAAGTCTTATGCCCTCCCTCTCCACTTTCCACTTCCATCACGCTCGAAGATCCTCTTCAGTCCCGGGCCTCAGAGGAACTGAACCTGAAATCACGAGCAATTAAACCTTCCTCTAAGTTATGCAGTCAGGTCTTTGGGTTAGAGTCATGTGAATGTTAACTAACACATAAGCCAAGCAACAGAAGATTCTGTTTCATCAGAACTGTAGGCAATGTCCTGTAATGCAGCCCCCATACAAGTGCTCCTTCCTTAAAAACCACCTTCCACCTAAAAGCCAAGAGCTATATGGACAAGTGTCTCTAGAATGAGCAAAACAAATGTCTAATCGTAACAAACCAAAGGAAATTAGAATGAAAATGCTAAAGGATTTAAGAATAAATGTAGCCTCTAGGTGAAAAGCCCTAGTAAATTTAATGTATGAAACCTAGTTCGTTTTAGTTAAATCAATGTTACTTATATCTCTAGTAAAATTAAGTTTTTACAAACATTAAAAATAGATCAAACACTTTAAAATATAGGCATTTAACAGCCCAGTATCATTTATGAAGCATTCTATGCTTGAATTTCTCTAATTGACTATTTTTATTCACCTGTCACCTCACAGTGGTATCGTCTCCTGGCAGAATGTTTTACAAGATTGTTAATAATGTCATGTTTTTGTCTTCTCACTAAAACTCTAAGTCCATGATTCTTGGTACTTGTGAATAGAAAATTTGCTTCAGATACTCTAGAATTAACCACTTAATTAGTATAACTAATCCAATTGAGCCTAATTTATATACTTACCATTGAGAGTGCTTCTATCAATCAAATTAGTATCAACTGACCAGTAACTTCCATCTCCATGACGACCTGTTGATTGGGGAAGCATATCAGAATCTTAGTAAATATATATCATAAAAACACAAAAAGCAAACAAAAAGAATAAATATTTAAGCTGGGCATGGTGGCACATGCTTATAATTTCAATACTCAGGAGGCTATGAGAGGAGGATCACAGGTTCAGGGCTAGCAGGGAGAAACTTACTAAGACCATGTTTTAAAATAAAATGAAAATATGGCTGGAGATGTAGTTCAGTGATAGAATGCCCCTGGACTCAATAATCAGTACCATGCCACAAACACGTACAAATCACTTATTTACAAAGATACAATAACAAAACAAGATTATTTTGGCCATCTCCAAGGAAGTCTGATGCTATTAATAGCATTGTACATGTGAAAAAAATTTTTCTGTATGTGAGAAAAACCCATAAAAAATATGACTCTTTTAGACCAGCTACATTCAAATCCTCTTTCAGAAGTAATCTCATTCCCCCCCCCCAATATTTTTATCAAAGTGCCCAAAATGGCACAACAGTACATTAGTCTAAATGGTGTTCTCCTGACTTTTTCAGAACTGAAATGAGGCAGGTCATGGCTCCTAGATTCAGTCTTCACTGTTTTATATTAGAAATGGCTTTGTGGAAAGTTCTCAATATTATCCTACCGTGGGATAATGCATTTCATCTTATAACTGGATTTAAGTAATCTCTTTTTGTTGTGTGCCAAATAAAGAGCCTGGAAATGAGATACTAGACTGGGAATAAAGAAACAAGAAGGTCTCAACACACATGGTCTGAATATTTCTTACAAACACACCACAAAAGGAAGAAGGTTCATTCAGTATTACATTATCGGAAACACTGCCTTATAGTAGGGGTTTCACATCTGTGAAAGTAGTATTCAAGAGAACTGAGTCAGAAATTAACTAGAAATAATTATAATATCAACCAAAGTTTAATTAATGGTGTTTAACCACAAGTAATCTTTTTTCTATGGATGCATGTGTGTAGAATGGTAATTATTTCATTAGATTTTTAGTTTCAGAATATGTAAGTAGGGCACTGGTTAAAAATATTAGAGAGTTAAATCTATATGCAAACACATACCAGAATATAACTAATTCTCCATTTTACTTGTTTCAATAGTTGTTTCTGAGAGCACTTGGCCAGTCAGCCACAATAACAGAGTTTACTTTCTCACCTTTATAAATTTTCAGTCTATTTCATCTGAATGATTTTCAAGCCCCAGTCTTTGTGATATTCTTTTGCATAAAAAACATTTCCTCTTACCAAAGGGTCCCCAAGATATCATTTTATTTGCAAGATAGCTGTGAGGAAGCAACTTAGAATTCTGTTCACTGACCACACATTCACAATTTAAAAAAAATTATTTTGATGTTGAGTCAGAGCTGAAGTTAGGACAGACAGCAAGCTTCTAACAAGCAATGAAAAAAAATTAATCCAGTTATATTGGATTATTGCATAAAAGGACACATTTAAAATCCGCTGGGCCACTGTGTGTTCCATAGGGAATTGAAGGTTCCAGTGGAGGCTCAGATATATGTACGTGACCCGCAGTTGTGGGTGTGAAAGGGACAGGTTTGGAATGAGCAGAATTTGTGATAATTTGACTGGGCTGCCTGAAATATGGAAGAGCCTAACCCTTTTCCAAATACGTGGCTTATGTAACTCTGACACATTCGAAGTTTCAATGAGCAGAGGATGAGCTTTGCCCACAGGACACTGTGAGATCAATGTTGGAAGAAATGAAGTGAGACAGAGGTTCTGTATGAATATTAAGATGCCTTGCCTAGCAACTGGAAGCAGCTAGATTGTAAAGCAGTCAGCCAAAAGAAATGCTAACAACCTCATCACTTAGGCCAGTAAAGGCAATAAATGATTTCTGTTGGGATTAATCCCAGATTGGCTGGAAATTGGGTAGATAGCCTGTGGAGGATTTTCCTTTTCCTCTAGCATCCTGACAAGTGTCTTTTTAATGAACTTTCAAGCTCTTCCAGTTAGTTTGTGGGAGGATGCAAAAGCAAGCCCACAAGCACATCCATACATTACTGAGACATAAAGCTCTATAGGTATGGCACCCTTAAGATTTAGCCGGGCTATTGATTGCATTGTGCATTTCAATAGACAGAAAAACATCAGAGTTCTGGGTAAGATAAAGAAACCTTAGAAATATTTCTAAGTAAGACAGCAGTTTAAAACTCGGGCAATAACCAGAGAATCTAGTTTGTAGATATGGGTTAAGTTTCTGTTGGATATAATTAGATTGATACCACGAAAGAAAATTAAGTAACTCTTAACAAGCTCGACAGAAAGTACTTTAAGGAAACATGATATCATCAATGAGGAAGATTGGATTTATGGTAATTCAGAGTTTTTGTACCAGTTCAGCAGAGAAAGCACAAAACCCATTTCTGGGGTACTGATGAGCCTAGATCACTTGATCTAAAGACATGGGGATTGAATTTTAATTTTGTATGTGAAGCTTCCATGTTCTTTAATTCCAGAAAGCCTTCTCTCATGGCTGTAAGGTGAGTATCACAAAGTCACCGATTGAGGGGACACTGGAGATTAAATGGGAAATGGTAATAGTTGATACTGCCTGGTAAGCCAAAGTGTGTGTGTGTGTGTGTGTGTGTGTGTGTGTGTGTGTGTGTGTGTGTGAGGGGGGGGCTGGGAATAATCCCCCAGGAAACTTCTACCTCTACACCTAGCTCTTTTTAAAAATTATTATTTTTTGAAACAGAGCCTCTCACTAGGATGCTTGAGAGTATCACTAAGTTGATGGGGCTGGTCTCAAGGCCACAGCATTTTTAAGACCATGATGCGATGGAATGCTATTTGGTGTTAATTTCATAAGCACTAATTTAGAGAAATAGAGGAGTCATTAGAATTGGAAGATAGTTGAAGTGAAAGTCAATTAATGCAAAGATACAAACTACTGCCCGGTCCCAGAGGTCTTAATTTTATTAAAAGAGCATTAAGCTGGTAATAATTCACTCAACATTTATTAAATGCTTACTATATGAAAGGCACATTTCATGATCCTCAGGGAAGGGAGAGTATAATAAGATGTATGAGCTAAGGATCCTGCACTAGACAGAGTTGGTTCATTGTATCCAGAGACAAAACAAGCTTATTCATAGTTAATATTAGCCAACTGTGGATGGATTTTAATTTACTCTGACTTTCAGGATTTATGAATAACTTAATCCCTCTATTACCATAAGATTACTATTAGATTTATTAAAAATGTTTTTTATTTATCCAGTATTATTAGAAAAACTACCAGCAAATAAAATCTAAGGTATTGTTTTCTGTTGTATTGTATTATAGTTTTCATAATTATAATTATTTTAAAAGCCTCAACTTACTGTTTTTGCATAATGAATTAAATCTTTAATATTTTAAGATTAAACATCCAAATATTTTAATTAATTCATTGAAATTTAAATATGAAAAATTTCAATTTTCAATTGAAAATTTTTGATGAATTATTAGTATTAAAATTTTATATGAGTGCAGTAACAAAAATGTACTATGTGAATATAATTCTATGAAATATAAAGAATAGCATATTATATTTGTATATATTCACATTATCTTAACACAAAATGATAAAGGTATAAAGAATTAAGATGCTGGAGAGTAATGCATTTAATTTTCACTTAATTTGCTAGGATTGCATCCACACAATTCTATACAAAAATTTTGCTAGAAACTGTTGAAAATTAATGTAAATGTTTCTCTTTTACTTCAGGATTTGAAACCAGAAACTGGTGGTTACAGAAAGAACAATTAAATAAAAATTGAGTTATGGTTGACTTAAAAAAAGAAGCTTGCAGTTGAATTTGAGTTATTCAAAATGGCTTATATATGTAGATATATTGTATTTAGGTACCTCTGAGGTAGAGACCAATGGTAAATATCATGCTCCTTTCTTTACTTGAGTTTTAAAAGTATTGCAAAGCACAAAGTCACATAAAATTATATTTTTTATTTTATTAAAAATAGATCTCATAAGAAGTGTCATTTTCACTCTTTTTTGGCAAGATCTATGTGATTCTTTGGACAAAAGTTAAAGTCTTTATTATTTTCCTGCCACTTGCTCTCTGGACTGAGGAGCACATGGGCAGAAACAGCATGACCTCCTTTAGGAAGCCTGCTCATTATTCTACTCCTGGGTCCGTACCACGGTGATATTTGTGCTGTGTTCATTACTGCAAGAGTGACTAAGGTCACTTAGGATTCTTGTGATGTAATAATGATGTATACACGTTTTTAATGCTATATTGTAATTTATTCTTTATGATCTTATTCTTGGATGCTGCCTAAAATATTTCTATATTCTAGTCTAGTATACATGTGTGTGTTAAACAAAACAACCTTAATGTTTATTTTAAATCCTTACTTTCAGCACAGATGGAGAATATTTCCCATGCTAAACATTTTTCAGCACCTATCAATGATGATTCAGTTGGGATTTAGTGCTAGAGTCTGTTTTTTCTTTGTGGATGTTTTTAAGTTCAAGGGAAAAAGGAGCTGAAAGTTAATCAGCAGGAGACATGGAAAAAACTAGTTTTGGTAGCTGTAATCTATTATTTAATTCATCTTCTCTGAATAGGAATAAGTGTGGGTCCTGCAGAATGATACTTACAGTATCAATACCTAGAGAAATACCAATAGCCCATAATTGAAATAAAACCGTCAGACTGGACATCTAAAAAATGCTTGATATATTTCTTTCCAGGGATGCAAAGCATAAAGATATCTGCTTGATCTTAGAATTGTTTATCTGTGAATAATTCTGGTGATAATGATGGAAATTGCATTGATTTTTATGTCTTGTGCATCAGTGGATAAAAAATATCCATTAACACAACTGAAATAGTTTTGCTGTCCAACACACAGATCATATTGAGATATTATTAAGCAGATGATTTCTCAGAGGCTGAGAAATATGTCTAAGAGATCAATTTATCATATAGTTGATAATACTGCTGACTGAACAAAAGTATGAGTGCATCAAAGACCAAGATGCACAATAATAACCAACACCTATGATATTTCAAATATATGTTAATAGAAAATAATTAATGAGCCTTCCTTACCCTTGTTTAAGGTCCAACACATTTTTTCAAGTAAATATAAAAGAAAGTGAAATAAATGAAAGAAAACATTACCATTCTACATTTAATGGCAGCTAATATGCCCACCATATAATTAAGATGCAGTACTCAACAAAAATTACTTCTTACAAAATTCTTTAAAACCCATGGTTATATTTGCACCTATAGACAGTATAAGAGCTTTAATTTTCAGGAAACAAATGAATTGGATAAACTACTCTGAACCAGAGATAGTATAAAGAAACCAAATATGCAATTGTATACCTTTTCCTTAACCATAAAGAATATTTTTTGTACTTATAATTTTTGTCTGCATGCTACAAAATATGAGCAGAATAGACTCTAAGGGACAAACTCATCTTCTAAAAGTCTTTAGAAGATAAACTATAACTGAATATAACTTTATCTGCCAATATCATAATAGAGTGGCTATACTGCTTGAAAATCAGTAATCTTTCAGAGTCAAAGAAGATGCTAAATTTTGTGGTATTAATCAGGACATTCCTGGACAAAGCAGACAATCTAAGCTACTTCAAAAGTCAGAAACACATTGAATAATCCTATACTACAAAAAGTAGGCAAAACTGGTAATGCACATAACAGGGGATTGAAAAACTTGATTAGATCAATAATATCATTTATTTACAGGAAAGTAGTTAATCTCCTTTTTTGGGTACTGGGGGTTGAACCCAGAGGCATTATGATAATTTTCATATAACATTCCCTCTGAAATCTTATAACATTCAACTGAATTGACATGTGGTGTTTACTTTCCATGTTGAGTTAGGAGGGTATTGATATCCTATTCCTAACTCTAGTATATGATTCTTTTTCTTTTTCACATGAAATGCTTTATTTATGTCTCCCATAAGGATTCATCCCAGAGACCAGCATTTATAATAGCCTCTTTCAACTGTAAGAAATTCAGCTAACATCTAAAATATAAAGTTGAAGTAATTTTGAAGATGGATCCATGGAACTGTTCTTTTTCCTAATGCTTTACCACACTCAGCCCTGGGACAGGTATATAGCTATCAAACAGTCAAAAGTGAGTCCAGCTGTTTTCACACTGCATATCTGCAATTTTGTAAACTAAATAGACACTTCACAAAAGAAGAAATTCAAATAGCCAATAAATGTATAAACATGTTCAACATCATTAGCAATCAGAGATAGGCAAATAAAAACTATCCTGAGATTGCACCTAATTTCAGTTAGAATGTCAATCAAATGCAGATGAAGATGTGGAGAAGTGGGAACTCTAATATGCTGTTGATGGGATTGAAAATTAGTGCAACTACTTTGGAAAACAGTATGGAAGATCCAAAGAAGAATGGAAATGAACCTACCATATGACCCAACAATACCACTTCTGGGTATCTACCCTAAAGAATGGAAACCAAAACACCAAAGTGATGCATTCAGATCTATGTTCATAGCTGCACAATTACAATTGCCGAACTATGGAACTAGCCAAGATGTCCATCAACAGATGAATGGATTACAAAACTATGGGATATGTACACAATGAAATTTAACTCAGTCATAAAGAAGAAAAAGTTATGTTATTTGTGAGAAAATGGATAGAATTGGAGAACATTATGCTAAGTGAGATTGGTTGTCACGAAAAATAAAATGGAGGATGCTCTTTCTAATATGCAGACACTAAGGAGGAAAAAGGGTCATAGGAGGAACTCTAGGCACTCTAGACAAAGAAGGAGAAACCATAGAGGAGCAAATAAGGCAACATAACTTAGGGGGAGAGGAGAGGAGGGAAATTCCCTAATGTGCATTATGTACATTCAAAAACATATCAAAGTCAAACTTGAAACATATCAAACATATCAAAGTCACTAAGCCAAACATGAGAAAGATGGAGGATGGAGAGAATAGGGTGGGAACTGGGGAAAGGCTGAGTGACGTGTACATGTATGCCTCTTCCATCTTGTATTCCATTAAGATGTATGACTATAATGCACCAATCAAAGAAAAAAGTCATCAGTAGAATAAATTTTAATTTTTTCTTAACTCAGAATTCAAGTACATAAATTTTCCGCTATTGAGGAACAAGTAGAAGAGTGGAAGTCAAGAAAAGGGCAGAGGAGGTCAGAATTATCTACAACGGTCACCACCATTTCTTGAATCACACAAAATATTTTTCTGTTGATCTTTTACTATGTGATTGTCGAACATATTTTTCTAGTTGACAATATTCTCTTAATATTTTTTTCATCACCTCCAATATCATTAATATATAATATCCACAACCATGAACACTATTACTTTTGGTTCTCCAAATTATATTTTTATTAGACAGCAAAGTCTATCTTTACAGATAGCTCCATAACTATTTTCCCAAAACACTTGTATCAAAAATCAACTCGACAAACATTTATTGGATATCTATAAAATGATAGTCTCTAATTTAGAGACTAGGCAGAGAGGTGAAGATGTCAAAAAGAATCCAATCAGTTCTTTGTCTTTGGAGAATTAAAAATCTGGTCATTAAGCTAGGAATATTAATAGAAAGCTACTAGAGATGGGAAAAAGAGTGAAGAATAAATTGGACATTATGGATAATGAGAAAAATTAAAATACAGGATGGTAAAAAAAGTTACTGGAATACAAGATAACTGGAAAGGGAGATTTAGAACATTAGAATTTTACTCACTTGGGGAAAATAAAAAGTATTACTAAGTCAGAGAAAATAGGGCTAATCACCACATTCATTCAGTAATGAAAACTACACTTTTCTCAAGTGCATGGTGGATTTTCATGACTAGACTTTGGCTTATATGGAAGGAAATAGTAGTTATGAGGCTAGGAAAGGGAAATGGGGGTCAGATATCCAGGATCTTGATGCCAAAGAACTAACTTCATTTGGCAAATATAAGAAATTTATCTGTATTTTTCAAGGTAGGACAACTTTGCATTCAGCTATTGTTGATATCAAGGAAAATACCTATCCAGTAATACAGTGGATCTTAGAAGAAAAAAAAAGTCTCACAAAATATTATTTAGGGGCTTTAAACAAAAAATATCTGCCTAGCTGAACTGAGAAGGTTAAAATCCTACCACAAATCACATCAGTTCCTATGAATACTGGCTATGTTTCATTCCTTTGAAGTTACCTATTAAAACATAAAGACTCCCAAGAGGTTGACTGGAGCAGCTACTTGACTGCTTGCTGGGAACAAGATAGGCACTTAACACCCAATTAAAAGCACATTACTCATTTTCCGCCTCTACTTTTTCACCAGAACCATAATTTCAAGAATTGCAAAATTTTGGACAGAAAAATACACGAGTGAGAATAGCTTTTTCAAGTCAGTGTAACAATCAGGTGAATTATAAACAAAGTTGGGACCATAATTGGGTAGACACATTTTATTTTTCAATTAAACAGTTCCCATCAGAAGGTGCTTAAAGGTTTCAATTTTTCAAACAGAAACCTGGATGCTGTAATTCAAACCCTACAAAGTATGGATTACATTAAATAAATTCTAAGCTTGACTAGATAGCCTTGAAAACCCTATTTCTCTGAAATTGGAAACAATTAGCATGCTGTTTATTCATGAGATTAAGACTGCTGAGGTATACAGTGCCAAGTGTAGTGTTAAGCACTTTGCCTGAGTATGCTATTGATGTAAAACAAAGTCCTTCATATAAAGTAGCATTATAGTGAGGACATTAGGTTGGTTTGGTTGGTTATTTATTTATTTATTCATTTATTTATTTATTTATGTGGAACTAGGGATTGAATCCAGGGGCATTCTTCCCCTAAGATACAACCTCAGCTCTATTTTATTTTTCATTTTGAAACGGGCTCCGTACATTACTGAGAGTCTCTCTAAGTTGCTGAAGCTTCTTCCAACCTGCGATTCTCTTGTCTCAGCCTCCCAAGTACTGATATTAATGACATGTGTCACCATAGCCAGATAGTTTTACCTTTCTTGATGACAATGAAGGATCACTGAATTTCCAGAAATTGTGTCCTAGTCAAGAGCAAAGGTGTTCAAATAACCTAGTTATATATGGAGGCCTAACCATTTATATATTGTAAACATTTGGGCAAATTTGGGCCTCTCTAGGTTTTACTTTTATCAGTAAGGTTGTTGGGAAAATTAGATGGGACAGACATGCACAGTGCATAGATGACTGATTGATTAATGAGGGAAAGCCATTAATATCAGTTGCTACATTATGTAAGGATAGTATGCTTGGTTGTTTTTATTCCAATACCAAACACAACTCTTCAGAATCTTAAATCCCTTAAGAACCTAAAAGATAATTTGGGCTAAATCCACCATTTTTCAAGGAAGGATGGTTAAGAGAAGGTAATTCTAATGCTCACAGTTACACAGCAGGACACAGTACAAAAAAGAAAAAAAAAAAAGACTGTATTGGTATTTACACCCAGGGATTATAGGTGGGGAAAGCCAGAGCATTATCAGCCACTGCCAAGATTCAGAAGAGACTAATTCTACCTCCACTGATTTATTTTGGGAGTGCAGCTCACACGGACCTTCTTCATTGAGATCTATCATCCAGACTGTAATTGGTGCCTCTTGTCCAGGTCTTGTGCTTCAGGACACCACTCTACCAGGCCAAAGAGGATTAAATGCACTCAGGTGTGAAGAAAGTGAGCATTTTCCCCACAACTCATCTCCATAATGACTGAGATCACTCTGTAAATACTCTGGCCCGCTTTAAGACACTTCATCATTGCCTCAACATCTGCTTTACTGCCATTATGAAGAAATATGAAAGTATACACAGAATCATAGCATATGCTGCTATCAACAATAACAATATAGACACTTCAAAGTAGATAATATTTGGGGATTACACAAGATCGAAAGATGCAAACACTCTGCAGTTATTAGAAAAAATATAGAACCAATTATCCAACATTTTAGTACTTAAAGAAATGACTTATAAATCTTAAAAATAAAAGAGTCAATAAATATAATACATCTAATTAAAAGGCTTCTGTGCAGCAAAGTAGATAATTGAGTTTGAAAAAGAGACTACAGAAAAGAAGAAAAAATTTTCCAGCTACTCTTTGACAGAGGATTAATATCTACAATATATAAAGAACACAAACACTTAACACAAGAATAAATTTTTAAATGGGAAATTGAACTGAGTAGACACTTCTCAAGAGAAGAAATAAAACTGGCCAACAAATATATGAGTAAAGGTTCAATATCATTAGCAATCATTGAAACACAAATCAAAACTATACTGAAATCTACCTAATTTCAGTTAGAGTAGCAATTATCAATAATGCAAACAATAATAAATGCTGGTGAGGATGTGGGAAAATAAGAACTCTTATACATTATTGGAAAGATTATAAATGATTATAAACACATTGGAGATCAGTGTGGAGGTTCCTCAAAAGATTAGGAATAGAACCTCCATATGACCTAGCCATAACACTCCTCACTATCTTTTTTAAAGAGTTAAAATTAGGCTACTGTTGGAGTGTTGAGCCTATGGCCTCCTCTAATAACTTTACAGTCTCTGGTCTAATTTCCAAGTTTTTGATGCATCTCAAGTTGATTCCTGTGCATGGTGAGAGGTAAGAATTTAGTTCCATCTTTCTACAAATGGATAGCCAGTTCTCCCAGAACCATTTATTGAAAAGCCTGTCTTGTCTCCATCGTTGGTTTGGCACCTTTGTCAAAGATCATTGACTATAAGTGTGTGGGTTTGGTTTTGTATCTTCTAATCTGTTCCCCTGGTCAGTATGCCATTGTTGTGCCAAAAACATGCTGTTTTTTTTACTACTATTGCTCTATAGTATAATTTGGAGTCTGCTATTGTGATGCCTCCTGTTTGGTTATTATTGCTGAGGATTGCTTTGGCTATTCTGGGGGTGTGGGGAAAAAGGAACACTTTTACACTGTTTGTGGGAGTGCAAACTAGTTGATCCACTATGGAGATCAGTGTGGAGATTCCTTGGAAAATTGGGAATAGATCCACCATATGATTGGCTATACCACTCCTGGGTATTTGTCCAAAGTTATTGAAATCAGAGAACTACACTAACATATGCATACCCATGTTCATAGCAGCACAATTCGTAATAGCCAAAATATGGAACCAACCTAGATCTCCATCAACAGATGAATGGACTGCAAAATTATGGGAAATACACAGGATGAAATTATATTCAGCTATAAAAAGAACAAAATCATGTCATTCAGAAGAAGATAGAAAGACCTGGAGAACTTTATGTTAAGTGAGATCAGGCAAGCACAGAAAGAGAAGGGACTATGTTTTCTCTAATATGCCCAAACTAGGAAGTATTAGGAATACCAGAGGGACTCCAGATAATGGAGGGTAAACCTTGGCAAAGCTAGAATGGAAGGATAGGAGAGGAGGAAGACTGAGGTTGTTTAATGGAGGAGCTCCATCCGAATATGTGTAAAAGTATAAATATAGTATGTTAACTTGGACACTCATTATTGAGAGGGGGAGGGGGAAAGGGCACTAAGCACAGTCTGAATGTATGCCATTTTCAATATGTTCCACACAAAAATAAAAAATAAATTAAAAAATAAATACATAATCTACAGAGTGCTACCATCATACCCATGCTTACAGCAGAAAAATTTGCAATAGCCGTTATGGAACCAAACTAGGTATCTGTCACCTGATGGAAGGTTAAAGAAAGTGTTGTATATATACGTGATGGAGCTTTACTCAGCCATAAAGCAAAACAAAATTATGTCATTTGCAGGAAAATGGATGGGACCAGAGAAGATTATTCAAATTAAAATCAGTCAATTGCAGAAAGTCAAGGATCCTTTGTTTTTCCTTATGTGGAAGCTAAAAAGTAAATAGGAAACAATAGGGACTCCAGTAAAATGAGAGGGACCTAAAGAACAGTAGAAAGGAATTGGGGAGGGTATGGGGAAGGGAAAAAGGAGATTTGAATAAGGGATCCATTCAAACAATGTTATGGTCCAGACAATGAGTTATCACTACCAAATTACCAACATATATGAAAGGGAATAAGGGAAAGAGGGTGAGATGAGGAGGGAAACACATCAAGTGCTATGTGCATGTATGGATATATCACTTTGAATTGCACTGTACAATTGTATAATTGCAATACACCAATAAAAGTTTTTTAAATCTTTGAGCCAATAAAGGTATACAAAATATAAACATTAAAAAAATTTAAAGTTTGATCTGAAAAACACTTTTGTGAAATGGTCAGTTTTATGGTTATAGCTAACTTTTATTGCAACCCCTAAAGAAAGTGATTTTCTAAAATGCTTCTGTGAGAAGCTTAAAAGTTCAATCTGTTTTATAAAAACAAAAAAATCCAGTTGTTCATAAACATAGCAACAATCGATAGTGAAAATGCTACGAATTAGAAAGAAACATTTGAGGTTCCAACTCTGCCAACAACCATTTTCATGGCTTTGGGCAAAACATTTACTTTCTGCTTGCTTATCTGAAAGAAAAAAAATCTAGGTAGATAATTAGTGAAGGAAAAAAAGAATAATTTTCCATTTGAATACAGATAATATGAACTGAGTCATATCCATCCACAAATTCATAAACTGATGCTCTAGCCCCCGATGTAACCATATTTAGATATAGAGCTTATGTGGAAAAAATTAAAGTTGAATGAAGTCTTAAGGGTAGAGTCTTAATTCAATAGCATTAATATCCTTTTAAGAGGGGCCATCAGAAAGTTATTCTCTATCTCTGCTATGGGAAGACACAGTGAGGAGGCCATTGAGAAACAAGGAAGGGGCTCTCACCAGGAACCAACACTGCTCAACCTTGAACTGAGGCTACTAGCCCAATAGTATGAAAATACATTCTTGTTTAATCTACCGAGTGTGTCATGTTTTGTACTGATATAGCTCAAGCTGCCTATGATAACAGAAAACAGGACCATCCCTGTATTTCCCGAGATAATGAAATGTCAAGATCATATAGCCCATGCTGTGGTTTCTTATGATAAATCCATACAGAGAGCCATTTGCTTTGTTTTTTGGAGTATTCACAGAAATGATGAAAATAAGATACTTATAAAACTGTAGCAAATGTCCATGTATGGGTTATGATTGTGTACATGTAACACATACATGATGAATGCCTTTAGTGGTTAAAACAAGGCTTCTGGAACATAGTTCCATAGTATGTGTGTGTGTGTGTGTGTGTGTGTGTGTGTGTGTGTGTGTGTGTCTGTCTGTCTGTCTGTCTGTCTATCTGTCTCCCTCTGTATCATTATTAAGATTAAGTAAATCAGCCAGAGCTCTCAGAACAGTGACTGATGGTAAGAGCTTCACAGAAATTCATTTTATGATTATATATACCCACACAGATACAGATACAGAAAAATTGGAAGAGTTTTAATCAAAATATGAAAAGGAAAACAGAAAGAAAAATTGAAAGAACATATATGCTCTACCTTCTGCACCCACTTTAAGAGACTGTGCAATTTCCCTCTCATCCAACCCTCCAAAAAGTTAAACTCTTAACTCTTCACCAACATCTCACAGTACTTTCAAACTTAATGGCCATGTGTCTTTAGAAGAGTCTCCAGAAAAATGAGCATGCGGAGCAAGCAATAAGGAGAGTGGGAAAAAAAGAAAAATATGGAATAAGTCAAGATTAAAGTTAAGAAAAGGCTGGATAGAATTTATTTACATGTATAGTAAGGATGAAGAGTTCCATGCTGTCTATCATTTCCATACCATTACTATCGTGCAGAAAACAATTTCCCAAATCAAAGCTAGTTCAAATATATGAGACCTTTTGTTTTTTTTTCTTTATATTTATGTTCTTTATAGGAGTTCTTATCTTCAAGGAAAGGTAACTGTGACAAGAATCTACTAAGGTACTCTTTAGAACAATCAAAATGTTTCTCACGTTCTCTTGTATAAGTCAAATTCTACCTCCTGGTTCTCTGTCTAGGATTCATCTCTGGCAGGTTAATTCTTAGTCAAGGTGCAAAATTTTCTCTGAGAAGGAATTTTCTCTCAGCAGAAATTCAGCTTCTTTAATAAATGTAACAGTGGGATAATTTTTCCAGGGGAAAGGGCACAGAGGTCTTACATTAGGCAAGATGAAACATTCAGCTGATTTGCCTTTTATTGGGAGCGGGAGCGTTCGGGGCAGCCCTCTCCATTACTTCCATCACTCTTATAGGAATCTTAATCTGCCTTATTTCCCCAGCACTTGGCCATAAACTCAGAAGACTGATTTTGTTTATAACAAGCTTTTGATACCCAACAACTTTTATATGCTTTCTTTGTAGGGACTCAAAGATATTACTTATAGCCATCAAATTATATGTCATCAGGCTTGCTCAGTTTCATAAGTGATTGAGTTTGATGTAAAATTTAGAACCTATCAACTTGACCAGCTGACTGCCAGCTGTGATTGAAGATGGCATCAAGTAGCATAATATGTGACAGAATCTTGTAAGTCATATTAAATGAAGAAAAAGAGCAAGTGCCTAAATATATGAACAGACTTGGGCGCTGGCAATCATTCTCAGGAATTCCTTTTGTTCTTGAGAAATTATCTGATTTCACTACAGATGTGAGAATCTGCATGATACTTGAGTATGTGAAAAGAAGGTAGGGGATAATTTACCCACTTGTCTTTTATAAAATACCTAATTAACCAAATATATATTTGATAGCTTAAAATAGTATTAAACAGGAGGCTGCAGGTAGCTTACTGGTAGACTGCATACATAGTCTATGTAGCCTTGGGTTGAATATCTAGCAATCATAATAACAACAATAATAATAGTTAATTAAAAAAATAAACAATAGCAACAAGAAAAACCAATTAAAAGGCATCCATAAATTATTAGAAATCTACTTGTTAAGAAATTTGGGCATATTATCATCTAAGTGTAATCCATTCAGTTACTCTTAATTTTTTTTGCTATATTGTCATTTTTTCTTTATGCATATATACTTTTTCTAAATATAATTTTAAAAATTAGGGGTTACTTATTTGTGTATGTTCCAAATCCATTTAAATGAAGAAGGTTATGAGAGGTTGTTTTAATTATTTTATGACTGAAATAATAAAAGAGCTTCTGAGAGCTTCTACTAATTAATTATTCCATGTCTGGATTTGACCAGCACTAGCATTCAATTTATCTAAGTAAATATATGCTAATATTTAATTTATCTAAGTAAATATATGCTAAGTGATAATTACTCATCATTAATATTTTTCACAAATACTGTTTAGTAAATTTTGATCTTAACACCTTAAATTTTGATTTTTAGTAAATTTTTATCTTATCATACTTTTGATATTTCCAGTGGAAGCAAGCAGAAATAGTTCAATTAATGGAAGTTTTGGCCCTGGATAGTTCTTTCTATGCAATATATCATTTCTATTATCCCAAATATTCTCCCCTGACCATGTTCTATTAAACAGAGGTGTGTTACAGGGACCCAGAGAAAAAATGAAACACAGGATCATGAAGCAAATACTACTCATATAGGCAGCTTTCAACTTTTTGATAGTGAGTACCAACATCCAGATTTGATATTTGATAAATGTTAAAATGCTATTCATATCAAAAAAGAATGTTTTTCCACTAGCCTCACAGCATCGTACTTGATAAGATATGATATTTTTAAGTCAGTTCTGCTTATGGTCCATAGATGTCCAAACCAGAAGACCAACTATGGTGGGTTCTAAAACAATAGATATAGACAACACTGACTTTAACCAGTCACTAGTATTTCTAAAATCTCCTTAGCATTCTGACAAATTTAAAATTCATACACTCTTCTTGCTCTTTCTCAGCATTTTATTAATCGCTGTCAGTGTCATGATAGTGAATCCTAATTTATCAATTGGTATACCTACCAATCACGTTAATAGGAAATTCTTATCTACCTCCAAGATGAAGGATAAGTCTTATTTTTTTCTATTTTCCTTTTCTAAAACCATTCCTATTTCTCTACACAAATCATCTTTGAGCAAAAGAATAGAAAAAGGAGAAAATATGCCAAGTCATAACAGCATCTGATTCGTGGAATAAAAGCTTTCTGGCTTTAAAATTAACAGCGGTAATGTCTGAAAAAGTTGATCAAACTTTGTTTTTATTTATTAAAATAAGCTCATAGCAGAGGAAAAGCACACATGATTTATGTAGCACTACAGAATTTTCATCTGTAGCTCATGAAAGGGTGCAAGAGCGGCTTGAAAATTATGCTGAGCTTAATTATACTTAATGTGAATTATTCAGAAGTGCAGACAGAGACTAAAAATTTATTTCATACAAAGCTTGACATTTTAATTGGTCCTTCAGAATAGAGACAAAACAATTTCCTCTCAAGAAAATTTACATCTTCTCTATCAGAGCCCCAGCCTCAGCGAAGCAGAACTTCATTAACAAGATTAATCATCACCCCAGTGCCTGCTTCATCAGGTATATGGTCCAGGTGAAAAGAGGAATACAAAGTAATGACTGACATTTCCAACCCATAGGACTGATTGAAGAAGGAAAAATGAGAGACTGAGTTACCATACCTTGGTCATTAGCCATTTTGTCAGGGTGTTCCACTGTGGGGGAAAAATAATATTATTAAATTTTGACAGTTCCTAGAAAGAAAGCTGATATATCAGATCAACAGTTTTGCTAGCAAGTTTTCATATCAAGATCAATGACCTATTGACATAAAATTAATAGAGATCTAAATGTGTATGTAATAATTTCTATTAAATATGTAGTCATAAAATTAAAATGTCTTTGATATATATACATATATATTTATATATTTAAAATTTATTATTTGTCACATTCTTTTAACAAACTCAGAGTGATCATCATGTAAATTTAGACCAGGATTAATGGTTAGAAAAAAATTGAACACAAAAAAATAGAATGCAGTTACTAAACAATCATTTCTCAAGCATATTTTAAGTAAGCTCGGGGAGCTAATTTTTGTGTGTATTTTTTAAAAAAAGACAACTTAGACAATTCCTAAGTGAATAGGGCAAAATAATTGTATAGCCTCAACATGAAATAATCTTAATGGTTTGATAAATCCTTCACCCTGAATTTCACAACTTCAGGTGAGTTGTGAGTATTTATCTTAAAATAACTATTTAAACTGAAAATATCAATAAGATTTAAAAAAAGATACCTTTTATTATATTTTAAAAGAACCAATAAAACTATGTAGAAGGCAAATCTCTAGTATTGTTGCATTTGTAGAATTTGTGATATGGTATTTTGGCTAATGCAGACCTCTATAAATATCTATCAATTATAATTTCATATGTGATTGTCTTTGAGATTTGAGTGTTTTGAGGATATTGAACCCAACTGAACTCACTTTCTCATCTGGTTTTCTTTTTGTGTATATTTCAGTTAAACTTATACAGAGAAAAACACACAGGCATCTCTAACATAGCCTGTCATTATATTTCACAATCTCACAGGGAATCTATCATAATTGTTAGAAAAAAATTAAAGCAAATGTACTACAAATGGTGGTCCTTCATTTTCTAAGAGAAAAAACACAAGTTAATGTTCAATAAGAATCTAAAATCAAAATACTTCAAGTACAGAACGGAAATACTTAAATAGCAATGCTACTGACAAAAAAGTTCCTTTTTGGATGAGCAGGGTTTTTGTTTATTATATCATAGGACAAATTTCTAAACCAGCGGTCAATTACAATTTCCATAATTAAAAATAATATGTAGGCATATTCTATGAAAAATTATCTTAATATGTAATAGACACTGAATCCTGTATCACCCTTTAGAATATGGTAGTAGATATACAAGGAAATTTATTAGATTAAGATGATACAAGTTTTCTTTTTAAGAAAATACTGGAAACATGATTAAAAAGCAAAGAGGTGTACTAATTTAATGATCACAACTCTATGAATTTGGATAAAAAGAAACACCTATGAAACTATCACCACCATAAATGTCATAGACATATCCATCAACTTGCAAAGTTTCCTTCTAGCATCTTTATTATTGTGTTTTGTTAAAAGCAATTCAATATAAGATAGGCTTTCTTAGTGAATTTCAAATATATAATACAGTATTTTTTATCTATGGGGACTATCATCATAGTGCGGTAGAGCAAATTTGATGTTCCCCTGTGGTTTGATGTTGAGGATTCTGTACCCTGTGTAAGCTTTATGTGAATTTTATAAATGTCTTTGTAGCTTCTTAATTTTTTTAAAAAAAATGTTTTGTTTCATTCACCAGGCACTCTGATCTTCATAATCTATAACAATTTAATTTTTACATTGATTTCTACTTCCCATTGAAGACTAATGACTTCTCAAAATACTTTTTATTATAGTATGTGGGGGTTAATGATGGTAGATGCTTTTCGCAGACAATTGAATTATAGGTAGCCTATGGGGAAGAAGAGGATTTTCAAGTGATATCTTAATGTGGTCTTTGAGGAGGAAAACTATGTTATCAGAAGCACCACCCCAGGTGCCCAGTAAGAAGGAAATAGAATACTTTGCAGTCAGAAGTTACTACATAATACGGGAAGTATACAAGCTTGGCTGTCAGAGTACTGCACAGTCCTCAAATGATTCTGACCAGCATCTCATATTTAATGTGAGTTGTTCAGAATGATATCAAAGAGGGAAGAAAATCAACCGTATCTTATCTCCATCTTTCATTTCTTCCTTTATCATGAATCATATTGCACGCATTGTCTACAGCCTAAGCTATTTTTAAGTGACAAATAAATAAATGTCACATCTTCTGAACTAGTTTTTCTGTTAACAAAACTGGGAAGTATACCTTAAAAATTTTGAATGTTTCAAAAAAGGTTATCTACTGAAGATAATTTCCCAATATGGCTTCTAATAATTACTTTTTATTAAAGACAAATAATGGCTTCAAAGCCTCACAATTAGTACTAACAATTTTTACATCCTCATGTCATACATCAGAAAAGCTGTATATTTCTTACAAAATAATCTGAATGCTAAACCTATTTTCCTATTCTGTGCAGAGCCTTCAGCGTGCTTTGTTACTGTCTGGAGAAGGGGTACATTTCAGAATAGTGATTAAAGATGCCTGAGAATAAACTATACAGTATTGAGTACTTGATGCTGAACACTCAGCTCCTTTATGGAAAGGAGATGAATCCCCTTACTCTAATAGAAAATTTCTGCCATCCACTCTTATTGGGAGCATCCTTCTTCCCTATTACTTGACAGGCACACTTGGATATAAATACTTTATTGGAGAAAACAGACATAATAGTGATAGACATATGTCTTCCAATGTTTTGAGAGAGCATGTGAATCCTAACAGAGGTGGGGAAGGGAGATGGGTATTTGGCAAAAGAATCAAGTTCAAAATTATTTTAATTAACATTCTCAAGAAAGCTGTATCACATATATTTATGTACATTAATGTATAGTCATATAATCTCTTTCCAATTATAAATTCTGTTTTAATTAGCCAGTGATGACTGTGTGAATTTTCTTAACCTCTCTGTCTGGCTGCTCATACCAAAGAGATAAAATTCTAACCTCAAGGAGAAAATGCTGCTCTTTTTGCAAAGATCGAATATGAAAGAATGGGGTTCATGGACACCTGCCGGGGGCATGATTTGTGATGAAGTACTTGCCCATTACCCTGTAGACTACTGGGAGTTCCTGAGCTCTAGGAAAACATCTAAGCTTTTCTCTCCATCAAACAAAGTTGCATTCTGATGAACAAAGAACTTTGTTTTGAAGCAGCTTTGGGAAATGCAAAATCTTAAGAGATCAACAGAATGATTTTATGTCTTTGGTATAGACTTGGTTCACTGTGGTTTTAAATTTCTTATGATGAGTAATTGATTGTTTTTAGAACATTGGTCATTGAAAATGATATGCAAGATATATACAAATATTAATGAAGATAGGCCATGTCAATATCTCTGAGAAATTCATAATGCACCTGAGACATCAGCAACTTTCCTTACCATGGGAGCAACGTTTGTTTAAAAATCTATTATTGAGCATGGCATACACAGGATAGATAGTATTAAACATCAAATCATGGAATTATAAATAAGTTTTGTAGATTATTATGTCATAGAGCAAATTATTAAACTTGTTTTCAGCTTTGAAAATCATTTTGTAGATGAGTACCAAATGAAATATTGAGTCCATTAAATCCTCTACAGGATGGTTATCAGTGAGGACCTGCATATCACTCGGGTGTTGATTGTATTCAGGCACTTTAAGTCATCTTAAACCCTCACTTAGATCTGTTATTTGGCAAACATTGTGAGCATGAAATTAATTTGGCACTCATCTATAGATAAAGAGGAAGAATTTGCAAAACATTATCTAGTTATATTTCATGCTCCCACAGAATGAATAAATGTTGCCATTCAATTGCTTGTATGTAGTAAAACCTTATTTTCATATGAAGTCCTTAATACCTGGATAGACCCAACCAATATTAGCTCAATTCTCCCTCATTCACCTCCCAACTTAAAGTTTGTCACTAAGAACTACCATGCAGGCTTTGTTAAAAGTTTGTTTGTGATTTCTTGGCAAAATTTTAAGATCAAACGCTACTCAAATCCAGCATTTGTATACCTCACTCATGAGAATTAAAATGTCCCTATTTGTTAAGCTATCTTTCTAGAAAAACTGAGAAATAGATGGCACAATTATTCTAAAACTTTTCTTTCAGTATGTCAAACAAATGGGTAGAAATGTCAATCATTCATGTGTTCCTAATATATTCGTAGTTTGCTATCACATATTATAAAGTTGCAGAGTGTACTGGCATAAAGTGATCATGGGTTTAAGAGTCAAGCTATCCTTTGTAATAATGCTTATCACTTTATAAAAATATACATCGTTAAATATAAGTTCTGAAACACATTTTTCTGTTGATATATTTGGATCAATTGATAAATTATAGGGGTTCTTGATACCATCTGATCTCCAGAAAAACAATGCTGTGCTCTAAGATAGTAAAGGCTTAGATAAAAATTAGAAAATGTAACAGCACAATAGATCTTTCTTTGACATGTTGGCTTTGAGCATAAAAAAAGTACATTTCAATTTATTTTGAATGTCCACTGCAGCCATGTTGCCGACAAAAAAGGTGTAGGGTAGTTTCCAATACAACAAAGCTATTTCACAGCAATCCCACAGAAAAAGGAAGGCATAATAAAAAGTGATTCAAACCTTTCAGAGTCCTGAAAAGGATGGGATCAGAGAGGGGACCCACTCCTTTTGCATTTCGCGCTTGGATTCTGAAGTAATACATAGTGTCGAGGTTGAGGTCCATGATTTGATGAGTAAGCCGATCTCCACTGATTGTTTCCATAATCCAGTCGTCAATTGGTATGTTCTTGTCCAAGGTATAAAACAGGATGTACGCTGTATAAATAGACAAATGCATTTTTGCTTAGAGTATGGGTTACAAGCTGTAGTTCTGCTTACAAACACCCGTGAGTCTCAAATATAATTTGCAATGATTATTATGAGCCTACAGTCTATAAACTACAGTATCCAGTTTGGAAGTAATTTTTCCATATTTCAAGAATTAGATAAACAATTGCTTGAATGTACAGAGTCAGGAAATGGAAGCGGCAATTAGAAATAAAAAAATATCTGCTACATTATAAAATGCATACTCTCTGCTAACTATAAATCCTGAATATTGGCTTGCTTAATATATAAACATATTGAAAAATGTAAAAGGGAGAGAGCAGGTCTGCATAAGTTTCATGGAAGTCTAATAAGGAAAACAAGTGATGCTTACTTCGGCTCATGGTTAAATAATAAAAATACACTGGATAAATGTCATATATGTTTAAAGTATTATAAAAATGAATGATCATATTTGTTGTAATAATTCTGTAAAAGTTGTCAGTCGCAGTGTTTCTCTTCTTTCACTGATGATGAAGTTGAAAGTGACCCAAGCCAGTTGGCAAAACTGCTGGAATGATATCCTCCACAACCATACTAAAATCCAAAACCAGCTCACCCTATTATAGCCCAGCAAGGCAAGTAAAGACGTATTTTTGGATAATTGTAGGTGATCTAGATAGTATCTCAAGTGTTAGGGACCTAGCGTTTGATAGTAGCCTTCTCTGTGTTAAAGGATTTGTTGCTTGAATTCTAATAATGTATTCAGTCATGATAGTCTAATGTGCACCCAAACAAATCCAGGTATCCCTGTAAAATATTCATATTCTAACATCAGATTTAGCCAATTTGTGAGCTAGCTATTATTTAAAAGAATGAATCATTTTCATATTGTGCTGTCAGGTAGAACTACAGAGGAGCTCATCATCGTTATCTTTGCTACATGAATATGGTATTGATCTCCATTTCTGCCAAAGTTCTGGAATGATACTTACATCTCATAGGCTATAAAAGTCTCTAGGTCTGTTCTTGTACATTTAATACATTATTTGTAAATTATTTTCTAGAAAGTAATCATCTTCCCTTGATTTTCTTGGTTTACCTATTCTTTCCTTTTATGTCCTTTCTGCCCCAATCTGAATTGGGAACACTCATTCACAGATCTTTATCATGGTTAAATAGTTATGCACTACATCCAAATCTTAGCACAAACCCTCACTATGCAAGACTGTTCTCTATTGTGTGTTATTTTTCTTTTCTAGTATTCACACACCATTTTACCTCTTCTTGCTCTCTATCCAAATCACCGCCCTCTGTTGAGGTCTAGTTTAAGCTATATCTGAGCTATAAAGTATCTCAATCATGAGTGTCCCTTTATGTAACTTTTGTAATATACTTCAATAAAGCATAACACTACTTGTAATTTTTATATCTTAATCCCATAGTACCCTATAGAATAGTACACTGGAGCATGGACTCTGCATGCCACAAATATCTACTTTTGTATGCTGAATTAGATACTTATTCCTTGTGTTTCTGAAAAATCAAGGAATATTATAAGCTCCAATGATCAGAAGACTTGCTCTTAAAATCTGAGGAGTGCTGGAAACTTGCATTGTTTTTGTGCTGGTTTTCACCTCTCCCATATTTTGGTGTTTCCCAAATCTGCCTAATCATAAGAATTACCTAAACAGTGGGTACAAATTATAAAAAATAGATCATATAGCAGGGCTTTTTGATTTAATAATGATGGCAAATAGGCTTTGATATCCTCCAACAGCTCCCATCCCCTAGTATGCACAAGGTAATACTTTCTCACTGCGCCTAGATAAATTATTTTTTTTTATTGGTGCATTGTATTCATACATATTAGTGGGGTACAAGATAGTTGAGCCACATATAAACATCATTCTAAGTCTTGTTTCTAACCCACAGAACACAGTAAATGTGAGGGGAGAGCTCACATGGGTGTGTTATGTAAGACTATAATTTTTGCTTTGCTAACAAACTATAGATTCTCTCCTCTGTTGCCTATAATCAAGTAAATTGCCAAAGGGAGAAGACCATTTGGCAGGAAGTAGGGGTGGTTTCTGGCCAACAGCCAAAAAGGAACTGCATCCTGCTTATAACCATATTAAGTTTAGAAGCAAATATTTTTCTAATCAAACTAAAGCTTTCAGCCAGCCTAGAATCTTGATTTGTAACTTTGTAAAGGTCCTTAAAGCAGAGTATTTAGTTAACTTTTGCTCAGATTCTAGACACAGAAAATGAAATAATAAATATGTTGTTTTAAGCTATTAAATCTGTGGTCAAACTGGTGGTACACAGCAATAAATAT
This sequence comes from Muscardinus avellanarius, assembly GCF_963383645.1. Classification (NCBI taxonomy): domain Eukaryota; kingdom Metazoa; phylum Chordata; class Mammalia; order Rodentia; family Gliridae; genus Muscardinus; species Muscardinus avellanarius. The sequence continues at coordinate 22,283,696 of NC_137803.1, forward strand.
CTAGTTCAATGATCAAGGGTAACCTCAGTTATCTGCACACCAGATGATTTCAGTTGACCAATCAAGGACAAGAACCACTGATTTAGTTGATACATGGGATCTGTATGTTTCATGACATCTATATTTCAAATAAAATGTCTCAAGATGCTCAGGGATCAAGAGAAGGTAAAGTATTTTTTAATGTACAGAATTCTATAACACCAAAAAATTTGCTGGGCATGGTGGTAAATGCTTGTAATCCCAGTATTTAAAAGGCTGAGATAGGAGGATTGCAGGTTCTTGGCCAGCCTTAGCTACTTAGTAAGCCTTCTACAACTTAGTGAGACCCTGTTTCAAAGTAAAGAATAAAAATAGGACTGGGGGTATAGCTCTGAGGTAGAATGCCTCTGGATTCAATCCCCAGTACCACAAAACAAACAAACAAACAAAACCCTAAATTTTCTACATGATTCTTAAGTTTAAATGCTATAATTAAAAAAGGATTGTGAAATATCATTGGGTAAAAGGAAGTTGTTCTTTGATTCGTGAATATTCATTCATTTATAACTCAGTCCCCTTCACCAACATCAACAAAATATCCTCATAGCATTTGGTCCAAAGCAGTCTCCCCCCAAAAAACTATATGGATTGAAAACAAGCACCTAGAATTGCTAATTTTCCCTTATTTTTTAGCTTTTATTATGTGCTAATTTTATTTCTTCAAAAAGATAAAACATCCCTTTAGTTCAGGAGCCATATCTTATATTTCTGTTTTTGTTCCTCAAAAACTCTAATATAACAGTTTTCACATAATAGGTATTGAAACTTACTTATTAAATGAAATTCCCTAGCCTGCAAGCATATATGGTTTACATTCATGGCATTTAATGAAACTATGAAAGCTTTTCTGAGCTATTAAAATTGCAGGATGAAGCTGCAAGTTTGGGAAGTTGTGTTCCCATCCCAGGCCAGCTACTTCTTTTCTGATATTCTTCATATATCAAATATTTGCCTTCATTGTGATTTCTATCTATAAAAACATTATTAATTTTAGTATTTTATTTTAATTATTTTATTTTTGGTGGTACTAGGGATGGAACCCAGGGGTATTCTACCTCCAAGATATACCCCAGCTCTATTTTTTAATTCTTTATTTTGAAACAGGTTCTCACTGATTTGTAAAAAGCTCCACTAAGTAGTAGCTGAGGACATCTAAGAATTGTGATCCTCCTGTCTCAGCCTCCCAAATGCTAGGATTACAAGCATGTGCCACCATGCCCGGCCATTTTTGTATTTTAAAAGTAACTAAGGGCCGGGCATGGTGGTGCATGTTTGTAATCCCTGCGCTTGGGAGGTGGAGACAGGAGGATCATGCAGGTTCGAAGCCAGCCTCGATGGCTTAAGAGACCCTGTTTCCAAATAAAAATATAAAAGTAGGTCTGGGAGAATAGCCCGGAGGTTTCCAGGAACCCCGGTGCCACCACATACACACGCACACAAAAAGTAATTGAGGTTAACATGTGAGAATCATGCTCTTACAATTCCAAATTGTTACTGAGAAATTACCTAGTATTCATGGGGAGGTCTATCTTCCCCTCCTCTTTTTTGCATGGGTCTGAGTCTTTAACTCAGGGGCATTTGACCTTTGAGCTACAGTCCCAGCCCTATTTTATTTTTTATTTTAAAACAGGGTATCACTAAGGTAAAGAGAGCCTCTCTAAGTTGCTGAAGATTGCTTGTACATGTGATCCTCCTGTCTCAGTCTCCTAAGTACTGAGATTACAGGTGTATGCCACCTTGCCCGGCTCCCCATTTTGATTTGAGAACTGAGTTGGCAAACAGAAGCAGATGACATCTTTCAAACCTAAGAGATAGCCTTAAAGAATGCACAGAAATTCACTCAGATGTATGTTTGATACATTTGGAAGATGATACATCCTTTGTCAGAGTTCTATCTTATAGATTTCCATATAACTACACAAGTTGGAGTAATGTCATTGGTTTTTACCTTTATGCACCTGCATATTTTTTGTGTGTGTTCAAGTCTTTATCTTTCTCCGTTCTTTTCTTTCCTTTTTCTACCTCGATTTTTTCTTTTACCCACCACAATGGGCCAAATAATAAAGTATCTATGCCACCAAAGCTTGTAGAATCTTCTCATACTGTTACCCCTACTAGGCACTCTCATAGTGAAGTCACGTTTATCTAACATGTATACAATATAGCATCATGTATCAATCATTTTGATCCTGCTTATACAAAATATGTAGTTACAATTCCAAAAGCAGTTTCAAAATGTTTTCAAGTCCACATCAACACTCTTTTTTGTCTCTTTTATCCCCATTTTCCTTCCTAATATTACTGATTCCCTCTCATGGATGAGGAAGAGAACTAAGGACTGGGAAGAACAAGTTAAGTAATGTGACCCCTACAGACCAGAAACTCAAGGAAAGTTTTTCATCTTGAAAGAACTGATTGTGATAATTATGTATATAGAGAGGTAGATATGAAAAAAGGACCCATTGCTTCCTTTTATATGGTAAAAACAATTGAAGGGTATGGATTCAGGAGGACTTGATCTCAAGTCACAGTTCTGTAATTTACTTGTTGTGCAAACTTAAAGCAACTCTGCTTACTTTAAAGGTCTCAATTGTCTCTTTATAACAGATTGCCAGGAGGCAACATATTTGAAGAACTGAACACATATGTGAGTATTTCTATTATATAATTTTCTATCTAGAAACTCCTTACTAAATGCTATAGTTATGATTATTATTTATCTCATAATATGACTAAGCCTAAAGGAGTTGTCTTAGAAGAGCTGAAACATTGGGTTGAAATCAGAATATATTTGTTAGCAATTCAGTGACTAAACCACTCAGTAAATATTTATTAGTTAGCTTCAAAGTATTAAGAGTGTTGTTCTAGAGGAGAAAGTATTCAACAAAATATAAAACCTGTTCTCATGGGATTTTATGTCATTTAGTAAAAGCATTTACATTTTTCTTTCATGAATATATGTGAAGGGAATGAAGAAGAAAAGTCAGGATGATTGTAGCCAACTTTTTCAACTGGATATACTGTGGTGGCTTTTGAAAGTATAAGAATAAGAACACTATAGGTATTTTTTATTCCAATGTATGTGAGTGTCCAACAGGGTCCACTCATCTTGGGTGGTCTGAAACCTACTACAGGACATAAAAATGTATTATTTGGCCATTTGCGGTGAGAGATAGAGAAAAAAGAAAGTGATAGGGAGACCTGGGGAAGAAAATGAGGTACCAATATGGCAGCCACATACAAATGTATAATATGAAGTTGGATACGTATATTTAGATTTTTTTATGAAGATACAGATTTCAGAACTACAAGTGGGTACTTCCTGATGATGGACTCTAGAATAGACACTTTTACAGAGAATGTAATGATGAAAATAAACAGATTTCCATTCTGAGAAGTAGCATTTAATGAATAAATATAAGGGCTTTGTTCAAGGAAGACCAAGAAGCTATCACCTGGGAAGTGGGAATAAACATGGCTCAGTAATTTTATAGAAAGAGAATTTCAAGGGAGAGGAATTGGGCAAGAGTAGCAAATGACACAGGAAAAGACAGTATTGTCTTAGCTGTGGTCTGTATGGATAAAGAAACAATCTCTGAGAGACCTAACTCAATCTATGTTTATCCCCGACTTAAACAGTATTGGGCACTTCATTTATTCATACCAGTTTTTCACAACTCTGACTATACATTTAAGTCACTTGAGATGCTTTAAAAGGAAACCATCATTCTCAATCACTCCTGAAATGATTTAAATTAAAACTCAGTTGAGAGTCACTGATTTAGGCCAAGAGAATACTAAGTTAAAGCGAAGTCAGTATAATAGTTGAGTGTGGACCTGAGTTTATAATCCAAGCTCTACTACTTCTTTGCTATTAGATTATTGGTGAGTTATTTACCCCCAGAAAGCCCTAATTTTTTTTTTTCAGAATGGGATAATAGAAATATGTGATCATGTATAGTACTAAAATGCATAGCAGAACACCAAGCATGTAATAAATGCTTAATATATTTTGAATTATTTTCTTTGGAAAATATGAGCCTACATTGCCAGTAATGATCAGGGAACTTAGACACTAAAAATACCTGAGTTTCCTCTTTGCCTTTTTTTTTTTGCTGTTGCTTAATCTTTTTGAAATAGTTACATTTACAAACTAATGATTTGGATTATGTGAAAATGCAAATTGTATTTATATATTAGTGATCTAGGGTTCTTTAGATTGTAAAGACTTATTCTAGAAAGGATTTTAAATTGGAATAGGCATCAGAAATTTTTCTTGTACTTCATTATCACAATGGATTCACAGAGGTGAGAAAGTGATAGAGATTTTGGGAGGGTAAATGGCTTGTCCAAGCATTCCTTTTAGGAGATTGGTTTCTTAGCCTTTCTGCCCTGCTGATGTCCACATAAAAGACTTAGAAAAGCAAATAAAGACAAAAATAACTTGGAAGCACAATCCTTATAGGTACACAATGTGCCTTGCTACACTGGTAGAAAGCTCACATTTTTCTTTGCACATCCATTAAAAGTCAAGTGTAGTAAATTTAGGCCCTGTGCCTAGTGGAATGGTATTTAGAATATTTTATCATCTAATTTTATAGAAGAAATTTCAGTGAAAGAAACAAAATATGAATGGAAATTTTTCTTAAGGGTTCTTAGTGTTTGCTCCCTCTTGCATGGAGTCAAATCCTTAACATGATAACCACAACTTTGTTTAAATAAATATGTAAGGTTTCTCAAGGTAAAATAGTATTGCTTCCTATAATTTTGCATTGTGAAGAAACAGATTTTTTTTATTAGTGGTAACTATTGAATGATTAACTCTAAATAAAGAATGTGGACAAGGTTTCTTCCACATGCATTGAAATTTTGGCACACAGAATTTTATTGCTTAGATTAACCTGTATTTCTTAGTATGGTCCAGATGTCTCATTTTCCCCTAGAAAAGCAAAATTAAATTTTCTTGCAGAGGTGAAAACACATTCTATTGTTTACACTGGCTAGTCAAAGAGATTTATTTAAATAAGAGTGAAGAATTCAAATGAGCAGTGAATATGACTTATTTCATCCTTTACCAAAATTGTATTTTTCCATCAGAACTTGTTCATTCTTGGACAGATTCTGTTCTACTTTTTATTCTTAAAATCATTGCTTATTGATTTTCCATACATACATAAATAACTATTTGTGATGAAGCAAAATATAAATAAATCAAAACTACAAAAGTACTGAGAAAGAACCAAACAAAATAGATCATAACACTGAGAGGAGAAAATAAAAGAAAATTAGAAGGAGCCAACCTCAGTTTTCAAAGGCCTGGAACACTGACAACTGAATATATAAGATTTTGGGGAGGGATTTTATGCCTGTGTTCTTTTTCACATTTTTCAGCTCAAATGAAAATTCTGTTTGCTATTTCACTAAGAGCAATTTCCTAGAGAAAACAAATCTTCAACTTAAATTTCAATCACACTTGGAATTTTAACATTATCTTTTCATTTTGCAAAAATCCAAATGTAACTCATATAAAGTAAGTGTGCCATCTGAAACTGCAATTTCCATGCCTATCTCTGCATCACAGGATGACTGAATCATGTTGTTAATTTATAATACTGCTGTCTACCTCTTGAATGCAAAGAAGAAGAAACAGGAGTGACTCTTACATGCTCCTAACCCAGTGGTTCAAGCTAATTAGACTATAATGTGCACATTTTGAGTTATACAATATTTTTCATAATAATTATATGCTATGGAGACATCTATTAAAAGCCTAAAGTGATCATTTAAATGCAAAATCTCTGATAGAACTCCATTATATTTTTCATAGTAAATTAACATTACAGGCTTCTAATGGATGCTTTAATTAGGCATTGATGTTATCAGCAATATTTGGCAAAATAAAATCTATCATTGTGAAATATTCATTATGTTCAATTTCTGTCAGTCAATATTAAGTATTTTCTGAACCTTATGTTTTAAGTAAAATTATAAAAGATATGTGAAAAATTAAAAATCCCCAGACAAATCCCTTGTGCATGTACTACATAAAAATATATGGCTATTAGGCATCTTTTGTATTTCCTAATTGCCAAGCAACCAGCATCTTTTATTCATTTGCAATCCTGTACTTCAAAACATTCCATAAGAAGGTTGTCTTAATGCTCCATACAATAAAAAACGAGTCTTTTTCTATTTGAACTACACATCTTTCGCAAATTATCTAAATAGAAAGTACATGACTGTCCATTTGTATGTACCATTAGAAAATTCTATGGTTGCTGGGCGTGGTGGCGCATGCTTGCAATCCCAGCACTTGGGAGGCTGAGACAGGAGGATCGCACAGTTTCAAATCCAGCCTCAGCTAATTAGTGAGGCTCTCAGCAACTTAGTGAGACCCTGTTTCCAAATAAAATATAAAAAATAGGTCTGGGAGGATAGCCCGGAAGTAGAAAGCCTCTGGGTGCCACCCCCAGTATCACCAAAAAAATAAAAAAAGAAAAGAAAATTCTATGGTCAACAGGAGGCAAGAGGAGATAATCAGGGAGATGCTGAGATGGAAACCAATATGCAGAAGGTGAGAGGTAAGAGCATCATGAGCAGTAAGTAATCACAGGCCAAGGCAGGGCAACACTGGGTAAGAAAGCCAGGTGCTTACCAGTGATCTTCCCATTGGCTTCCAAGGGAGGCTGCCAGCTCACGATGACAGCTCGAGGCTTTCCTTCTCTGGTGATGACTGTCAAATCCTTGGGAGCAGAGGTCGGGGCTGTGACAAGAGACAGAGACAAGGCCTTGTCATTGGTTGAAAAATAAAACATCAGTGGGTCTTTTCATCATAATGTTGACACTCACAGTCTCGTGCAGTGTATCATGTTTATTTTGCCATTTACAATATATTTCAAGGATTTGAATCGTGTGAACAAAGTTAAACAATTTGATGGCTTTTCATGCACATCAAATTGACTTCCAAAGGTGTGGCTATAGAGAAAATATAGTATGTATACACATGGGGAAGAAAAGGATATATGGTATTTTTAAATGAGCTAACACTAAAAATACAAGAACTACTATAAAAAAAGAGGAACATACATGTATTTTATGAGATGATGACAACATGCCTTCAAGATACAGAATTCTGCTACAGCTGTGGTTTATAAATAAAATTCCTATTGATTTATCTCCTTAAAAGGCAAATAATAAGAGTAATAATAATAATAGCATGTTAAAACCCAGGTCAAAACATGTTGCTCAGGTAATATTTTAGGCATCTTCTGAACAGAAAGGCAAAAACAAGAAACTAAAACAATGGAGGTGAAGAATCTATGCGTTTCTTCATATTTATCTGGTATAAAATAAGATAGCATGAAAGCCTGCTTTATTAGAGCTGCCTCTTCCACATGAGCTCATTGAAATTTTAAATTTTAGCATAGATACACATCCTGGCTGAGCCAGTCCAATGCCCTCCAGACCTCTCTCAACTTTATTCATGCCTCCTATGTTTGAAAGACAGTCTTCTTTCTGGGTAGCTAACAGTGCTCCATTTCTATCAATTCTTAACGGGTTCCTATTAATTCTTAATTTGACATACGGAAATTGAAAGAACATTTGAATCATAGGTTCTATGTTTTGGTTCTAGGGGAGTTTCTAGGTATCCAAAAAGAAATTCTGTATATCCCAAGATAGGTAGAACCTGGTCTCTAAGTTTGTATTTGTCTGCACTCTAACATTCTTTTGGGTTCTTCTGTTCAGTGAACTTGAGCATTATCTACACTCTATTTTCAGCATTTCTTCTTGAAGAGCGTTCCAAAAGTGAGACATATAGAAAAGACACTAATTATTCCCATCTATCATACCACTTTCCTTCCAAGGCCCTGATTCCCAAGGCCATAGGATTATTCCAAGCTACTGAAGTTATACCTAATTCTAATATATCGACAAGAGAAAAAAAGGAGGCAGAAGATATCAAGGAGGAGGTAAAGAAACAGAAGAGGGGGAAGAAAGTCAGGTGTGGTGGCCCGGGCTTATAATCCCAGAATTTGGGAGGCAGAGACTGGAGGATCGCAGTTCATGGACAGCCTCAGCTATTTAGTGAGGCCCTCCAAAACTTAGTGAGATCCTTTTTCAAAATAAAGAATAAAAAATAGGCAGGAGGTGTAGCTCGGAGGTCAAATGCCCCTGGGTTCCATTACCAGATCCTCAAAAAAAAAAAATTAAAAAGACTAAAAATAGAGCTGGGGATGTAGCTTGGAGATGGAATGTCCCTGGGTTCCATCCCTGGTACTAGGAAAAAAAAAAAAAGAAGGGGGAGTTAACCAGGATGAAAAAAGAAGAAAGAGAAGGAGTAGGAAAAGAAAACAAAAGTCAAGTATAGTTGATTATTGAATGAAGAGTTTGTATATGTTTAAAAAGTAGATCAGGGATATTATTGCCAAAAAGTGGGTTCATTATGGTAGAATACCAGAGGCAATGCTATCTTAAAGATTATTTTCATAAAGAGTTCTTTCAAGATATTCTGTATGCCATGAACAAGAAGGTAATGTAAGACAGAGTCACTTTGAGACATCTGTGTCTCTTAAACACATCCTCTACCTGAGGCTGCTTGGGTTTCTTTGCACATGGTTTTCCTTCCATTGGGAAGTCCCTGCAATGGCTCCTGATGGTCCACATAGGACATAATTAAGCTGCTTTCCCCCCCTATTTCTCCAGATAGAATTTGTACTTCAATCTTCACCTTGCCCTAAATTTTGGGATTATTCTTGTAAAGTCACTGAAGGATTTTCTCAAAAAGTTTTTTTTTCTTTATTGAATTATCATTCTCTCAAATATGCACTGTATTCTCTTTCCTTTTATACTGAGTATTTATATCTCAGAGCCCGATGATTATAAATGAACATTGTCAGAAACCCATAATTAAGAGCTTTGGATATTTCTGGACTCAAATTTTTCCACATTTGAATCTCTTCATTAAGTATATGAATGGAAGGTAATATTTAAGATTTAGAAAATTTGAGTCTGGAAAATGGATTGGAAATTTGGTACTCGATCTGCCCAGCATCCCACCTGCTCCTTTTTTCTTTTAGAGAAACACTCTGATTTTGCCTTTGGAGAGCAAACTCATATTTATGTCACATGAGCTTGGAAGAAGCATTATTTTGGAACACTATGATCTTCATCCTATTCTCTCTCCTTTTTTAATTTTTTTTGGGGGGCGGGTCTGGGGGTGGAACCCAGGGGCATTCGACCTCTGAGCTACACCCTCTGCCCTATTTTTTATTCTTTATTTTGAAACCAGGTCTCACTGAGTTGCAGAGGGCCTCACTAGGTACCTGAGGCTGTCTGCGAACTGCGATCCTCCGGTCTCAGCCTCCCGAATGCTAGGATTACAAGTGTGCACCACTACGCCCAGCTTTCCTTTTTTAATTTATATTTTAAAACAGAGTCTTGTTAATTTGTTGAGGGGCCTTGCTAAAATGCGGAGGCTGGCCTTAAACCTGAAATCCTCCTGTCTCGGCCTATTAATACTGGGATTACTGGCATGCACTACGTTGCCTGATTTATCTTTTATTTTAAAACAGGGTCTTTCTAAGTTATTGGGGCTGGTGTTGAACCTGTGTTCTTTCTGTCTCAGGTTCCCAAGTACTGAAATTACCAGTATGGGCCACCAGGCCTGGCATCCTATTCCCTCCTTAGCTGTGTGGTCACCTATCTCAAGAGATGCCAAGAAGGTTCTTTTCTTTTGAAAAGTTGAGTCTGGATACAAAGACTGAAAAAAAAAGGAATGTCAAGCTGCTGTGGTGTCAGCACTTTGCAGACACAGACCAAAATACTCTTTCTCTCCAAAGCCAGCGAGTCATGGAGGCATTTGTTTCTTTCAAAGCCTGATTGTTTTAGGTATCTTTCCCGTTACTTTTAATTTAATTAAATTTATCAGAGTATTGAAGGATTCACCATCTGGACAGAAAAAAAAAAGTGTTTACTTCCAGAACTGGCCAGCCATCCTTATCTTTATCGTATGCTATTTCCGCACCAAATGATGGAGCCCCACACAGTCTACATGATTGAAGAACCTGAAACAAACCCTGGAGTGATTTCATTCCCTTCATTTCCTCTCACAGTTATAAAATCTTCAGACACTTGTGAATTACTTCTTGCTTCTCATCATCTTACGGGGATCTCACCCACATGTGATTTACACCTTTGTGCAGATCATTATCTGATTTGGCAACCACCTTCTCTACCAACCACATTTCTGAAAGTTAATATATTCTTGTCAGCAATGCATCTCCTAAGGGTGTTCCTACAAGGCTAGGTGGCTGATGAGGAATCAATAGGGTGCATTTATCAAGTCAGATGTTAGTCTGCATTTTGTTTAAGAAAGGGAAAAATGAATGCATTTATTGAATTTAGGATGAAATTACTACTACTTCTTCAGTCAAAAAAGATCATATTCTTTTTATTAGTTAACATTAAACCGATTTCAAGCACAAGGGAAAAGAAGGTACTTTATTTTTTTCCAATGGCACGTAGCTCATTTGGTGGTCTTATTCTTCCTAAGAAGCTATGAACACTCGCATCCATGGAAGAACTGTGGGAGGAATAAGTAACACATGTCGATCATGTAAACTAGAAAACTGCTTGTGGAAAGTAGTATTCACAATAATATAAATACATTCACAGTGGAACTCTAATAGTTAAGGTAGCACCCTGAAATAAATATTAGAACTGAAAGGACAAATGGAAGAAGGAATTCAACTTACTTAGAGAAGATCTTTATTGGTTTTATTTTTTTTAATTTGAAAATCCACAGTATGGTTTGCTTCAAATCTGATATAATATCTTGGAACCAACTAAATCTAATTAAAAAGCATGTATTCTTTAGCTATTGAATTTCTATGAACCATAAATGCCAAATTATGTTGCTTCCTTGTTGAGGTTCTAAACTCTACCTTTATGGTGCATAGTTAATGAGACAGGAGATTTATGGCAAACTGCATTACCCTAGATTTGAACTATTTCAAATTACATAATGGTTTTCCATTGCACTGCTCCATTTTCAAAGGGTGAATAATATCACCCAGAAAATTCTCTCTCTATCTAGCTGTAGTACTTTAGCATAAATACTCATAAGCCTAAAGTTTAGAGCAATGCTTTATTTTATATCTAATTTCCTTCCAAACGAGCAAACACCTACCATGCCTGTTGTTCAGACACAACTCTTTTGGACAAAGTTCAATAGATGGATTTCTGTTCCTCACTTAAATTAATTGGAAAGAAGATTTATATTCAGATACCTTGAATTTATACCCTAAAGAAGCCATGCATTAATTATCCAACCAGATTACTTAATCCAGTGGAGACTCATTTTATTCTTTTCTGGAGTAGGGATAGTACTAATAGTAGGGATAGTACTTGTAATCCCAGTACTTGGGAGGCTGAGACAGGAGGATCGCACAGGTTCGAAGCCAGCCTCAGCTGCTTAGTGAGGCTCTCAGCAACTTAGTGAGACCCTGTTTCCAAATAAAATATAAATATATTAGCTATAAAAGTGCTATGAATTATAAATGTTAAAACATCTTGCCTAGGATAAGGCATAACTGTGAAAGAATACTCTGTGTAAATTTCAACTCCCATACCATTACCAAGTATGAAAAGGAGGCACCGAGGCCAGTATCCTCTCACATACCTGCTTCATATGTGGTGGCGTGTGCAGTCATGCTCCACGTGCTGGACCTTCTGTTCTTTGTTACCATGACGGAGAACTCGTACATCGTGTTTGGTTTGAGGCCTGTTGCCGTGTAGCTGAGAGATGTTGTGTCTTCTGACTACACATTTTGGAAAAAAAAATTGGTTAAAAAATAAACTATATCAACCTGGTAAATTAAGAGACATAGACTATCCAATAAACCGGAAAAAAATCTGAATTTATTTCAAAAGAACAAAAGAACTATGCCAGTTCACACTGGCTGATTATATAAGAAAAACATGATTGATAAAATCAAATAATACATTGTTCAAAGGAGGCAGCTAGCTGATACATTTTCTAAGAGAGCCAATAATGTCAAACTCTACTTCCTTTCTGTCACTCCATCCCTGGAAGTTTTTGCTTTGCTCTTAAGTTTATTTATAATCAAAATCTGGGAGGTTTTGGAGGTCAGTGTTAAATATTTTTACATAGATCATTATTATTCTCCATTGATAATAAACTTAATTTATTAGTGTTCTACTTTATCAGAATCTCTTCTTAAAAACATGCTTTAATAATAACTGTAAGCCATATGTGGTAATACATGCCTATAATCCCAATACTTGGGAGGCTGAGACAGAAGGATGGCAGGTCCGAGGCCAGCCGCAGCAACGTAGGGAGATCTATGTCAAAATAAAAACTAAAGTGGCTGGGAGTGTGGATTGGAAATAGAATGTCCCTTGAATCAACCGTAAACCCCTCCTTCTCCCCCCACCTGACTTTATAAAGTACAAAGTATAAACTTTTATTGCTTACAGAATCTACCAAAATATTATAGTTAAAACAATGCCCTGTCATGCTGTTTATCTTCTTTCTATACATTTCACATTAAGGAGACATTTAAGCGTGGTGACCGGAGCGTGCGATCAGGAAAGTAACACCAAATTGGATGAACACTAAAAGATTGCACTGATGTGGAAAGTGCCCTTAGTATGTTTAGGTCTTCTGAATACATTTTTTTTTTTTTTGCCTTTTAAACAAGTTAAAGTAGTTTTAGTAAAAATAAAATAATGTCTTTATCGTTTACTCAAAGAATCATAGTGATAATAAAGAAAAACCATTCTAGTCTTCCAGGTTAAAGCACATTTTCCATATGATCAGGCAAACTCAGGACTATATATGTTTCTTATAAATATTAAATGTGCTTAATATTTAGATCTTGGCCTTCTTCCAAATTTAAATGCTTACTTATATTTTCATATTTTTTAGACTTGCTCTCTTTCTACGTCTAGAAAATCAAGGAAAGCTCCTACCCCTCATAGATAAATGCCATATCTATCTCTTTTTTACTAGTACAGTATAGTAAATCTTTTTTTTTTATTCTACTGTGAATCTTTCTTAGGTTATAGCTATGAAAATCCTACATTTTGTTACAACACCAAATAAATATTTAACTGCACTAATAATATTTTGATGATGTACCCATCTATCCTATTCAAATGATGACCTCAGACGCATTTATCAGAATCCCTTCTTAAAAACAGCTATAAATATGTGTCCTAAATAAAAGTAAAATATTTTGTATAATCAAGAAGATGGAATTCTATCACATAAAATATGAAGCAGGCATCTAACTATGTGACAGGTTGGTATATAACTTCCAATGTTTCCCTCCTATGTGTCATTTCTAACACCTTTGAGTCTTAGAAATGGAAATAAGGGCCGGGCTTGGTGGCGCAAGCTTGGGAGGCAGAGACAGGAGGATCACGCAGGTTCAAAGCCAGCCACACTGGCTTAAGAGACCCTATTTCCAAGTAAAAATATAAAAATAGGTCAGGGAGTGTAACCCGGAGGTAGAACAGTTTCATGGAAATAAGAGGGGAAAATGGGGAAATCAAAATGTTTTTCTTGTAGAAGGGGAGGGCCACATCTTAGTAATAATAATAATAATAATTTAAAAACATCTCTTTGGGGCCTGGCATGGTGGCGCACGCTTGTAATCCCAGTACTTGGGAGACTGAGGCAGGAGGATCACACAGGTTTGAAGCCAGCCTCAGCTACTTAGTGAAACCCTGTTTCCAAATAAAATATAAAATAGATCTGGGAGTATAGCCTGGAGGTAGAAAGCCCCTGGGTTCCACTCCAGTACCACAAAAAAAAAAAACTATATATATATATATATATATATATATATATATATATATGCTACAAAATCTGTAACTCTATGGCTATACATATATAATATATACACAAAACACTCATGTATATATGTATGTATATGTATTTAGATATGTGTTAACATATACATATAAATATATACAATCCATATATATATAATATTTCCATTGAGTGGGATGAAATACTTTGGCATTGCTGGAAAGTAAGTCTGTATAATATTCTTTAACATTAAAAAATAACAAAAAGCTGGGCGTGGTGGTGCTTGCTTGTAATCCCTGCGCTTGGGAGGTAGAGAAGCTTGTAATCCCCGTGCTTCGTAGGCAGAGACAGGAGAATCGCACATGTTCGAAGCCAGCCTCACTGGTTTAAGACACCCTGTTTCCAAATAAAAATACAAAATAGGTCTGGGAGTGTAGCCCAGAGGTAGAGGGTTTCCAGTAACCCCAGTATCACAAGAAAAAGTAACAATTTTAGGCATATATTAAATTCTCTACTGGGCTTTATCATGAGGAATGAGTCTGGAGCTTGAAAAACTCCCTATTTCCTGTAACTTTCATTGTTTATCCAGTAAGCACTAATCAACTGTCAGTGTATATTTTGAATGGAAGTTCATGTAAAACAACATGTGATTATATACTTCAGTAGAAAAATGATTAAAGTTCCTCCACAGTATCAGAAAAGTCAATAGAGTTTTAGACATCAAAATATGAATTTTAGGATTATTGCTTGATTTGAAACTAAATGATACTTATGGGTACTCCTGCACAGAAAGCCCCAGATGGTGCCACTGGCTTATCTGAGTTCCAGCCCTTTTTTTTTTTTTTGAGAAATTTATCAAGTTATATCCTTTACCCATGTCTTTCTAAAGAAGCATACACATATTTAACCACAAGGAATTCTTCTTCTCCTCCTCCTCCTCTTCTTCCTCTTCCTCTTCCTTTTATTCTTCTTCCTCCTCCTCCTCCTCCTCCTCCTCCTCCTCTTCTCCTCCTCCTTCTTCTTCTTCTTCTTCTTCTTCTTCTTCTTCTTCTTCTTCTTCTTCTTCTTCTTCTTCTTCTTCTTCCTCTTCTTTTTCATCTTCTACTTTTTATTATTATTATTATTATTATTATTATTATTAATTATTATTGTACTGGGGATTGAACTCAGGGGCCTCTGAGCCCCACCCCAGCCCTATTTTATTTTGAAACAGTCTTTTAAGGTTGTTGAGCACATCACTGAATTGCTGTGGCTGGCCTTGAGCCTTTGATCCTCTTGTCTCAATATCCCAAGTACTGGGAATACAATCCTACTTATTATTTTATAGTAGATGTGAATATCCCCATTAAACAGATGGGAAGAGACTAAATTAAAGGACATTACAAGACCAGCAAAGCCAGCTCTTACTGCCAGACCACTTGAGTCCATGTATTTGAGTGCACTTTTTTTTCTTTCCTGCCTTGTGTATGTCTTGTCCATCTTACAAAAGCTATAGTAGTATGAATAAAGTAACACATAAGATCAGCATTTGAAAAATACAAAGTACATACCAAAGCAACTATTACTACTATTTGTAAAATTGATTCTTTTTTTTTTTTTTTTGGTGTTACTGGGATGGACCCAGGGGCCCTCTACCTCCAGACTATACTCCCAGACCTATTTTCTATTTTATTTGGAAACAGGGTCTCACTAAGTTGCTGAGAGCCTCACTAAGTAGCTGAGGCTGGCTTCGAACCTGCGTGATCCTCCTGTCTCAGCCTCCCAAGCGTGGGGATTACAAGCATGCGCCACCACGCCCGGCTAAAATTGATTCTTTATCTTTCTTGTAGACTAGATATGTCTTTCATGTGTTCTTGCTACTCAACTTTCCCAACTCATTCACTTTAAGCCTTCTCATCTCAGTGTGTGGATGTAAAAAGCTGTGTGTGTGTGTGTGTGTGTGTGTGTGTGTGTGTGTGTGTGTGTGTAGGGGGTGATATATTAGGAATTTGAAGCATTATGTCAGTGAAGACAACACAACAATTTAAAAAAATCTAAATAATCCAGTTTAAAAGTAGGTAAAGTATCTGAGTAGAAATTTCTCCAAAGAAGATATACAAATGCCCAATAAAACATGAAAAAATGGTCAACACCATTAGTCATTAGGAAATGCAAATAAAAATCACAATGAGGTACCACTTCGTTTTCATTGGGATGGCTAGAAGATTACTTTTTAAAGACAGATAATAGCAAGTGTTAGCAAGAATGTAAAGTAGTTGACACCCATGGACACTGCTAGTGGGAATATAAAATGTTGCAGCTTTTTTCCTCAAAATTTAAACATTAGAGAAAAAGGAATAGTTAAAATCTTTTTGCATTTGGTCTCATTTTGCAGACATATTCTGTGTCTGCTGTACTATTCAACAAAAATCACTTGCCTCGAGAAATTCTGGAACTCAAGCTACTTTGTAGAAAACAATCATTGTTCTTTAGAACATTTCATATTCTGGCAAAGTCACTATGGCCATTCAGTGAAATGAATGCATCTACAAAGTACAGCAATTATAAGCATAAAATTTTTAAAGTGCAAAAAGTAGTCTGGTAAAAGTAAACTTAAAATTGGGCAATATATATATATATATATATATATATATATATATATATAAAGAAATTTCTTAATACTCTCATATGTTTGCTTGGTTTTCTTTTCTGATAATGTTATTTTTATTTATGGTTATACTCAGTCTAGAATCTAATATTCTAAGGAGATAGATGGGATACTTATGATGTATTCTATATCTATGATACCATTTGCACTTGCCCGGAGAGTTTTTCTAAGTACCTGGTCTAGAAGGGCAGCATTACCACAAAAACTTTTTTTTAAGTAGTTTCAAATAAAAGCTGATTTATGATGAAATATGAATTTTATGTCATTTGAAAATAGAAAGACCTTGCATGTCTATAGGATAAAAGAGGCTAACTTATGGAATTATTGGTGCAATGTTGCTATTAAATCTAGGGCTGGAGTCATAAATACCCATAGGACATTTTCATCCCTCCAAATCACTACTGAATTGAGAATGGATAAAAAAAGATGGTAGTTTAATGAAAGGAATATTGGATAGAGGATCTAAATTATCTCAGAGAGCTACCAAAGTAGAATGGTTCATCAAGTGCTAGTCTCAAAAAGTGAACAGATGCATGTTTTCTCATATGAAAAAGCTAGAGAGAAAGTTAAGGGACTTAAGATAAAGGATGAGAGACCCCAGTAGAGTCCTGAAAGGGTTTATGGAAGAAGGCATGAGGTGGGGAAGAGACTTGACCTGTGCATATAAAAATATCAATACTAATCTCAATAATACACAGGGAAGGGGATGGAGTGTGGTGGGTTCAGAGGAAACACAACAAGTGCTGTCTCCACACGTGTTTCTATCACTCTGAAACTCATTATGACGTATAATTACAGTGCACCAATAAACATATATTTTGAAAAAAGTAAAAAAAAAAGTGGTAGTGACAGAACTTCAACTATATCCTCAAGGAGAAATTAGACTTGTTGTAAGAATATTCTTAGGGACAAGACCAGGGCCTGGTGACATTCATATTAATTCAAGGGGATTATTTTTAACACAAGAAATCTTTTCAAGGGCAAACATGAAGTCAGTGTTAATGACTTAGAGTGTTTTCTAAGGATGCTATAAAAATAACTTCATGTTAACTATTCTTATCACATTCTCTGTAAGTCGTGTCTCTGTGATATCAATAGAGTTGCCTTTGGTATCAATCTAGAATTCAAATAAAAAAAAATGATACCAAAATCTCTCCAGAAAATTTTCTGCTAGCCCTGCATATTCAAAGGAAAATGACATTCCCTTTTGTTAATACAAAACTCAGCATCTGGTGGAGTTCAAATAGCATTTTACAGCTACTGATTTTCTATCTTGCTGCAGATTTTGTTTCTTCATACCTAGTATTCTATACTAATTTTAGTGACTGCATTATTAAAGTGGTTTTGTTTTACTCAATAACATTCCCGTAGCAAGCCGATTTATGATAGCATGGGAAACATTTGAAATAATGTATCAGCAAGGTGTGGTGGCATACTCCACAATTCCAGTATTTGGGAGGCTGAGACAGAAGGAGTTCATGGTTAATGACAGCCTTAGCAATGTAGCAAGATTCCCAACAATTCAGTGAGAACCTGTTTCAAAACAAAAAGGAAAAAGACTCGAACATAGCACTCAGAGGTAGAACGCTCCTGGATTCAATCCCCAGTACAATCAATCAATCAACCAACCAATCAATCAGTAAGTAAGTAAATAAGTAAATAAGTAAATAGTTAAGTATAATACAAAACAAATGACAATTCATCTTAAATCTCACACAATCCATTCGAACTTCACCTTGTACTTTGCACTCGCAGAAAAGCTGGTCCTCCACCGGACAGTGTAGAGCCGCACCTCAGATGTCTTTTGGTTCTTGGGGACAGAGTTGTCTGCCCAGCTGACCCTCACGGCCTCGTGGGTCAGAGCCACAGCCTGTACACCTACTGGTGGGAGCATGGGGGTGGAGATATCTGGGACGGAGGTGGGGAAATCGTCAAGCAAAGGATAATAATCAACTGGATCAGTGGGGTCTGGGTTAAAAATAAAACCCGTCAAATGAAACAAACAAATAAATACGTAAATAAAAGCGTTAAAAATAAATATCAGTGGTAGCACGTCACAATGAGTTAAATGCATGGCAATAATGATGGAAGGGAACATGAGAAGAACAGAAAAAAATCCAATTAATTTAATCAGAAAACACATCAGGAACAGTGTCGTTACGTCAAAAAAATACAATATTTTCCAGACTTTACTCATTTCTTTAGAATGCTTTTATTAATTCAGTTACCCATTTTTCATTATATCTTTTAAAGTCCATTTTGTTGGAATGCTGCATATTGCTTCTTAAAAAATATATTGTATAGTATTAATCACTATATAGATTGGTTTGTAAATAACAAAATAGTGTTTATGGGTTATTTCTTCCTGCAAAGGAAAAAAAAATCTTATCAAATATCTGGGCTCTTTTTATTTTTCTTTTTCTCTAACTTAATTGAGTTTCTCTATTTTTTTTTTTGCTTATATCTGCATAAATACTATTTAGGCAAGAGACCAACAAGAAAGAACTAAGCCCCTCACAGCCATAACAACCTGTGAAACCACAGTGGTCACATGGGTAGATGTATATTTACTTGATAATTAGGTTTTAGAAAGCAGTTGGTGTAACAGGTTTTCTCAGACTAGAAAGTATAGAAGCACTGGTGTTTTCCATATTCTCAAAGAGCAATTAACTCAGTTTTCAGTCTTGGAACACAGTCCTATATAGTCTGCGTTCCTTGTTCGAAAACTGCAAGTTTACTTGAAAGATATTTCATTATTGGATGGGAAGGAAAAAAGGACTACTACAGATTGATGAGATTTTGCACTGAGGTACATATGCTTTGATCCATAATATAATGAGAATCTGCAGAAAGGTGTGTGTGTGTCTACAAAGTTGTAAAAAAAAGTTCTTGCACTTAATTTTACACTAAAGAGATCACAATCTGAAAGCTTTGTAGCAATGATCATAGTCTAAATTTGAGCAAATGAATTTAAAAAATAATCTTTATATTATGTAATGTGAATTCTCTCACAGAGATATAGAGATAGAGATAAATAGATGATAGGTAGGTAGGTAGATAGGTAGGTAAAGATATGATGGCGGCACTCTTCGGCTGAGCTTATGATAATACAATATCATCTGGGGAGACAAGACCTTCTGAAATAAAGGAGTGTCTATAACAGTGTACAAACAGAGTTTGTTTTTTAAACAGACTCCTTCAAAGCTGAGCAGCTAGTGGTTGGTTCTGATGATTACCTCCTTTTGTCCATGGCACTTCCAACCCCTACCCCCTATTTATCACTCTGTTTTCCAATGAATTATTTAGTACTTTCTTGGTCCGTGGTCTTAGGAGAAAATAGAAAACTGTGGGGAAAAAAAAGGGAAGAGGACAGAAAGAAAGGAGAGAGAAGAGATATGTGTATTTAAAACTTAATGGCAGAGAGCTCAGGCCTTCTGTATTTCCTTTGATGTCTCTTTTTATTAAGGGCTCCTTTAAACCAAAATGGATTTATAAGATGCTGAAGAGGGAACAGAAGACCACACAGCCTCCATGAGCTCCCAAATCATCCGTCAGGTTTGTACAGCACTGAGTGATATTTTTGTCAAACAAAAGCAGATGCTGCTCACGGTTTTCTATTTTTAGCTGATTTATAAAAAGAACTTTATACCTGGGGGGTGAGTAATTTATAAACTTTTTAAAATGACCTATTTATATTACAGGATTAGCTTATTTATTGTTTCTTTGCTTAAATAAGTTTTGTTGGTAAACATTTACTAACTGTATATTCTTTCATAGGTACCATATATAAGTCATTTTAAAGGTAGTGATTCTACTTTAAGAACTAGTAATGACCAATCCTGCTACTTCTGCTTTTGGTAATGATATGACTATTATCATGACTATTAATAATCATGACTATTGTCACTGAATTTTTTTGAAGAAAACCCTAGAAGGATTCTCTCAAATTTCAAGCAATACTACCTGTCTGTATTTATCTACGGGTTCACATGATCCAGAAATTCTACACTGGGGCCAGATTTTTTCTTTGCTCTTGCAGGAGAGAATTGTTTTTCCCAGTTCTATCTTGTCATTTGACTTGCCATTTCTTCTAGAATAATGCTATCTATAAAAATAACCACTGGTTCTATGAATTATGTGAACTTAAGTTAATTGAAATAAATATAACTTTTAAAAAGTCACTTCCTGTGTTGCACTAGCCAATTTCAAGAGTCCAGTGGCCACAAGAGCCCAGAGCCTACCAGACTGGACAGAACAGATACACAGCCTTTCCAACAAAGCAGAACATTCTATTGGGTAGCAGGGACAAAAATTACATATTACATACATTTTAAGTGTCTTTCTTTTCTTTTTGATCAGAAACTACTTGAGTAATAGAATTTTAAGCTTTCTCTTCCTACTAAGCTAATCTTTTTCAGGCTTTTCCCCATTCCTCTCACTGGGTGTCTTACATGCTGCTTATTTTAGTGGCTACATTCAAAAGATTGTGTGTGTGTGTGTGTGTGTGTGTGTGTGTGTGTGTGTGTGTGCAAAATCTTCCATTTTGGGCTAAGAAAGAAATCTATTCAATCTATTCAAAATTCCTAATAGATGGTAAGAGCTCACGAATTCCCTGTCATATTCAAGCTCAAAATTAACTCAAATATCATAACACAATTTTACATCGTTAATGTGTACTTCATTTAAATATGGATAAATTGGTTGAGGATAAATAAATTTGAACAACATATTCCATTATTCCTCTGATTTCTACCTGCCTTCTTCCCTTTTCCAGTTCAACATGTCTTGTTCTTGAAACAGGAGGGAATAAAAGGGTGTAAGACAAAAATTAAACTCTTCCTGTATCTAGCCAGGTAGAGCTTTGGGTAGTTCAAGCACAGATGCTTCCCACCAAAGAAGAGGCTCTGGAGTTCCCCAAAGCCTATGAGCACATGCATGTAGGCAGCTCTACAGGCTGGTGCTTATTTTAGTGCAATGCTTTTATCGCCTCTGATATATTTTGTATTTACTTTATGCTGGCCTTTTTCCAAGAGAGCTCATGGGAATACTTTGCAGAAGCTCAAAGACAGAGAATGTTTTTTACGTGGTACTAAGACACATTTATTGATAGAGTTTCTCCCAGAACCTTAACCTTTGATTCCATTTATTTGTCCTTTGTTCTCTATGATGTGTGGAAACATAATAAAATAATTCTTCCACTTCCAGGGAAAGTGTATTATGTTCCTTTGGGAAGGGTTGTCTTCAAACATCCCTTAACAACCCATTACTGGCTTTTCTTTAATAAGAAAACTCCTCATAGAATTTCTAATTCTGGTATCATTTCACTCCTTAGATCCATGAGGATTAAGTCATATTGAGGAAAATTGTTTTATGGATTGCTGGTGTTTTAGAAACCACTTTGGGGAAGCCATTTGTTGAGAATTAAAGAATGGCAACGAATGCTACAGGGAAAGAAGTTACTAATGCCTCCGGTGGTTCTATCTGAACAATTTACCTTCAGCTTATTCGACCACTATAGCCTTTATTCCTACCACTTTCTGTTGAAAAGCTAATTTTATGGGGCACCTCTGAGATGCATCTATGTAGGCTTTATTTAATTAATTAATTAATTAATTAATTTTGGTGGTACTGGGGTTCCTGGAAGCCCTTCTACCTCAGGGATACACTCCCACAAGCTACACTCCCAGACCTATTTTTTAACATTTTTATGTGGAAACTGGGTCTCTTAAACCAGCGCGGCTGGCTCCGAACCAGCGCGATCCTCCTGTCTCAGCCTCCCAAGCGCCGGGATTACAAGTGTGCGCCACCATGCCCGGCTTTCTATGTAGGCTTTAATTTTGATAAAAGAACAGAGCTTTGGAAGACTGGTTTCATTGTAATTTTGCATGGCCTGATTACCCTCGAAGTCAGAGTGTCAATAAGCTGCCTCCTCAGCCTCTTTACCATGGGCATCAAAGAGATGGCTACTAAATAAAAATTACAGAAAGCACTGGAGTAGTCAGAGTAGTCTGCTATTGCTCAGAGATGCTTGCTTCTGGCAAAGCAAGGAGTAAGGGAAATGAAAATCCCAGAAATCCTCCCACACGCCAGCCCTTAGTTTTCATCTGCATTTCAATTTTCTTCATGTTTCTGATTCTAAACAGGACATCTTTATTAATAAATTTCCTCCATGGTAACACTTATTTATACTTTTAAAGAGCTATGAGCCTCATTAAGCACATAATGTATGTATATATATAAATATATGTACATATATATATACATATATATATGAATGAATATATGTTTTTCCAAAGATAGGTGACTATATTAACATGTGCCTCAAATTTTGTGTCCCATTTGGACAAATACCAGACTTGGAAACCATGATCCAAATAGTCAAAGACACTAGAATAATATCTTTGTCTTATAAGAAAATCTGGTTGAAATCAATAAATTGATAGTATCTTCTGGAAACCATTGCATACAAACTAAAAATCTATTTAATAACTGTATTTTCAAGACAGTCCCTGAATGGAGCTTCTGAGGATGGGAAAGCAAACTTCATAAAGTTTATATAAATTTGGGCAGCAGCAGAAGCCACAGATGTCACTATTCATTCTCTAGCCATTTATGTCCATTCATTTCAGACTTTCTGATGCTGATATTGACTCTGGTGCTTTGCTATCTGAGATCCTTTATTTTCATTAAGATGGAAGTAGCAGACAGATTAAATGAGGTGTGAAGGGTATGGGCTTGGGCTCAAAATATTAGCTAATGAGATAAAACTCTCACATTTTACTTCCAAATGTCATACCTAAGTCTATTGGAGAGGGTCAAGTATTTTTTTCAGGGCGCTCAGAATGACTTCATGGAGATGTAATAATAATCATTTGAAGTAAGCCCAGCCATACTAACAAGTAACAACCACATGTCTTAGAGCTCACCTTCCTTCCCATTCCTTTCTCACTTTCTTGAGCCCTTTTCTCCTGTTTTCAGCTTTTATATGCCAACTCACATAACTGTTCTAGATACGACAAGGTAGTGAGGTTCCAGGGGTGCTGGGTGACCTGCAGGACCAGCTCAGGAAGAAGCCACTTGTGCACCTCAGCCTCGTCCCAAGCAGCACTGGGAGGCCAGTTTGCTCTTGTTTTCCACCTCAGTTTAAAGGATTTTGTGCAGAGAAGCAAGTGTCCATCTGGGCTTCTGGAGGCCTGTGATCAGGATTATCCTGCCTAAATGACAATGGTTTGAAACAAGGTGCTCATGAGATTGAAGTACTGCAACAGGGCTCCAAGACTCTGAGGCTACTGGGGTGACAGAGACGGCGAGGACTAAATCCAAGTCCATGTTTGGGATAATAGGCTGCCCTAAAACTTGATTCTGAAAGCCAAAGAATCAAAAGTATGGTATGCATATGTACGCATGTTTTGGAAACCAACTGAGAAAGTCACCGCCGAGCTAAAGCCGACCCAGATGTATGCATGTTTACACGTGTACTCACATATAAGTAGGCAAATACATACTTCCATTTGTAAAGCTGTTTTACTTTGTTCATATTTTGTTTTCTTTTGCTTGAGTTTCTCTTTTTCACCACAACTCTAGCACTGTCCACCTTGTCACAAGAGGACTGACGATTTTAGCTCACCTGTTATGGACCGGGTGGTGGCACTTTCATACAGAGGAACACCTTCTCCTGCATTGTTAAAAGCTTTTAGGGAGATTACATAATGCGAGCTTGACTCTAGAAAAAAAGAGAAACAATTTGAACATGTTGCTTTATTTAGTCCTATTTATTTAAAATGCCATTTATTTAAAATACTGTCAATAAAT
Source organism: Muscardinus avellanarius (assembly GCF_963383645.1). NCBI lineage: Eukaryota > Metazoa > Chordata > Mammalia > Rodentia > Gliridae > Muscardinus > Muscardinus avellanarius. The sequence continues at coordinate 22,308,031 of NC_137803.1, forward strand.
ATTTTTCCTGAAAACAAACTTAATATAATCTATTAAGTAAATTGTTTGAAAATGAATGAGTTGGATTCTGGGAAGAATGTGGTAGAAGTGTCAATACAGTCTTGTTGCCTTCCTGAACTCCATAAGAAAAGTAATTCACTGACTAGACAGAAAACTAAAAAAGTTTAGACCTTGACTACAAAGCCAGGCGATGAAGTATGTTTTGAAACCTGAAAAAGTGGGTGCAGATAATCAACTAACAGCCTTATAACTGCTATGCTGTGCATCTGTGAAAGAAAAATTGAAGAGAACCATCAAAACTGAAGTCAGAGTAATCCTAGTATAACTGCCAGGTAATTCTGGAACGTATCAAGGACCAGTTTGAGAATAGAAGATAAAAACAATTGAAACTGGACTGCAATGTCACCTCTCAGGACAGTGTCCAAACTGAGGACAGACTACTAGAAACAGATGTAAAACTGCACAGGAACAAAGCAATAAAAATGAACGAGATTCAGGCGTGGTGGGGCCAGCCTGTAAATCCCAGGACTTGGGAAGCAAAAACAGGAGGATCATAGGCTGGTCAATCTTGTTCTAGTGAAAACAAAATGAAATAAAATTTTGTGTACTTAGATTTTTTTTTTTGTATTCCCGGGAGTGTAGAAAAACAAATCATAATAATGAGAGCAACAATAATTTCTCGAGGTAAAATCCTTAACAAATTACCCTAAAATTTAAAGTGAGGAGATTATATTATTCCTAAAGATAAGAACACAAAAAGGGATTTAAAAAAAAAGTAGGATAAAAATACACAGGAGAAATAAATTGAAACTATAATTTGCTATTTCACAATGCACTGAATAACATTAAGGAAATGGTACCAGATATGAAAGAGCATCATCAATCAGTTAGAAAAACTCAAAATGAGATGGAAAACGCAAAAATTGTATCTCAATAAAAGTAAAAAAAAAAATAAAGGGTAACTGTGAACAAAAATCACAACTAGAAAACAAAAAGAAAGTATAAAAGGATTTTAGATAAAGTGACAAACATTAAAGTTAGAGAATTAATATATATATAAAATATATACAATAGGAGTTCTTAGAGCATCAAACTAAATAGAATGGAAAAATGCATACTAAAAGTATAATATGTATTTTGCTGACAATAGTTTGGGTGTATGAATAAAAATAATATATGATTTATGTCGGGTATTTGATAATTATAAAGCCTCTTGATGAAATTTTATGCCACAAGAAATTAGAATAATGGATTTTAGTCACTCTAAATATGAAATGTAATTCAAAAACTTTAAAGTGAATAAAAGTTAACTATAAATGTAGATGGAACAGTAGAACTGTTATTCACTTGCAAGAAATCAGGGACTGTTGTTTTTCTGATCCCCAGAACTATTAGAAAAATGAGCTTTAAGTATCCAAAATGACCACAGGAGAGAGCGGCCTAATAGCTCACTGGTGAATAATAAATTTAATGAACTAAAACTAAGTGAGGGTTAAAGAGAGAGATTTTATTTTATAATGGTCACATGTTCTGACATTGTAAATATCCCACAATAGTAAGACAAGATTCAATGATATTGAAGCTTTTATTATTGTCATTCCGAGACTGATGCAATAGGTAATAAAACAAATGAGTAAACATGATAAATTTTATTTCCCTATTTCAATGAAAACCAGATCTCTAATATGAATAAAAGATCCTTAATATGAATAAAAGGTGTAATATAGAATAGGTTAAATAGAGTGCAGTTTTCCCAAACTGAAGGTTTTTCCTCTCTGTTCTAACTCTATCCACGGCAGAAGTCAAGAAACATTGACTCAATAGCAGTCACCCCTACTATGTAGTCTGCATCTTTGAAATAATATTTTCACTTCAAGGAATAAGGACTTCTTGAACACTGGGTAAATTCTGAGTTTGAAGTAGGAAACATACCAACTGAGCCTGAAACATCTTGACATACGAATGAGAAAGCAGCCAAGGTCTAATAGGATCGTGTCAAATGGATTCAGGAGCCATTTTAAAGAAATTCTTACTGACCACAGATGAGGACAATTTGAGCATACATAAACACAGGAGTTTCTGTGTATTAAAGTACAAACTAGATACAGATGCATGAAGTTATAGAGATATTTTCAAAAATAAAAACAGTGCATCATTTTTAAGATTGAAAGAGCTCTGAATCACTATTGAAAAGCTAGGGAAGAGTCAGCATTCATCATGTTTTTTCCTAAATAAACTTCAAGGTGTAACCAAGTAGCATAGGACAAAAATATCTATATTAAGCAAGTAACAAATATAAACTGCATGGTGTGATGCAGCCCCAAGGAATGATTTGATCTAGGCATTATTAAAATCTCTAAATAAAACAGGGACACCTAGACATTAGTACCTCCTGTTGAAGGAACACACTACCCACTTATGCCTTGCAAGGGAAACAAACTGTTGGGTCCAAATGCCAGTTTGCAGAAAACAGAACGAAGAGAATATGTTGAACTCTGTAGTCATTCACTAAGCTATATACGTGTTACAGATGGTTTCTGGTACCTGGGTTTTATGGAACAATTATAAAGCTTTGAAAATGAGTATTTTTATCTCTGCCCATGATCTCTGAAAATTGGTGAGGTGGATTTTTCTTCATGCAATTTAAATGTGACCTAAATATTAGTGTTAAAGGCAATGGCATTCTTAATTATAATGGCCCAAGGGCTATTATATAGTAGGAAGACTAAAATAAGAGTACATCTAATGCAGTCCAAAGCCCTTCATGTAATGACTTGTTTCCTCTCCTACAGAGAATAATTATTTAAAAAATGTTTTAAAACTAATTTGCTAACAAGAAAGTACTCAATCAACAAGTGTTAAATATTCTTTGAGATATAAAACTCTTTAAAAAGACAGACCTCTTTTATCAGGTTACTAACTTAATTCTGGGCAAAGAAAGAAAATGAAAACTACATAAAACTCAGCCATCAAACATGTAGCAGAGCTTATGAATGCTGTGTGAGGGTGGAGGCATGAAAAATTTGTGAAGGACTGGGTCATCAAAGAAGACTTCTTAGCAGACGTGGATCTTGAACTAGAACTTGTAGAGAGGGGAGGATTTAGAGGTAGAGAGATGATGGAGGATAGAAATACTTCAGGATAACAGATTGGAAAGGGTAAAAATACATTTAGTTAAGCCAGTAAAACTTTTCTATTAGGACAAACACCCTTTCTAGTTACTGCAGTAAAAACTAAGTCTGATTTCAAGAATATGACTCATCTACACAGTGACAATACGAACATCTACATTGTTTGAACCTAATAAAATAAGATTCTGCCTTTCTGTGTTTCAAATTAAATTTGGTTCAACCTAATATTTGCATTTGTCCAAGTATTTATAAAAGGACTGGGGAAAAGACTAGTGATTAGTGATTCCAAATTCAAGAGAGAGAGAGAGAGAGAGAGAGAGAGAGAGAGAGAGAAGAGAAGAGAAGAGAAGAGAAGAGAAGAGAAGAGAAGAGAAGAGAAGAGAAGAGAAGAGAAGAGAAGAAAAGGCAGAAAATTTGGCCATACCATAGAGCAGTAAGACTCCTAGAAAGAACACAATTCATCCAAAAAATATACTATCTATTCAGGTCTCAAATATTACTGGCATAAGGAAGGCAGACACAGTGTTGTCAGATTTCCTGAAAATCTATATTTTATGCGAAATAAAAGTATTTAGATATTGGCAGGGAATTTAAGTAAACAAATACTTCTAGAATATATCCCTGGACCGAATCCAAGCCTACTGTGATTTGGGTGTTGAGTATCCCCCAAAGGTATATACGTAAAGACTTAGTCCCCAGGGGACAGGACCAGAAGGTTCTGTGGACCTTTAAGAGATGAGGCCCACTGTGAAGTCCTTAGGTGGGCACGCCCTCTGCGGGGATCCTGGGATCCTGTAGTCTGCCTGTCTCTCCCTGTTAGCGCCTGCTCAAGATGAAATTGCTTGCTTGTTTCTGCACACATAGCCACCCTTGCCATCCATACGACAAGGTCACACAGCCAAGGAGCAGAGGAGTATGTGCTGTTTCATTTGGGCTATTTGCTATCTTGAGTAGAGTCTTTCATTGTAAGAGAAACCGACAAATACAGGCCTGTGGTCACTAGTCTATGACCCCAGAGGAATTCCCACATACACAACCATATGCAAATATGCATGTATTTATGGAACACAGATGTCAAAGCTTTCTTAGTTTTGACAAGAAAGTTTAAGATGGCATAATATAAATAGCAAAAAACTAGAAACATGATACTATGTGCTAAAGGGGGTATATACAATAATGAAACAGGTGTTTATTTATGCAAAGAGTTCAGGATGACTGTTTCATATTCACAACTCAGTTCAGAGGAGAATGCGGCATTACAATAGTCCTCCCTGAGTTGACAACAGGATTTTATAGGTAGTCAGCATTGTACCCAAGACGCTGAATTCCACCCTCATCCTTGGCCGCCAGTTCACACGTGTTGATAGACACACTCTGCAAAAGCTTCTGCAGCACTACAGCATCATTTTTGGAGTCTATATTATTTGTCATTCAAGAAAAGAAGAAAAGATCTCTCACTGATTCATTCTCACGGTGTTGGTTTGAATACCGATCTCAGTTTGAATGACAGGTGCACCTCACCTAGCTACTCCATGGCTTTTGAGCAGCATTCTTCATCTTTATCCAAACACAAAACATGTGAGGTAATTCTCCCTACAATACAGACTCTTACTGACATTGATGGTCTCTAGTCCTGTGCTAGGTCAGTTCTTTCACTTGCTGCTTAGCCTTGGCATGTGGTATGTTGACAAAGAGCCTGAAGTTGTATCATGTAGGAGCAAATGAATTATACTAACCATAAAATTCCCACAAATCCCAGCTATGCTATGCACACCTTAAAGAGAATCAACCTTAAATTTAAATAAGAGGTGATAACAGCTTAATATTGGTAGAGGTAAACAGATGCGTAATGGAGCATATTGTGATAGAATCATGCTCCTTGAATGTGTCCTGAGAGGAAAGATGCTTTAAAAAACTGAATCGTGAGCAGTACAGACCTAGGGTTCTTTCCCCAGACATAAGAAGGGTGTCACTTAAGAGTTTACCACTAGAGGGCAGTGTGGAACCATTTTCCTGCACATGCTCAGAGCTCTTAAACTTTAAAACAAGTAAATCACAAAAGAATTGCCTAGAATTGCTCCCTCTATGGAACCACCAAATGAGTTAAACACATTTAATATTATCATAATGAATTCCAAATGAATTAATCATTAATTATGGTCAGACCCCATTGTTCGGGAATACACTTAATGACAGTTATGACAGTAAATGTATTTTTGGTATTTGCCGAAATGTTGCAGATATGTAGTCTTGAAAAAAAAATCTATCAATTGTCTGTGCAAAATAAAAAGCAGCACTGTTTTCTCATTTGACTTCGTTGTAATTGAATCATACTAGAATTATTTGGATTGGGGTGTATATCTATGGGAATTATTTTAACTATGGATATTCTCAGTGATTCCACTAAATTCAAATCATTGATCAGATTTTTATTCTTGTTTGGGAACTATTTTTTACAGAACACATTCATTTGTGATAAAGCAGGCTGAAGAAATACTTAATATCCTTAAACATCCAAAGTAGATGGCTCTTGGCCAGTATTGCCTCTGTGGCCAGGAAAAAGGGGAAATGAATGCACATTTATTGATTGTAGGGTTGTTGTAAAAGACAAGGGATAGATAATCAGGAGAAAGCTTGGTTCTCCTTCCCCAGAGACTTGGGAGCTAAGAGACCTGCTATTCCAAGAGCTTTTGTTGAGTCTTCCCTAAAGCTAAGAAACAAATGCTTGTTTCTGGGGCCGAGAGAATGAATCAAGAGACCTGCCAACAGCTCCTCAGAGATAGACCAAGACGCTGCACTTTGAAATGGAAGCCAGTGGGAAGAATGTATTTATTTTTAATTAATATTTTGTGTGAATTAAATGCCAGTGGCATGTGCCAGATTGACAGCCCATATTCTTTTACTCATTACAGATTATGCATTTCACTCAGGGGCTCATACATGCCAAGTGCTTGTCGGGGCCCAGGCTCCATGCCCCCACATCCCCTTTCCCTCTCTGTTAACACTGCCAACAAGTCAATTAGAGAAAATTAGAGTGGTAGCTATCTCCTAATGCAAACACCTGCTCATTGCAATGAACCAAGGCTACCACATCCACAGTACACAGGCCACTGGATCGCCGTCGCAGGCTAAATGTTACTGGATACCTTTGATTCTACTGGACCTGAACTGTGTAATTAAGTGCAATGGGTGGAGAGCAAATATAGCTGATTGCATTGATCTCTTAAAAGGATGAGCAATTCATATCTGAGGAAGATGCAACTTAATAACATTCAGCTCTACTTCATTACATATACTCCTTTGTAAATTTAATTAATAGCTAATCCAGCTATTGACCTAATAAAGATTTTCTTTTCCAGGAAGACAGTCCCAATAATGATCAGATTATAATATGATTTTCTCATTATCTAATCTTATAGATACAAGCTACTCCCATAGCTAGTAAGAATAAGTATTTGAATACAAGAAAGGAAAAAACATAAATTAAAATTTATTTAATCTACTTGGTTGTATTACGAAAAAGGGAACTGGGTAAAAACAAACTTAGAAATGTTTTTGTGCTCAGCGAGTAAAGAGCACCTAACAAATATTTTTTGAATTGATGAATGCATAAGACATGCAAAGGCTAAATTACTTATTGAAGGTCAAATGGAAAGTTCCTAATAAATTGTAACATGGAACTCAGATTCCCCATCCTGTTTTGCACCTCCTGTACCTGTGGGTTCCTGGAAAATGGACCAATGACATTGCACAATGACTCCTTCTCTCACTTGCACACTCACATTAAAGTTTTATGCCCCTGCTCACCTCTGCATTCATTCATAAGTTAGCATTGGACAACTTCTGTGTATAAGACACAGTTGCAATTTTTCTAGAGTATATAAACACACACACACAATATATATATATATTGTGTGTGTGTGTGTGTGTGTGTGTGTGTGTGTGTGTGTGCAGTGGTGGTAATGGGGGTTGAACCCAGGGGCTTTTCTACATCCTGGCTATACTCCCAGGCCTATTTTATATTTTATTTGGAAACAGGGTCTCACTAAATTGCTGAGAGCCTCACTAAGTAGCCGAGGCTGGCTTCGAACCTGTGTGATCCTCCTGCCTCAGCCTCCCAAGCGCGGGGATTACAAGCATGTGCCAACACGCCCAGCTATAAATACTTTTTACCTCTCCCTAAAGAAATAAAACTCTATATTTTCTCTGATGAGTCTTTTGATGAAGAAACTGTGTTGGAGGTTTAAAAAATCCTAAAAAAGTGTCCTAAACCAGAGAAATATTTTGGAGATGATAATGGTACTGTTGAGCCTTTTGATGAACAAAGTCCAGAAGGAAGGAGTGGAATGAACTAATACAAGGGGACCTTCAGGGCAGTCGCAGCACTGTGCAACTGGAACTACAATTTGAAGACAACACTCAGAACTTCTTCTTTTCCTATTCCTCTGATTTCTCCTAATATAATATTTGTTAGAAGCCTATTTAGACCCTTTATTAACTACTACACATTCCCTATTTTATTAAACCCTTACCTTAATCTAGTCTGTGGCATATGCTAGACAATATTTTATATCAAGATGTTTTGATACATGTATAAGTTGGGTAATTTTCAAATGAGAGTGAACATATCTATATCCTCAAACATCATTTGAGAAGTATTCAAAATTCCTTTTTCTAGCTTTTTTTGGCATACACAGTACATTTTCATCATCTATAGTCATCTTACAGTGCAACAGAACCCAGTGCTTATTTCTCCTGATTATAAATTAGAAAAAGAGGGATGAGGAAAGGCTGTCCAAAGGGCAATAAATATTTCTTGAATGAATGAATGCATGACCATCTCTTTTTGTAGGTATGTGGTAGGATATCTAATTCTAAAGCTCAGCCTCTCATTCTCTGCACTTCTTGTTTTTTATTGAATAAGAGATGGTGAGTTGAAGAAAATTTTGAACAAATGTCAAACTGTGCTTTTAGGGAAATTGATTCTTCAGAACCATATAGTCCAGGGAAAATGGAAAAGTTGTTGAAAGCAGGGACACTACAGAGGCCATTGTAATTGTCCAGAAAAAGATCATACAAGCCTGAACTGAGATGCTACAGTAGGAATGGAGTGCAAACAATGGTTGTAACATAATTTGTAGATGCATTTAGAGAGACAGAGAAGAAAGGAAAAAGTAGAGAAGGATTCCTATATTTTGACTCTGATAGTGAGGTGAAATTATTGAACTGGGATATCAATAGGTAAGAAGGAAATTTCTACTCTATTATGTTTGAGATAAGAAGAGAAGGGCATCACAGGTAGAAAATGACTGGCAATCTTGGGCTGTGGTTGGGGGGTAACAAGTGCATATAAGTAACTTATATCATAGTGGACTCTCTTTGTGCCATGAGACAGCAGTCTCTACTACAGATGTTCTTCCAAGTAATTGTAACTATAATTTTTCCACCAGATAAGTTAGTGGTCTTAGGGTTATTTAGGCTTAGACTAGAGATAATTCGTTAATAATTTTTGGCTATAACTTGGTGAATGAGAACAAATTTATGCAGCTTTACTGTATTTTGGGGAGAATCAAGCTCATATGTGCTTTTATTTTTAAACAATTCTTATCAATTATCTCAGTAAAGTTATAAAATAAATTGGGTAGGTATGATCATTCCAATGAGAGAGAGAGAGAGAGAGAGAGAGAGAGAGAGAGAGAGAGAGAGAGAGAAGAGAGAGAGAGAGAGAGAGAGAGATGTCTGATTGTAATAATCTCAGTCAGAGAAACGCAGGTAAGACCTGAATGTTTCATGTATGATCAGGTGTGTTCTTTCATACTGGTAGGGCCAGAAGGTCTGGCTTTTTCTCTCAATCATTCCACAGATCAGCCCTGGGTCACCAATTAGAGCAAAATAAACATTCCTCACCTGCTTCAGTTGTTGAGGTGTGCTTTGGCAGAGAGCCCTCGCAGGCAGAGAAACGACTGAGTAAATGCTTAGATTACAAAGCACTACATGCAGCTTACAAATGGAGCACTTAATGAGATGATTCCTCAGCAAAGCTTTATACACCAGGAAATCAGCCAGACAACAAAACCAAGCACCTAGGTTTCCTCTGTGTTCACGTTTCTCAAAAAAAAGTTGAATTAAATATATAAGAAGGTGGGAATACTGGATGTCTATCAAAATACTCAATAAAAATACAAATACTGTTTATTTAGTGAATTCAGAAAAACAAATCATTACCTTGGCTTAACATGTCAGCTACACTGATTCCCTAGGGTAAGTACAATAAAGCAAAATGGGATCTGGTTGGGAAATATAAGGAAAAGGATCTATTTTTCAAATGCTTGCTGTCCCATCTCTTCTTCTTGTTCTCTACTTCTTATTCTCCTGACTCATTCCTTGTTCCTTTGGGATTCTACTTGAGAGGAAGGCAACATGGTAGTACAAGAGCAAAAAAAAAAAAAAATGGAAGACATGAAGAAAAAGAATACTAAGGACAAGCAAAGCAGGTGGGGAAGGAGAACAGACATTCTATAATGACCAGTGTCCTTGTTCAAGGGCACCTGCTATGCCAGATGCCAACCTAAAATGCTTTATTACACTCGTCTTCATGGGAACCCTGAAAAACGGCACAGGGACTGTCTCCATTCCAGGAATGAGAACACGACAGAGGTCACTAAGGATCAGTGTTTGGATTTAAAGCCAGGTTGTCCTAATTTGCAGTCTTCCCACAGGTCGCAGCAGGATAAACACCAAGATGCCAAGATCAGGAGGCCCTGAGAGATTTGCCCTCTTTTTGAAAAGTAGAATTAATGGCACAAGACAGAAATAATTTGGAAACTTCACCATGCCTAACTTTATGCAGGCCCAGGGGGAATGCTTCCCTTTTGACTAATGTATGCCAATCTCACATAAATATCACTTGTTTTTTTTTCCCTAACATGATGGCATATTAGTATATGTTCTCGTGACCTTTTATACATTGATCTCACCTCTTCACTCAATAAGTATCTGAGTGTGCATGTGTGCACATGCATATATATTGAACTAGCCTTCCCTGTTTTCTTCATTGGTCAATATTTTTATTTTGTGAATGTTAACATTCAATAACCCAGTATACCAATTAGATGATACTCAAGAAACGTGCAAACCCTATTCATTTCTGTGTCTTTACCTAGAATCAGTCATAATTCATTTGTTGTTGCTTCTCTTTTCTGTTTCACCCTCAGCTGGAGACCCAGTGAAGGTAACCCAACCATACTATAAAACAACATTGTCGCTTGCTCCTTGCTGGGGTGGCATTCATGTCCGATGTGTGGGGCACACATTGCAGTAGCACAAGCCACACACAGTTGTTGAGCATCTAAAATGTGAGTAGTCCAACTGAGGATGTGTTTTCATTTAAGTAATTACAAGAGCCACATAAGGACAACAGCTTCTGTGTCTCACCGCACACCTATACAGGAGCTCTGTTTACCTTTCTGTTTCATGGCATTATCTTATTTGCTAAGGCCTCTGGACAATGCCAAGGGTAGATGAAGCAGAGTCAGTATAAAGTGTTCCTCCTGCTATTTCTCCATTTTTCTCTTCAAATGGGAAGCAACTCATCATGTATACATACTGTGACCTTATAATGCGGGACAAAGTTTAATTCTGTAGGTTGCATACCTATATTGCACTGGAAATCAACAAAAATAAGGCATTTGTTTCATTTAAGATTAAATTTCTTTAATACATTCTATTTTTTTAATTTTCATGGCAGCAATTGCCTCAAATGATGGAACTTTTAAGTATGCATGATTTTCAATTTTGTGCTCTAAAATTTGGAGTTGTTGCTCATTTGACTATACACTTAACTCAGAAAAATATGAAAAATGGGGATGACTTTGAATAATGGAAAAGCACATTAATGATAATTCTGAGTTGTCTGTAAAATTGGACTAATTTTTAACCTTGTGTTTTAATAAAACATGTCAAAATGAAGTTGGAATAACTAATTATGTAAGAATAAAGAGCTGGTAAAAATAATGACTACCAATAACAAATGGCCCAAAGAATATAGCATTAAGCCATATATCATAAGTACAGTTCTGACCTAAGTTCTAGAAAAAATCAATTAGCATTTTTTGTTTGCTTATTATTGTTTTGTTTTTAGTGTGGTATGAGGCTAAACCCAATGGTATTCTACCTCTAAGCTATAATCTACCATTCTTATTTTAATTTTATTTTTTTTACATTTCTATTTTATTTTAATTATAGGAAGGCAAGTTTTGATAGCTTTTCAAAGCTATACTTTTCAAAACATAAGATTTGTTTTTAAATAAAATAAGTTAACTTAAATATTCACTTATTGTCCTGATTATAAAATCAATACATTCCCTATGACAAACTAAAATGAAAACTTTGAAAGGTACAAAGTAGAAGTTTGCCAGGTATGATGGTATACACCTACAATCTCATTATTTAGGAGTCTGAGACAGGAGGATCACACGTTTGCAGACATTCTCAGCAACTTAGACCCTCAGCAACTTAGCAAGACTGTTTCAAAAAAAAAAAAAAAAAAAAAACAGAAAACAGGATTGGGAGTATAGCTTGGAGATAGAATGCCACTGGGTTCATTCTCCAGTACCCAAATACATACATACATACATACAGGAAAAGAGAATCCCTACTCCCTTGCCATACTTCTTAATCCTCTGCATTACAGAGGCACATCCATTATTGGAGCCACTTTCATTTATTTTATTCTTCCATGTGGTTACATAAAAGGTAAGCAAGGGATCTACTCCTCTTCCCTTTTCTCAACTGTGCCGAAGGGCAAGGCCAAGTCTGGAGCCAACGAGGCCGGCCCAGAGCCTGTCACGTGGCAGGACTGGGACCGGAGCTCGCTCCACGGCAAAGGGCCAGGGTCCCTGCAACCCTGTGGCCAGAAAGCACTAGAAGCTGCTGCTGCCTCACCTCATCTCTCAGCAGTTTCCCAGATCCAAGTGACCTCCATTAAAGAAAATTGGTTGTGAGTGGATCATCTTGTCAAAGTTACTCACCTTTTGGCTTTGAGGATTTCAGTAAGTGGGAATAAGTGTGATAATTTTTATTTTAAAACAGGGTCTTGTTACATTGCTGGTGCTGGTCTCAAACCTATAATCCTACTGTCTCAGCCTCCCAAGGACTTGGATAATAGGCATGTACCACCTAGCCTGGCTCAAATAGAATCTTAATTATTACTCACTTGGTTATTTTGACAGAGAAGATGAGAGAGAAACAAAGAAAATATAAGACAAAATTCAATGGAGTTAACATAAATTAGGCCAAGATGCAACTAGACATTAGCATTATTAGTAAAATTCTGCAGACTGTTAGGTATAATTTGTAGTTAAAATAAACACATGTTCAAGGTGAGGATACTAGGAAAAAAAGAAGCAAAACACTTTGGGTCTTAAAAAATATATATATACTGAACCATAACATTACCGGTATGTATTTGGAATTTAAGTGAGAAATGTATGCATGGTTGTCTTAAATTGACCTAGATTTTAATATAGCTAAATGTTGGGAAGTGTTTGTTGTCGGATGACAAACAAAACAAAATGGCTCATTCAGTTGTGGACAAATGTTTATAGGCTGACCTTTCTTCAGCCTTTGCATAGTGGTCAAAATGAAAGGAAGAAGAGAACATTAAGGAGCTAAAGACCTATTAATGCAAAAGCTACATTCGATATGTGTATACATGTGAATATAACATTGTTGACCTGGACACTCAGAATTGGAAGGGAGGAAAAGGGGAAGGCGTGAGGGCACCAGGTACTATGTGAATACATGCCATTGTCAACATGATCCACATTATGATGTGACACTATAGTGCACCAATAAAATTAAAAAAGCCCCAACATATAAAAAGAAAAAGGGGGGAGCTATAGACCTAGACAGAGGCAGTATGTTATTTAACTGAATCTGCAAGGCCCCTGGCTCATAGGGAGAATCAGCTTTTAAGGCCAAGTCTCAGAAGGAAAGTTATTATTGTTTCCTTCCTGAGGGCATAAGAGAGTAGAAAAGCCACGGGACTGGCATTAGACACAACTGCATCTATTTAAAAGATACATAATCCCCAGAAATTTTCTTAACTCTTCTAAGGTCCTTGTTGACTTCTTTAAGTTGCAGATGTGGATTCTATTACCTTTATGAAGATACATACTGGTTATATAATATTTAAGAATAACTAGATAATAGTTATTCAGCAAATGGTATTTGTTTTGTTATTATGAGCCATAATGAATGACATTTCTTAAACTATTCATTATTGATTTAACTAAAGTTTTGATGTTACTGTTTTCGGATCTGAACTCTCTAACTCGTGTCTGTTTATTTATTTATTGCTGCGCTGGGTACTGAACTCAGGTCCCTGAACATTGCAGGCAAGCTATATAACAATAATCTATATCTACAGTCCCTTTATCTTTTAGCCTGTGAAAATTATCACCTCGATGTAGCTGTAACTAAAAATATTTTATTTCACTATTTACATGTCTATCTAATAATACCAAGAATTGCTATTTATCACAAAAGTTGAGTGGGCAAAGAAAATGTGATGTATATACACACAACAGAATTTTACTCAGTCCTAAAGAAGAACAAAATTGTATAATTTGCAGGAAAATAAATGAAAATTGAGAATATTATGCTAAGCAATATTAGCCAGTCTCAAAAAAAAAATACTTGTGCATGTTTTTCTTATTTGTGGAAGCTACGTTTAAATTGGGAAACAAGGGTAACCTCACATAGGGGAGCAGAGACTCCAATGGAGTAATGGCAGATGTCCGGGGGTGCAGATGGATGGAGGATAGAGATATAAGAAAGTACCAGCTGAAATAATGCTATGTATGTATATTATGTTATCTATGACAATCTCAAAGATATGTACAGGGAAGGGAAAGAAGAGGTGGGACTCGGAGGGAAATCCTCCAAGGGCTGTGTGCATGTATATTCCTACCATTCAATATCTCAATCAAATGTATCATTACAATGCACCAATAAAAGTATAGAAACTTTCTTTGATCAAAAAGGCTAGCCAAATAAATGGATTTGAGGTAAAAAATTGTTATACTCAAAAAGATAGAATATCTTTGCCATGGTCAACCAGCTCATAGCTGATAGAGTCAGAATGCAACCCAGATCTCTTTAAAGTTTTTCTCCTAAGTGATTCTCCTGCAAGAAAGGTCCTATGACAAAGCAAGCCATCTGCCTGAAAGAAGTTCTTCCTGCGTAAACTGGAATATAAAATCCATAATGACTACAGCTTTGTCAGCCGAAGAACTGTTGTATTTCTTTTGTGGAATGTGAAAAATGCCCGTGTTGGTCTCATAAATTTCCTGAGCAATCACCCACTGTTCTCTCAGCCTTTTCTGATGTCAGAGAAGTCTGTGGTTGACTGATTCACAAATGAATAATTTTAACAAGACGGCTCATTTCCAGCATGCTGCCTTTTTGCTTATGATTAGAAATAGTAAGGTTAACCCTTGATTAATGGATGTTTTAACAATGCTCGATACTAGAACACTCACAGATTCCTAGTCTCATCTTTTACTCATCAACCATAACAATTTCTCAACAGACACCTTCCAAAACCATTAAATCTGGTAATGGTCTAACTGGCCTTCCATCCGTGGGTTTAAATATTAATGCTCATTCAGCAAATGGAAAGTTTGCTGATTTTTCTTTTTACTTAGAGAGAGAATTCAAAGAGTATCCACTGAACGTTTAACAGGACCACGTTTTAATCCGTGTGAGAATCATCATGGTCAGGATCTGCAGAAAGTAGTTTTGTTTTCTATATTTTCTGTGTGTGTGTGTGTGTGTGTGTGTGTGTGTGTGTGTGTGTGTTGCCCATGTGCACAGGTGTGCATAAGTAGGGGACAGTGTATGAAAAGATGTTCAATGTCATTAGCAAGCAGAGAGATGAAAATCAAAACTACACTGAGATTCTACCTAGTGCTGATTAGAAAGGCTCTCATAAAATACAAACAATAATAAATGGTGTGAGTATGTGGAGAAATAGAAACACATATATATTGTTGGAGGGATTGTAAATAAGTGAAGCTGCTTTGGAGATCAGTGTGCAGTTTCTCAGAAGATTGGGAATGGAACTACCATATGACCCAGCTGTGCAACTCATGGGTATCTTTCCAAAGGGTTTGAAACCAGAATGTTATTGTAATATACTCATATCTATTTTTGTAGCTGCATAATTCTCAACAGCCAAATTATAGAACCAGACCAGGTGCCCATCAACAGATGAACAGATTGTGAAATTGTGGGATATACACACACAATGGAATTCTACTCAGCCATAGAGAAGAAAAAACTGTGTAATCTGTAGGAAAATGGATGCAACTATAATTATGCTGAGTGATATCAACCAGTCACAAAAACTGAAGTGTCTTATGTTTTCCCTCATAGGTGGAAACTAGGTAGAAACTAGGAGATGAAGGAGTGGAGTGAAGGAGGGTGACTGGAGGAGGGAGATTTGATGAAGGAAACACTTCGATTGAGATGTTGTACATATGTAAAATTATCAGTGCCTATATCAATATTGTATATGAGGAAGGAGAGGGATTACGGTGAGAGATTGCTATGTGCTGTGTGCATGCGTGTCCCTACAAGTCTAAAGCACAGTATAATACGTAATTATGATGTACCTATTAAAATAATGAAAAGAGTTAAAAAACTGTGTCTAACATTTATAAACTTTAAAGTCAGAGAATAATTTCTGTGAAGAGCCAAATTGTTAAGTGGGAAATCTGGAAAAGGATAAGGCATCACATGGATATGTATACATACATACCTATATGTAGGGCTAGGAGGAAACTGAGATAAACATGAAAGGGTTTCACCCAAATATCTACTTTCAATTATTTTTAAGTATGTGGAAATAGTCCATGAAGGTAGGTGTTTTTAAATTGTGCAAGTCACTTCACATTTTGTAATATGGTGGATTTAATAGCTGAAGCCCTTGGTATTCTTCCTCTGACCATTTCCCATTTCTTTGATAAGAAACCCATGAACATTGCTGGGCTGATATTATGGCAGAATTGGCTGTAACTTCCCCAGATGACTTTTGAATTAGGTTTCCTCGAGAGAACAAGTATGACTTCTTTTTAATTATTAAAGAAAAAAACACTTTATTAAATTATGCTAAGTGATTATATATACTTTATCTCATTAATCTTTGTAATAATCTCAAGAAATTTGTAATTTTACCTCTCATTTAGCAGCGTGGGCACAGAGGATACGAGAGACTCTGCTATGTATCAGCAGTCTCACAGCTAATAAAAACAACCAGATTCTAATTTAAGGCTTTCATTCTAAGCCTAGACTTCTATCTATTTAACCATAACTGGCAATAGTGTTTCCCACTTTGGCACTTGATTGAATTGCTGATTTACAGCATTAAACTTTAACCACACCAATGCTCCAATAACTCAGTGTAATCAGCTTGACAGACTTATCTAACTAATTCTATTTTGCTGATATCATAACATTAATGATCTTGAACAATTTATTATGATTTCTGCACCTTTAATATGTATCTTGTTGATAGTAATAACTGGGCTGCTCACTGACTCTGAGGAAGCCACTTAAAAATGAAATGACTTGTTTTGAGAAAAAAATTAATTGTTCCATTTACAAGTTTTCATATAAGTCATTGCTTCTTAATTAAAAGCATTTTTAAACTTCAATGCAAATAAAATAATTCTCTATATTATGGACAATTCTGAAGAGCTGGGGTAGAGATCATATGTTGGGAGGAGAGGGAGAAAGCACATAGATGGCAGGTCCAATCACTGAGCAAATTGTTTTTTGTTCTTCTTCTTTATTAGGATTATAAAACATCCTATCTTACTAAGCAAAATATTTTCTAGTTCCATCAAATTCTCTCTCTCTCTCTCTCTCTCTCTCTCTCTCTCTCTCTCTCTCTCTCTCTTTCTTTCTTTCTTTTTTTGGTGGTACTGGGGTTCCTGGAAGCCCTTCTACCTCAGGCCTACACTCCCAGACCTATTTTATTTTTGGAAACAAGGTCTCTTATGCCAGCGCGGCTGACTTAGATACTGCGCGATCCTCCTGTCTCCACCTCCCAAGCGCGGGGATTACAAGCTTGTGCCACCACGCCCGGTGTTCCATCAGATTTTCTATAAGAGGAGAGACCAGTAGACTAGTGGACGGGGATTGAGGGAGGGATGTGTGTTAGGGAAATAAAAATTGAAAAGAGAGTTCAAATAACATTATGTTCCTATATGAAGTTATTACCATCAGTTCCACTAATATATACATGAAGGAAGGATAAGGAAGGGGGTCAGATACAGAAGAAAATACACCAAGTACTGGGAGTGTGGATGTGTGAACCATTTAGGAACTCACTATGATGCATAATTGTATTGTACTAATAAAAGTATTTTTTAGCTAGGCATGGTGGCATATGCTTATAATCCCAGTTCTTGGGAAGCTGAGACAGGAGGATCACAGGTCCATGGCCAGCCTCAGCTACTTAGTGAGGCCCTCCACAACTTCGTGAGACCTTGTTTCAAAAAAATAAAATAAAATAAAATAATAGGGCTGGGGATGTGGCTCAGAGGTAGAATGTCTCTGGATTCCATCCTTAGTACCGCAATAAATAAATAAATAAATAAATAAATGTATTTTTAAACAATGTATTTTTTATTATAATCGACTTTCAAAAGGGTGTTTAAAACCTTCTTCTTTGGGAAACCGGTTTATTGTATATGCTGTTACTCACTTCTTTAGTTTTAATGAAAAATAAAAATAATCACTGAAGAATTTGTCAGTTACCAAATGCCTAGGAAGAAATGACTTAGATTTGATAAAATTACTTTAGAACTTCAGAGGGGATGGGTCCACGCGCTAGACACTTTGCAAGGCTCTTCTTGACTTTTACAAGAGGGCAAGGGAAAGGTGCGCAACCTGGTATGACGTAGCAGGGGGAGTGAGGTCTGCTTTAGAGTCAGGCAGTTTATTTCTGGGTTCCACCGCTTTCTAGTTAAGGGAATTGGCATAAGTCATTTAAGTGCCAGCCTCAGGTAATATCATGCAATTGGCGTCAACTCATCTGTTAAGTAGTTGGTGTTATTCTGTGACTGGTCTAACTGGTGTAACTTCTACAAATGGTGTTAACTCCTCTGCTAAGGTGGCATTGGTGGGAGCACCCCCCTCTTAGGATGATTGTGAGGATCAAGTGAGGCAGAGCATACGACATACAGAGTCAGGCACACGGTAAGTGCTTAATAAATAAATGCCATTTGTTACCGTCCTTATGGCCCTTACAGAGCCTTCGATTGATTTTAACGTGTGTATCAAGTCAGATTCCTTGGGCAGCATTATCTGCTTGTTTGGTTGACACAATTAGTATGTGAAGTGTAATTTACACCTAATTTCTCCTCGAGGTCTAATAATATGACACAGTTAACAAAAAACGAGGTCCTGTCTTCACATAAAAAGTTCCTCATGTTTATGATGAGCATCAATTCCAAAAACAGAGGAGGAAAATCCTTTAAGACCAGATTTAGTTTCCTGAAGACACAGAAAACTCTTTCAAAAATAACTTCCTCCTCCACCACACTGACAGGATGTTGTCTCCTCCCACACTTCTTGTGAAGTCCAAGGGTACTTGTTATGTTCATCTGACAGCTTAAGGAAACCAGGACACCAAGTCTAAGAACTTGACCAACCAGAGACAAAAACCACTGTAAGGCATGTGTCAGGCTTCTCAAGATCCAAAGCACTTCCCTTGTCCACTAAGACAAGTAAGACAGGTGTAGGAGGAAATGTGGACATTGTCACTGCATCACTGTCTAGAGGTGCAAATGCTTGCTACTCAGGACCTAATGTTAGTTATTATATAGTTATTTGACATATATTCACCCATGCTTTTTTTTTTATTTCTCTAAATGACCCAAAAGAGAGATACAGATGACAATTGTGGTCAAAATCACAATCCCTGAAGTTGTATTACAAATTAAAATAATAAAAGATGGTACAGGACAAAGCATGGTGGGGCATACCTGTAATCTTAGTATTAGGAAGGCTAAGATAGGAAGATCACAGGTTCAAAGACAGCCGCAGCAAAGTAGAGGGATTCTCAGTAACCTAGTGAGACCCTCCTTCAAAACAAAAACTAAAAAGGAGTAGAGGTGTAGCTCAGGGGCAAAATGCCCTGGGGTTCAATCCTAGTATTACAAAAAAGAATGGTATTGCAATAAAATGAAGAAATAAAATATAACAGATAAACCAGGTGTGGTGGCATATGCCAGTATTCCCAGTATTGGGGAGGCTGAGACAGGAGGATCACAAGTTCTTGGACAGCCTCATTTACTTTGTGAGGCCCTCCACAACTTAGTGAGACCCTGTGTCAAAATAAAGAATAGGATTGGGAGTGTAGTTTGGAGGTAGAATGCCCCTGGGTTCCTTCACCAGTACTGAAAAAAAAAAAAAATATATATATATCCAATGAGGATGGTATTATTATTAATTGGTATCAGCATATTTGAAAAGAACACTGAGAAGAATAGGATCAAGAACAAAAGGAAAACTGTTACCATTTTGCTCCAAATGTATAAAATCTCTTTAAGCATGGGTTTTCAATACTTTTACATTGTTCCAGATTTCTGTTCAGAAATGGCTAATTGGTGTGCAAGCCTTGTGACTTAGATTACCATAAAGATAAATCACTTACTTTTACTCTTGTGGCCATAATTCCTGGCTCTGTATTTTTTAAACATTTGATTTCTTTGCTGTAAGTGTACTTTACTCAACAAGAAAAACAGTCTCTAGGCAATATTCATTTTATTCTGTCCAAGTTTCTTTTGTTTCTCTTATGGGTAAGCAAAGCCCTTGATATGTTATAGAAAAGGTAGATGTGGATGAATTCAGAAGTAGTATTCAGTTTCTGATGTGTATTTCCTGGACATTAAAATACATGATCAGCCAGAAGAACACAATAACTTTAAATAATTGAGGAAATACTCTCATTAAGTATAAAGTTATAGCCATTTTATGGATCTAATTTCATAACCAAGATGCCCCATGACCAGTCCCTCTCTCTCTAATGATATCTTTCTATAACAACATTGGCTTTGAGTTCTTTTTTAACTTTTCACTTTTTAAAATATTGGTCACACTTTCAAAGTAATTTGATGGTACCTGATTCAGACTTTTTTAAGATTATAAGGAAGCAGAGCACAGTGGGGCATGCCTACAATCCCAGTATTTGGGAGGCTGAGAAAGGAGGATAGCCAAGTTCAAAGCCAGGAGCCTCAGTAACTTAGCAAGACCCTGTTTTCAAATTAAAATTAAAACAGGGCTGGGGTTGTATGTGGGAGTTAGAATATCCCTGGTTTCAATCCCCAGTACAACCCCCCAGAAAGAAAGAAAGAAAGAAAGAAAGAAAGAAAGAAAGAAAGAAAGAAAGAAAGAAAGAAAGAAAGAAAGGCAGGAAAATAAAAAGAAAAAAAGTTTAGGAGATTGAGAAAAGGAAAAAACTACCAATATTGAGAATTACCTTTTGTATTGGTATTCTAGGGCTGCTGTGACAAATTATAAAACAAAACAAAACAAAACAAAACAAAACAAAACAAAACAGATATTGTCCTCTCTCAGTACTAGAAGCCAGGCATCCCAAATGGAAGCATCTGCAGGACCCCTCTTTCCCCAGAGGCTCTCCAGGGAATCTGCTCTCCCTAGCCTCTGGGGGCTTTCCATGCTCCTGGCCACTGTATGGCCCCAGTCTCTGCCTGGGTGTTTCACAGGACCGACTTCTCTTCAGCGGATCACTCTGGTGCCTTATGTAAGGACTAACTGTTGGATTGAAAATCCTTGATAATGCAGCATGATCTCCTTAGACAACCTCAGTATGGGTATGTCTGCAAAATCTCTTTTTCAAAATAAGGTCCCATTTGCAGGTTTTGGAGATAAGGAGCAAGGCATAACTTCTTAAAGGTTTTCATTCAAATCAACACTCTTTAAGGAAATTTATGTTAGAAATCAGTATCTTCTAAGATGTCACTTCTTTGCTAATTATTAAGAAGGATATGTTGCTTTCACTTACATCATTATAGAAGAAAGTGATCTCTTAAATCCTGACAAGATTTCTTATTAATACTTGATGCTACCATCCCAAAGATTTAGCATCTCCTAAAGAAAGAAGTTAAACTGGGCGTGGTGATGAGTGCTTGTAATCCCAGCTTTTGAGAGGTTGAGACTGGAGGATCATGGTTCACCCACAGCCTCAGCTACTTAGTGAGGCTCTTTGCAACTCAGTGAGACCCTGTTTCAAAATAAAGAATAAAAAATAGGACTGGGGGGTGTAGCTCGGAGGTAGAATGTCCCTTGGTTCTATTCCCAGTGCTGCCGAGAGAGAGAGAGAGAGAGAGAGAGAGAGAGAGAGAGAGAGAGAGAGAGAGAGAGAAGGAAGGAAGGAAAATAAGTTATGCAATGGAATTCCAGGGCATAAAAGCCTGTCTTATTGTAGATCTGAGTTTACTTCTTATTTACATAAATAACATACAATAGAGCAATATACTCACAACTAAAAATTTTTATTTTATATCAGGTATTGAACCCAGGGACAGTCTACCTCGAAGCTACTCTCCCAGATCTTTTTATTTTTATTTGGAGATAAGGTCTCCCTAGGTTGTTGAGTCTCACTACATTATAGAGGCTGCCCTTGAACCTGCTATCCTCCTGTCTCAGCCTCCAAAGTACTACAATTACAGGAATGTGCCATTGTGCTCAGCAATAACTGGTTAAGTGATTTATTGGATAATTTTCTATTTCTGAGCTATATCGCTTTACTTTGCTCATTTCCAATGGGATAGTAAAATGCCTAGTTTAGGGAAAGGCCATTCCTATTGACTGAATAGAAGTTGACACCAATGTACTGTATTTCCAAGCATGGATAAAATGCTTTCCTAAGATTTTTGTTGTAAATAACCACACTCCATGATTGTCTTTATTAAATTTAAAATACAGACAGAATTCACATAATAAATATACTACTTGATTAACTGATTAATATGTTCTACAACAGATATTGCTAGAAGTAATAGGTTCTATTCTATGGCTGTCTTTAGTTCACCAATGATCTGTACTAGACTCATTAGTAGTATATATTTAATTGTTCACATTGTACAATAAAGCAATGATTATTAAAACATACAACCACATAACACATACACACATTATATCAAAGAAAAAGAAAGTTCTTAGGTCAACAATCTAGTAGAAAGATTTGCCACTTTTAAAAAGTGAGCTTCTTTATATATTCTTAAATAAAAATTTCTTAAGTATATGTTGACTTTCACTTAAATCATTAGAGAAGAAAATTCTTTAGAATCTAAACTCTGTCTCCCAGATGATCCATCCTCAAAACGGCTGTAGACCCAGAATAACTAATTCTAACAAGAAGATGGTATTCCTATCGTCTGGAACCACAGGGATAAAGGAAAGATTATGCAGAGGAAGACCGCATGCAAGACCTAGTAGGCAGGACAAGTTGAGGTCAATACAATGTATACTGATTTAGATCTCATCAAAGTAATTAAGGTGACTGGAAACCCTCTCATGGTGGCACATGCCTGTAATCCCAGTATTTAAGAGGCTAAGACAGGAAGATCACAGGTTTGAGGACAGCCTCAGCAGCGTACTGAGACCCTGTTTCAAAGTAAAAAATAAAGTAGGTCTGGGGGTGTAGCTCAGGGGTACAATGTCCCCAGGTTTAGACCCTAGAAAGGGGGGGGGGGCGCTGGAAGTTAAATGGAATGTTCTTTAAAGAATCTCAGGGGCTTCCCTTTGCAAAATTTTAGGTATTAAATCATTTATAAAGAAAGACCAAAGAGTAGAGTACAACTTCCCAATGATAATTAGGATTAATTAAATAAGAGGAGTTAATTATTTGTCTTCTTCATGACTCAGTTTTTACAAAAGACATTGTGAGGCGTGGGAAGGACACTTAGTAATTATTATTCACATTGTCATGGAAGTAATGACTCTTTCTCATTACTAACTTGCATTTTTGGAAGGTCTAGTCTGATCAAAGAATACCACAATGTAATGCAAAGATTCTCTTTTAACTACGGATTCTAGTTTTCTCAGAATTTAAAAAATGGAGCTGGGCGTGGTGGTGCATGTTTGTAATCCCCGCGCTTGGGAGGCTGAAACAGGAGGATGGCGCAGGTTCTAAGCCAGCCTCCCTAGCTTAAGAGACCCTGTTTCCAAATAAAAATATAAAATAAGTGTCTGGGAGTGTAGCCTGGAGGTAGAAGGGCTTCCAGGAACCCCAGTACCACAACAACAACAAAAAAAGGAGAACATTTTTCCCTATTAAAATGGATATGTGACAAAGAGATAAAGGAGAGGTAATAGATAATTTTGATTAACTAGCTCAATGTCTTACACACAAATTGGGACCACGACAAAATGACTATTAAATATACAACCCAAACCTTGAAGTCACTTAGAAATAGGGAAGTCCAAAACTATCAAGGGTTACAATTTTAAGCCCTTCCTATCTGCAGTCAAGTAAATCTCTCTATTCCTTAATCCTGCACCTGTCTTTAGAACTTGCATTCATGGTTCAACTTGTTGGTTTCTAGACCTTCAATCTCCCTTGCTGCTCCTTGAATATTTCCTACTTCACATCTCATTTGATGAGGCTGTATTCTAATCATACTTTAAGCTAAAACTCCCTGTTAGTAAATATATAATATATATATATATATATATTTTTAAGTACTGGGGATGGAACTTGGACATTTACATTTGAGCTATACCCCCAGCCCTATTTTTTATTCTTTATTTTGAAACATGCCTCACTGAGTTGCAAAGTCCCTCACTTAGTAACTGAAGCTGGCCTCAAACCACGATTCTCGCATCTCAGCCTCTCAAATACTGAGATTACAAGCATGCACCACCACACCTGTCTCCCTTCTAGTATTTCTATCAAAACACTTCTAACAAACTCGTATCAGTGTAACCTTCCAAATATCAATGCACAGTGTTCTTGGAGAGACCTTGTGGCCTCACATACTCTTCTTAAGAAATAGTTTTCTATTTTTCAGATAAGATTTTGTGAGCCTAGAATACGTCTTTGAGAGCCAGGAAATATGTCTTATTTTTCTTGGTATCGCCCATTGTCCTAAGTGCAGCATCTCAAGCTTAAAAAAATAATACCCAATACATTATTTCATGTAATAGCTTCAGCAAGAAATGATAACCCATTTGGTCTTTGAGCATACTTTTGCTACAAAAGTGTTGTTTAATTTTTCTAATGAAGTAACTGCCTGTATATTGGAAATCCACCATTTGGTGTTTTAACTAATATTAACTAAATGACCAAGGATATTTGAAAAGGAAACTGTGGTGAAAATGACCATGTATAAGGTGATACTGAATTCATCTGCATCTGTAAATGAAAGCATTGAAACTAAGCTGAACCTCAAAGGGGTTATGAAAGGCGAAGGGAACAAGAGGGCATACTTGACTTTCAATTCACTGGGGCCCATTTACCACTTACAACATTTTGAATGTGCAAACTGGGCCAATGTTATTGACAGGAAGAAATCCTATGCAATGTAGACAAGACTCACAAGCAATCAAATATGAGAAAAAGCTCCATCTTAAAATCTATGCATTGAAAATGTAGACATTAAATTGTATCACCAGAAATTACTAATGTGAACTTGAGAAGTAACAGGAATTCCCCGGGTAGATAACAAAATTCCAAACCTGTAACAATAAAGCGAAACACCTTTCAAAATATTCTGTAGAACTTCTGGCACTGTATGGATTTTCACTTGTCTATTCTGATCTCCCAGTCTGAAATGCAGCTGGAGTTTGTGCTCACTACGGTTGCACTCTCTGTACATAGATGCTGTAGATAAGATATTTAAGGACCAAGAAGGAGGCAAACCTACCCTCCTTTTTAATTTTCTTTTTATTAAGAGACTTATTTCAATTGGGTCTCCGGGATCAGGCTTTTTATACTTCAAATCAAAAACCATTCTCCACCATCCTTTTTACTTTCTGCTTTAAAAAAATACAAAGCAGATTTTTGTTAACCAACACCTATGATATAATTCATTTCAAATTAAAAAAAGTCTTCTCCACGGTGCTTCTTCATTTTTTATTTATGTATGTCAACTATTCCAGGGCTGCTAAAGTGCATTGATTTTTGTGATTTAAAATGTTTGCATGTCATAAACTCAAAATTTCATATTCCATGCATGAAGGATTTTTTTTGATGGAGCGATGCTGAGCTTAACATTATAATTTACATTGAATTCACTGAACTTAGAATACACTCTGGGAGTTATAAAGGTTCATTTCTCCACAGGCTAAAAGACCTATTTCTAAGAGCACTCGAGTTAAATTTACTCCCCCAAAATACAATATGACAGTTAAGATTCACTCTTGACGAGATTTGTGACCGAAATAAGGAAATAGATATAATGTAGTTTGGCATCTCTGGGTATTCTTATAAAGCTGAAATTTTTGGCATACTGGAATAATAAAATGATTATTTGATTGCTTATTAAAAACACTCGCTTCTGGTCAGAAGGGATTAACAGGAATAGCAGGTATCTCTCTTGTCTGAATCAACTTAAAAACAAACTGGATATATTAAGCTATGGTTTTCAGATACGAAGTATTAGTCAGATTAGGTCAGTGCCCTTGAGGAGGAGAGAAACTATGTGAGCCTCTGATTTTCCTATCTGCTTTCTTGGGCAGAGGTTCTAGGCTGCAGCAGAGGCAAGAGAAGCCCAAGAGGATCCCAGGATCTTCCTCAGAAGAGGACACAGAGGTGGAAGTCTAACTGACTGGAACAGCTGGAGTTTGTGAAGAGTGCCAGAGAGAAGAGGAAAGCACAGGAGGGCTCTCCTCAGCCTTTACAGGAGTACTTGCCAGTGCGTTGGTATGAGAAAACTTCTCAAGTTTGGGAAAGGACCACCAGAGGCAAAAATTAGTACTTACTCAAGGCCTGGAGTAAGTGGCTTTCCTCAGCCAGACTGGAAACCAGACAACTCATGGGCATTTCTGTACAGAGCTCAGAAGGCTTTGTCTCATTAGTGGGGCCAATTAACACTATTCTTTCAGATACTGCCATCTAATAGATTAAAGGGAAGCCTCAGAATAGTT
Organism: Muscardinus avellanarius; assembly: GCF_963383645.1. Classification (NCBI taxonomy): domain Eukaryota; kingdom Metazoa; phylum Chordata; class Mammalia; order Rodentia; family Gliridae; genus Muscardinus; species Muscardinus avellanarius. The sequence goes on from NC_137803.1 coordinate 22,334,346, forward strand.
CATTTTTTTCTAAGCCAATGGTTAATGTTTTTAACACCCAGTGAGGTCAAACACACACACACACACACACACACACACACACACACACACACACACACACACAATGTTTAGAGATGCCAGCAAAAATTGACAGACTAGCAAAAAATCAAACAAAAATATTAAAACATAATTCATAGTGAGGATGAAATTCATAGAAATAGTTCTGAAAATAACAAAGATAAAATTATTTGTAGGCATAACATTAGATATGTTATTTTAAAATATTCTATATATTCAGAAGGTAGAGGAATTACTGAGTATGCTTGGAGAATGTAGAAAATATAGAAAAAAATCAACTCTTAAAGATGAAAATCAAACTGCAAATGAAAAACACAGCGATGGAATTAAGATCAGACTGGTTAAACATTTAGTGCATTTAAGGATATAGCAATAAAAATTGTTCTCAAAGAAATAGATAAAAAGGACTGAAAAAAAAACACAAACAGAATCAGTCAGTTGTCATATGACCTAAAGCAACGTAATATCTGTGTAACTATAGTTCTGGGTAAGAGAAGTCAGAGTTGGAGGAAGAAAAACTATTCAAAGAAGTAAAAATTCTAGTTGGGCGTGGTGATTTGTAATCCCAGCATTCGGGAGGCTGAGGCCAGAGGATCAAGGCTCACAGACAGCCTACGCTACTTAGCAGGGCCCTTCACAATTCAGTGAGACCCTGCTTCAAAAATAAAAGACTAAAAAATAGGGCTGGGCGTATAGCTCGGAGATACAGTGCCCCTGGACTCCATCCCCAGTATCGGAAAAATAAAATCCCAAATGTCATGGAACCTATAAATCCACTGATCTAAGAATCTCAACAAATAAAGCTGTATAAAATTGGTGACAAAAAAAATCTGCAAAGCAGAGATAAAAAAAATCCCTCATGCACAAAAATAAGAATGAATGCTATAGTCTTGTTGGAAGCAATAAAATATAAAAAAATTGAGAAATACCCTTAAAAATACTGTAAGAAAAAAATTGTCAGCCTAGAATTTTATATGTGATGGAACTTATGGAACAAAAGCAAGATGAATTCTTTTTTATACATAGCAAGATGAAAAATTAAATATTAGCAGAACTTAATTATAAGAAATATTAAAGAAGTCCTTCATAAAGAATGAACATGTTTAAAATCTGAATTAATACAATGGGAATAATGATTAATATCAAAAGTAGTAAATATCTACTTAGGAATTTTAATATGTTTTTTTTTACTGTGGGGAAAATAATAGGAGATTGAATCCAGGAATATTCACTCTCTGTACTACACACTTAGAACTTTTTATTTTTATATTTTTTAGTTTGAAACGGGTCTCATAAAGTTGCTGAAGCTAATTTTGAACCTGTGATCCTCTTGTCTCAGCTTCACAAGCACTGGGATTAGAGGCATACACCGCCATGCCTGGCCTATTTTTAACCTTTAAATGATATTTGGCTGTTTAAGGAAAAAATAATAGCAATATATTGTGAAGTGTAATATTATAGTCAAGAGTGGTAAGTTGAGAATACATAGTATAAAGTTTTCTAAGTCAACCATGAAAGAATCAAGATTTATAGCTAATGAATCTAATGAGGGTATAACAAATTTTTAACAATACCCATTTAATTCAATAGAAAGGCAGAAATATCAGTATCAGAAGGAACAGATGGAATATCAAATATAAGAAAAATACAAAAAGCAAGAAGGTAGCTATAAAGTGAATCCATATAAATGTAATAGTTTACACTCCTCAATTAAAAGTCAGACATTATCAAATAGGATTTTAAAAAAACGTCCTGATCATAAGCTGCCCACAAGAAATCCACTTTATATATAAAGACACACACTACTTACAAATAATATTAATACGTATCAAGTACACACAAATACAGTCCAAAGTGGACATATTAATATCAGGCACTGTACAAAAAGAGTATTACCAAAGACAAAGAGGGATAGTTAATAAATGATAAAGTGGTTAATTCAATAGGAAGAAAAATAATACTAAATAGTTATTTTCAAAATATATGGGAACAGAAATTGACAGAATTAAAAAGAGAAACATATAAATCCATAAGCATAACTACTTCATAAATAAACATCATGTCTAGACACCTGGTTTTCTGTGCTTTCCCTTCAAGTGAGCCCTGAACCCAGCCCAACATAAGGATGGTCAAACCTTTATGATTAAGTCCCAGAGTTTAATTATAAAGGTGTAAAGGGATGATTTATGATTAATATATATCAATGAGACATTGGAGAGCTGTGTGCTCTTTTCTTAGATTATATAGTTTTGTTGGTAAACCAAAGGACTTAATTATTCCCAAAAACCTTGTTTTTACACATAGAAGGGTATCTTGACTGAAGTTGTGTGTTCTTGACGCAAGTTATATCTGAATTTGCTCCTAGGCCTCTTTCTCCAACTAAAAAGCCAAAATTTTAGATTATTACAGTATATATCCTGATATGTTAATAAAACATTTGACATTTTTTCATTTGTAAAATTAGCTTTGACTTTTGTTGTTTAATTTTTCATCTTCCCTCATTTGAAAAATTGAGATGCTACCTGATAAAGCAGAGAAAATGAAGAATAAATTTGATAATTATATAGTGCTTGGGGGAAAAAAAGCCCTGTATAGCTGTCTATAAACAATAAATGACAAAGAGAATTTTTTTCCTAGTAATAGAGATTGAACCCAGGGACATTCTACTTCCAAGCTACATCCCCAGACCTAAGTTTTTATTTTTTATTCTGCAACAGGGTATCACTAAGTTGTGAAGGACCTTACTAAGTAGCTGAGGCTGGCTGTGATCCTCCTATCCCAACCTCCCAAGAACTAGGATTACAAGCGTGTGCCACCTCACCCAGCTGGACAAGAAGAATTAAGGGTGAGGTCTCTGACTCAAATAAAATATTTTCTTGAAAAATACACAAAATAGAGGGAAAGTTTCTTTGTGTTTTAATGCTTGAATTTAATGTTGGGAGGATGAATGACCCATATAGTACTTTATTTTTTATCAATTTGATTTTACAAATAACATCCCAACTTGTAAAGTGCAAGATAAAACATGAAAGGTTTTTTTTTTCAAAATAAAGGAAAGATTTATAGATTTATAAATAAAGAGAAAGAAAGATTTTGCCCCAACAAAATCTTTTCTTCTCTTGTTCAATAATAGTATTCATCTTTTGTAATAGATTTTCCAAACAGCCTTAAAAAATTCACCAGGTGTAAGACAATGTGTCTGCTTTGGACCTCTGAGAGTGGAAAGCGAGAAAAGAGTTACAAATAGAAATGTATGTTTTATTAATGAATCACCCTGCAGCTGTCCTTGAAGGCTGCTTGAAAATTCCTATAGGCTTAGAAGACACTAACCTGAAAAAAAATCATAAAAGATAAAATCCATTCTTCCTGATGCATTCTGTGTAATGACCTCATGGAGTAACCTTTTCTCTTCCCTCCCCTCTCCTCTCTGGGCAGCCAGTGCTCATGTAAAGTGAGTCTAACTCTTTCTCACCATTTTCTAATCAGTGTTCTACTGTGGTTAAAACCACGAGTTCACACTTTAGTCATTCACATGGAACTGAATGTCGCTACATTGTTAGATTTTTTAAAAATTCACACTAATTAACTTCAGTAAATAAATGTTTTATAAAGTAGGTATCTGATGAGCTATCTGGATTCAAAAATATGAATTCTTTAATTTTTAAATAGTTAATTTTAAGATAACAAAGACACACCAAAACACTACAAACTAAGTATGGTGAAGGATGCCTGTAATCACAGTACTTGGGAGGCTGAGACAGGGGGATCACAGGTTTGAGGACAGCTTCATCAACCTAGAGAGAACCTGTTTTCAAATAAGAAATAAAACCAGGATGGGGATGTACCTCAAAGGTAGAATGTCTTTGGGTTTAATCACCAGTAACACACACGCACACACACACACACGAACAGTAAAAGCTTCAAAGCCTATGGAACTAATATATATATATACTTTTGTATATGTATATATATACATACATATATATTTGTGTATATATATGTGTGTTGAACTTATGTATAAAGTAGTAAGAATGATGTTTCAATTACATGTGCATAATACTTTCAAATGAAAAATTACAAATGGCTTAACTTCTATTATCTCACTTGAATCTCATAACAAACCATGTAAGGCAGACATCCTAATGCTTTTATGAATGAGGTACAGGGAACACTATGGTATGGAATGCAAAGCCCCCATGCCATATACAATTACTCCTCCACGTAGAGTCAGAACTCACACCCTCATGCGATGCCACTGGACCAAGGGAAAATCTAATTATAAATGAAACATCCATGTTCTACATCATCTTATAATAAATAGTAGGAAGTAAAATACTCCTAAACAGCATTAACAATGAATTTATATTATTTAGGAATACATAATAAAGTTACTTCCAAAGCTTAGTATTTTTAATTAGGGAAAACTTTCATAGTATTGCAAAAGTCACAACATAGAATTTAACATTTATATCTTTTAAATGACCAATTTTCCACTTTATTTAAATATTTTTAGTATCTGTTAACTCTCTGGTACCATAATATCATGAATAAAAGACTTATTTCCTATTTTCATAAATGTGGATTCCAATCACTTTCCCAGTATTAAACATTAAGGAAAGGGGGAAATATGGATCTGGACCCAGATTCAGAATTCCAATAATTGTATATTTATTTATTTTCTTTTTTTAATTTTTAAATATACTTTTTTTGGGCGGTGCTACTGGGGATGGAACCCAGGGTCCTTCTACCTCTGGGCTACACTCCCAGACCTATTTTATATTTTATTTGGAAACAGGGTCTCTTAAGCCAATGGAGGCTGGCTGCGAACCTACACGATCCTCCTGTCTCAGCCTCCCAAGTGCGGGGATTACAAATGTGCGCCACCACACCTGGCTAATTTTTAAATATACTTTATTGGTGCAATATAATTATGGTGCATTATGTTATCACTTATTCATTTATGAAAACAATATCCTCTAAAATGCATTATTAAAAGGATAATATTAATGAAAGAAAATAGTAGAAGAGGAAATAATTATCTCTCTGAATTATGGTTAAGGACACTTCAAAAGAAGTTATAGATGTTCATTAAAATTCTAGAAATTTTAATTATATAATTTTCATTTCCTCAAGTAATGCCAAATTCTAAGAGCATTAGTTTCCTGTATATTTCTCTTAATCTACATCAATGTTAATGAAAGATTTCAATTATTTTTCATTAAGATGGGACAGTTTTACATCAGTTGATTAAAATTGTAATGTAAACTATAATCCTGGAGTGGTTATATTGAAAAAAGATGAAAGCGTCTTAAAATTCGAGAGAATTACCAAAGATAAAGAGACATTGAGAATGCTAACTGAAGTAATTTGCTAAGAAGGCATAACAATAACAAATGGGCATTGGCTTAATAACAGATGATTTATTAATCTATAATAAATATTAATCTATAAAAAATCTATATCATCTATAATCCAAGATGATTTGGTACCTGATCTTAGCAATCCTTAGAAGTATTTGTCAGAAAATTTGGTAAAGACATTCTGGTTTGAAAAAGGTTCTATCATACCCTTGGGGAGACTGATATTTACATATCTCTATATTTAATAACTATAGAATATACATTTTAAATTTCACAATGAATAATCAACATATATGCTAATCCATAAAGCAAACCTCAATAAACTTAAACATATCTAATTCAAACAATGCATATTTTCTTTTTTACATATATTTACTGGTACACTGTAATTATATATCTTAATGAGGTATATGTTTCCTAATGATGAAAAATAAAATTAAAAATCAGTCATAACTATGAAAATTACAAAATTAAATGAAAAAGTCAATTGAATTAATAGAAAATTAAGCAATACTTTTCTAAATAACATAAAATCAATAAGAAATCACAATTAAAAGTAGAAAACAAACTTTGAGCTGAATGATGATGAAAATAAAACATCAGAATTATGGAATGCAAGTAAATTAGTAGAGGAACATCAAGTATCTTAGATAATATTAGATTACACTTTAAGAAATTAGAAGCAGCATGCTTGTAATTTTAATACTTGGAAGGTTGAGACAAGAGGTTGCAAGTTTACAGTCATCCTTGAGAAGTTAAAGAAAACCTCAACAACTTAGTGAGACCCTATCTCAAGCTTTAAAAATATGGGCTACAGGTATAATTTAAAGGAAGAATGCCCTTGGGTTCAATCCTCAATATAAATTAGAGAAAAATATGAAGAAATAAATTAAATGTAGAAGATAAAAATATAACTAAAACACTAAAACATGCAGACAAGAAAGAAATAGAAAATTATAAAGAGGATATAAGAAAAAACATAGATAATAGAATTATTAATGCCAAGGGCTCTTTCTTGATAATAACAAAAATTTAGTAAATCTCTAAGTAGGCACCACAGAAAATAAGAAACACAAATGACAAATATCAGAAATCAAAAAGCCATTACAGTACAAATAGAAAGATAATATGAATAATTCAAATGAAAGAAATAAATGGAACAAAATGACATGAATACATTTCATGAAAAATGTACTTAAAGAATCAACACAAGAAGCTATACAGTATCTGAAAATATCTATATCTATTAAAGAACGAATTTATTATCCAAAGGCTTCCTATGAGAGATCAGTTTCAGTTGGCTTCATTAGTGAATTCAACCAAATTCTCAAGAAAAAATACTATCAATTTTATACAAACTTTTTAGTAATATAAGAGGAAAAAATGTTTAATTCATTTTGGGAGACCAGTATAATACTAAAAAACTAATAAAGTACATGAAAACAAAATTTTGGGCAACATATAACTTTATGAATATGCCCAAACCATCTTTATTCAACATTAAAAATTAAATCCAGTACTAGGAACAAAGGATAAAGTCTGACGATTGCATAGGATTTATATGAGAAACTGGAAGCTCTTCAAAAACCAATGTAATTCGCCATAGTAAAAAAGGCAGGTATCATTTAATGATTTCAAGAATTATTTCACAGAAATTCTAAAAATATTAGTGATGAGAATTTTCAGAAACCTTGGGAAAATATAGTTTCCTTAGAAGTCTGATAGAGGCATATACGAAGAATCTATGTCTAACAACTGATTTCAAAACAGACTAAATTAATTTTTTTTTGTTTGTTTCATATTTATTTTTAATTGGTGCACTGTATTCATACATCATAGTGGGATACATACTTTTGTAGACATACATGCACACATTGCCCAGTCAGCCCCCACCCGATCCCCTCCCCGTTCTCTCCCTATCCCCCCCTCCTATGCTTGGCTTAGTGATTGACATCTAGTATTATAGCAATTTATCCAAAATTAAAAATGATAATCTCTCATAACAGTTTCATTTGTCTGATACCAAGCTTTTGATGACTTAAAGATAACATTTCAATATTTCTTTTTGCTTTCTTTCTTACCAGAGGATCTATTTTTTTCTATTTTTTAGGTGAAACTATCATATATTTATATATTTATTTTTCAGAAAAAAAAAATCTATCCTAATATGGAATATGGACTCTAGGTACCCACATCGATCTTGAAAAAGAACAAAGCTAGAAGATATATATTTTCTGATTTCAAACCATATAAAGCTACGATAATTGAAACAGTGTAGTACTATTCTAAAGGCAGATATATAAACCATTGGAGTTAAATAAAAGCCTAGAGCTAAATTCTTCCCTATATTGTCAAGTTATTTTTGACAAGGTTTCCACGAACATTTGGTGGTGGAAATAATAATCTTTTAACTAAATATTGTTGAAACATAATAATTACATGGAAAAGAATAGAATTGGACCCTTACCTAATCCCATATACAAGTATTAACTCAAAATAGATAAAAGACCTAAATATAAATCTTAAGACTATAAACTTTTAGGAGAAAATCTGGGTCATAAAACCTCACAACATTGAAATTGGCAGTGATTTCTTGGTTATGATTTCAATGGCACAGGCAACAGAAGAGTATACAAACTCCCTAAAAAATAAAAAACATATTGTATATCCAAAGACAATGTAAACAGAGTTAACAGTTACTAATAGAATGGGATAAAATATTTCCAAATGCTATATCTGAAGGTATATTAATATTCCAACTAGAAATCCTAAAAATTAACAACAATAAAGGCAAACAATACCCTTTAGAGATAGGTAACAGACTAACATAAATAATGAATCTCCACAGATAACCAATCTTAGTTGTCTGTTGGATGGAAAATCTTGTTTCTCTAGTTCTGATGTGTGTTACCTATTTCTTCTTTGTAGTTAATCTCTTTGAGTATTTTCTCTAGTGCTGGTTTTGAAGACATAAATTCCTTCAGTTTCTGTTTGTCATGGAAGCTTCTTATTTCTCCATCTAATTTGATAGAAAGTTTTGCTGGGTAGGAAATTTTTGGCTGGAAGTTGTTTTCTTTCAAAATTGGGAATATGTTACTCCAAGCCCTTCTGGCTCTCATAACTTGGTTTGGGAAGTCTGGAGTGATTCTAATTGGTTTGCCTCTGAATGTCACTTGGCCCTTTGCTTTTGTTGCCTTTAAGATTCTCTGCTTGGCTTCCACATTGGTCATTTTGACAATTATGTGGCGTGGGGATCCTCTTCTCCGATCCTGTCTAAAGGGAGTTCTATAAGTTTCTTGGACCTGCGTATCGACCTCTTGCTCTATGTCTGGAAAATTTTCTGCTATTACTTCCTTGAAGAGATTGTTGATCCCTTTAGTTTCACTTTCTTTTCCCTCCTCTATTCCAATTATTCTTAGGTTAGCTCTCTTAAAATGGGCCCATATTTCTTCAATATCAGATTCCTGCTGTCGGATATTTTTTCCTAGATTAGAAACTGTGCGTTCATTTTTGGAATGATCATCTTCTAAGAGCGAGATTCTGTTCTCCATGTGTTCTAATTGGTTGTTTGTGCTTTGAATTGAGGCCTTTACTTCATTAATTGCATCCTTTATCTCTTTTTGGCTCTCTCTGAGTTCTTTTCGAAGCACCTCTATTATTTCTACAGTTATTTTCCTGATTTGATCTTCTAGAAATCTCTGATTTTCTGTTTTATCGGGTTCTGATGTTGTGGGGTTGTGAGCATTCATTGCTCCAGTATTATTCCTCTTTCCCATGATTTAGGAAGTTTGTGCCTTCTCTGGGTTCTTCCCTTGGGTCACTATGACTTCACTTAAGGTGCTCTGGATCTCGAGTCAGTGGTATCTCAGACCCCACTACTCCTTTACTGGGTTTTATCACAGAGTCTCCGACCCAGAGAGTCGATAGAGGCTGCTTTAGACCGTGGGGGGGTGCCAGGTTGCACGTTCTCCTATGGTGTGATATCACTGCCACTGCCCCTCTCCCACTGGGTCAAGTCCCAGTGAGTACAGTACTGGGATTTCTCCGCTGTGGCCCGCAATTTGACTCACTGTTCTTGAGTATGCAGATGTAGCTGTAGTGAGTTCCGTGCTGCTGCCGCCGGTGGCAATATGGCGCCGCTGCTACGCCCTCGGCTGTTGGGCTGGCGTTTTTTTTTTTCTTGGTTTTGATTTCCACTCTGAATCCCTGCAGCGTGTGCTGAGCTCAGACACTGGGAGCTTTAGATGTCCTCTGTGCCGAGAAATCCCGCCTGGCTGTTCCGCAGCGGCTCCCCTCGGCTTGCTGTGGCTGTCCCGTGAATTCGCCGGCAGTATGGCGCTGCTGCCGCGTCTGCCGCATCCTCGGGCGTGAGGATATCCTCTGTGGCTCTGTTCTCAGTCCGCTTTCTCTCTGGAGCCTGGTGATTTTTTTTGTTTCTCTGGTGATGTTGTTTTCTGGCTTTGAAAGGCGCTGATTTTGTGGTAATGGATATTTGTTGTTAGCGGGGCTCTTAAGCCCCGCTTTTCTCGGTCGCCATCTTCCCGGAAGTCAATTTTTTTTTAATTTTAAGAAATTTTAAAAATGTGTTTCATTATACAAAACTGAATTTCTATACCTATAATTGAAATAAAGTAAAGGTGTCTGTTTTCAGCACTTCCCTTTAGCATTTTACTAAATATAACTACTGTAATAAGGCAAGAGAAGAAAAATCAAAGGAGCTGAGCATAGTAGCATATGTCTGTAATCCCCATATTTGAAAGACTAAGATAGGAGGATCGCAGGTTTGAGGCTTGGCAACTTGGCCAAAACCTATTGTAAAACAAAAATAAAATAGCGCTGGGGATGTAGCTTGGAGGTAAAATGCTTCTGGGCATGATCCCAAGTAACACACACATACACACACACTAAAAAAATAAATAATTTTTTTTAAATGCAAAGCTTAGAAATTAAGAGTAAAATGACATCTATGTCCCTATGTTTGCTGGTTAAGAATTTAGCAGGTGTAAGATTATAAGGTTAATGTTATAAAACCTATTGTTTTCTTTTATACTAGCAGTAAACAGCTGATAGAGACAAGAAAGGATTCCACTTAAAAGAATTTCAAAAACAACATTCTTTTAAAAATAAAACAAAAGCTTTAATATCTTTACATTGAAAACCATAAAATATTTCTGAGAAAATTTAAATGATACATTTTAAAATATAGTTTATTATATATCAAATTAGCTATTTTAATATCTCAGAAAAGTATATGCCTTAGGTTACATAAATAACTATAAAGATATAAAATTGATAAATAGATCAGTAGGTAAGTTTTATCTATTATTCTTTTTTTATTTTTTACTTTGGGTGGTACTGGGGGTGAAAACCAGGGGCTTCCTATGTTCGGGCTATACTCCCAGACCTATTTTATATTTTATTTGGAAACAGGGTCTCACTAAGTTGCTGAGAGCTTCAGTAAGTAGCTGAGGCTGGCTTCGAACCTCTGCGATCCTCCTGTCTCAGCCTCCCAAGCGCGGAGATTACAAGCGTGCACCACCACGCCTGGCTATCAGTAGGTAAATTTTTTAAAAAAATTGTTTAATATTAATTTTTCTAGACAGTTCTAAATTCAGATCATGTGAATTAATATCCTTTGTTTATTAAGCCTAATACCAGGGCCTTTGAACTAAAGGAGTAAAAAGTCAATATATCAATTTTAAATAATAGTGTAAGTATTAGGTAATGAAGCTGTACCTACATTAGACCAGTTGTTTGTTTTTAAATAAGGAAACATTAGATATTCAAAGTGATCTTTTATTTCTAGTCTAGAAGGGGGTCACAATATCTTCAACCAAAACAGTAATTTATTATTCATGATAAACAAAATACTGTTTAGAAGTTCTGATCTCTCATCCAAAGAAAGAGTTTTACTGGTCAATTAAAAAGCAAAACACTTTTTTAAAGTCTAAAATACTATTACAGTATTTGAAGTAATGGCTGACCTTATACTGAGATGGATTATAGTTTTCATTCATTTACTTTTATTTGTATAATTGTCCATAAAATTTCCCTTTGCTTATTATCTATGACTAGACAACTTTATAATTCTAAAACATTAAACATTAAATATATATTTATAAGCTGGCCATGGTGGAAAATGCTTATAATCCCAGTACTTGAGAGTCTTGAGACAGAAAGATCTCAGGTTCAAGGACAGCCTCAGCAAGTAGTGAGACTTTCATTGAACTAGTGAGACTCTATTTCCAAATAAAAATAAAATAGGGATGGGGTATATTTTAGAGCATGCCCCTGGGTTCAATCCCCACTGCCACCAAACACACACACACACACACACACACACACACACACACACACACACACACACCTTTGAAAAGATAGCTTGAAAGCTGATGTTCAGATTATAATGTTCATGTTATAATGTTCAATGGCATAAATAAAAACAACTAGTAGTTTCTTTACAGAGTTTGGATGCAGTCTTGAATAAATCTTAGGGTTCTTTTTTTTTTTTTTTTGTACTGAGGATTAAGCACAGAAGCATCCAACCTTCTAGTTACACCTCCAGCCCAATTTTTTTTTTAAACGGGGACTTGCTAGTTTTGTGAGAATCTCACTACTTACTGAGGCTGTTCTTGAACCTGCAATCCTCCTGTCTCAGCCTCCCTAGTACTGGGATTACAGAGTATACCACAATGCCTGACCATCTTTCATCTTTATAAAAGTCGTAGCTTAAGATAGTGTCTCTCACACATTGACTGAATTAAAAAACACTTTTATTTGTGTACGCCTAAGGATACTTAATGAACAATAACAACATTATTTTATGTGAAGATATGGGACTCAGTTAATAACATATTACGTAGTAGTAATGAAATACATGTACATGCAGACATACATGTATGAACATACAGGTGTAATATATGCATGCACATGTGTGTATAATCTCTTTCATATATATGTATAATTTATCTTTCCAGATAAGCTTTAAAGTGAAAATTAGTGATTATTTTTGAGGCAGGTTGTGTCCAATTTGCCTTTTTTGTTTTTGTTTTTGTAGCACTGTGGCTTCAACCCAGGGCCTCAGGCATGGGTAAGGGCTCTGCCACTCAGGGACTCAGCGGGCTATACCCCAGTTCCTCTCTCAGCTCTAGAATGCATCTGCCAAAGGAATTTTACATTTTTTTTTTCTTGTTAAACACTTGGAGAATATTGCCAAGGTTAATCTCACAAACTCCTCAACTTTGCTAGATTGGGAGAACCCCCCAGAGAATTTCTTTGTAATGAAAAGCATTATTATCAAAAGAACACGGTGAAATAACACCGTTTTCCTTCACAATTTCCTTATGATTCTGTCCCAAGTTCGTTCTTTTTGCCAGGAGCCCGTGTGCAGCAAGAAACCTCCTCTCTCTGTCTGGAGAGTGGCATTAAGATGAACTGTCAAAGATGGTGTGTCCTGAATAATGGATAAGTGAGAGTCCCCTGACGTAGGTTTGACTGCCGTGAAATATGAGCTTTGCGATTGCCCTTACATTCAAACTCTAGTGTTGGTGGAGAGAATATTATTTCTAAATGTCAAGCTAACTAAAATTGTGGAAGAGAGTCAGTGGGTACTCCTCTTATTAGTGTTTGAAGCAATTACACAGAGAATGGGTCACTGCGATTTTCCTTCTGCACTGAGTAATTTGTTCTTGCTACTGCATTTTAGCTATTCAAATTCAAATTCAAATCAGGCTTCCCATCACAAATGTTCTGTTTGGGAGACAGAATGAAAATAAGTCCCACCCCAGTCCCTGATCAAGTTGCATTTCCAGTGGGGTCAATGTACTTCATTGCCAAAAATATGACATTCAATCAACAGGTTAGAATCAACTTGACTTTAGCTTTGTGGGGATTGTTTAATGTATTGGCATTCTGATATAATATGTATATTTCTTTTATTTTTCTTTGCTAATGATATGATCTCTTACAGAACTGTAGAAAATCAGGGGTAAGATGAGTTTGAAGGTTGGACACACAATAGACCTCTCCAAATGAGCAAAATTTTGATGAATTCAGAAATACAACAATTGAAATATTGTATTTCATAAAAAATGAAGTTGACTGAAGTAAGAAAATGTAGATTAGCGAGAGAACAAAAATACATGCAGAAGGGACTTAACAATAATTACAATTGCTGCCTGGACTGAAAGTCCTCTTTTCATCTCCTTGTTTTACTGCTATAATGACATAGCCACAAAGCTTTATTTACAAATGTGAAGAGGAAAGAAGGTTCCATGATTAGATAATGCAAGGTTAAAGAAAAAGTGACAGAAATCTTCCTAGACAGAACAAAGGAGATAAAAATGTGTTGGTTTTCTTTTTATAGAATTTATTAAGATCAGATGATCCCACTGACCATTAGGAAAAAATTTACCCAGAATATTTTTTTTCTATCCTAGCACGCATAAGCAAGGGCACTGTGCCACCAATACAGGTCACTATGGATCAGATTCTCCAAATTCAAAATCCAGAAAGGGAGGGAGGGAGGGAGAGAGAGAGAGAGAGAGAGAGTGTTTGCATGTCTGAGTATGCACAAAAGGAAAGGAATTGTTGTTTTAAGAATTAATATATGCTGTATGTTGAACAAAATCCCAAATAACAATTTTCCAAGAAATAAAATAATTTAAATTAAACCATCCATTTCCCATAGTAGAATAAAAATCACAGCTACTCACCTAGCCTCTCAATGGAATAGTACCGCTGCTTGCTGTCCACCCGCACGGTCTCGGCATAAGGACTCCCAACACCATACCCAATGATGTAGCCTCGCACCACAATGTTTGGGTTCAAGGGAGGCGTCCAGCTCATGATGATGCAGTTGGTCTGGGGCCTCACGTGAAGCGAGCTTGGCTGGTCAGGAACTTGAGACTCTAGGATTTAAAGAGAGACAGAATCAGCATATCTCAGAATGGGGCCTAGAGCATGCATGGTGAAACTTCCCCTTTAAGCAAGACAAGATCATATTCCAGAGTGCTCAAATAAGGAAATAATGAATTGTTCATTGACCAGAGCTCTCGTTTTTTTTTTTTTTTTTTTTTTTTTAGCATATGCTATATTTTCCATGTTTGACTTGACTAATAAAAAATTAAAAACTTTCTTTCTTTTCTTTTTTTGGTACCGGGGATGGAACCCAGGAACATTCTACCTCTGAGCTACAACCCCAGCCCTAATTTTTTATTCTTTATTTTGAAACAAGGTCTCACTGAGTTGCAAAGGGCCTCACTAAGTAGCTGAGGCTGGCCTAGAACGGCAGTCCTCACATTCCAGCCTCTCAAATGCTGGGATTACAGGTATGTACCACCATGCCTGGCTAAAATTTGACTTTTTATATTGGTGCATTGTAATCATACATCATGATAAAGTTCAGAGTGTTAGAGATGTACATGCACACAGCACTTGGTAAGACTCCCTCCAACCCCTACTTTACTTACTCCTCTACCCCTGCATGTTATTGAGGTTGGGATTGATAATTTTGTGCATTGTGTGAGTTTTTATTGTAGACCCTCCATAGGTACTGTAGCTTCATGAATTTTTTTTGGTGGTTTTGGAATTGAACCTAGAAGCATTCTACCTCCGAGCCACATCTCCAGCCCTTTTTGTTTTTTATTTTGAAACATGGTCTCACTAAGTGGCTGATGGCTTTGCTAAGTTGCTAAGGATAGTCTCCAACTTTCAATCCTCCTATCTTAACCTCCTAAGTACTGAGATTACAGGCAGTACCACATCTGGCTTATGCATCATTAATAGTTCCTTCCCTTTTTTCATATATTATTTCTTAGATATCATTAATAAAGGCTGGGGTCAAGAAAGATGTAATAATAAAAAGGGAAACAAAATGTCAAAAATTACCCTTCTCAAGAAAGATAACTAAAATCTTATTTAACTAAAACCAAAAAGTAAATATACTAGTCCTTTTCTTGGAAATTTTCAGTATAAAGAGAATAGGACCATGATATGCTCAGCAAGATTAAAATGGTACTTGACTTAATGTTTACAGCATGTGTAAGAAAAATATTATCATTATAGGAAAGGAGAATGTGGCCTGGATTCAAGCTACATAGGCTTCAAAGATGGGGAAATTGAGTTTAATTCTATGTTCTATCATTTATTAGCTATATGTCCTCATGAAATTATTTCATATCCTTTCTGATTAAGTTGGCATCCCAAATATTGATTGACTCAAAGCTAGAGCTCAGGAAATAAGAAAGAGCAAAGTTAAAATCTGTACTAGACATTCACTGGCTATGAGTCCTTAAGACCTTACTTATCCCCCCTAAGCCCCAGTTCCTTCAGCTGTAGTATAAAGATAAAGTCAGTAATGGTTTCATGTGGTGTTGAGAAGATTTATTGAGATAGTGCACAAAAATAACTCTCATTTTGAGTAGCACATAAGTTGCCAGCTCTTAGGGATGGAATGTGTACACCATCCCAATATAAATCTATTTTTAAAATTGTATGTTAAAATAATATATATTACTATTAGACTGACATTCTTATTTTTACGTTGTTATTCTTCTCCATCATTACATTTCTGAAAGAACAGTAGTATATCTTCTGGATGTTGATCATTGGGCAATTAATAAATATCTATGCTGGGTGAGATGGTTCATGTCTGTAATTACAGTACTTGGAAGGATAAGACAGGAAGATCACAGATTAGAGGAAAGCCTTAGCAATTTAGTGAGAATTTCAGCAACCTAGTGAGACCCTGTTTCAAAAAATATGTAAATGTTTAGGGGTATTGTTCAGAGGTAGAATGGGTTTAATTCCCAGTACTACCACATCATGTATACAATATATGTAGTAAATGTAAATATATATATATACATATATATATATGTGTGTGTGTGTGTGTGTGTGTGTGTGTTATAAAGCATGAACTCTGTGTGTATGTGTGTGTGTGTGTGTGTGTGTGTGTGTGTGTGTGTGTATGCTTGTTACCTGCTAAGTTTTGGACATAGGGCTAAGTGCCTGTGATATTCCGGATATAGAGGAGAGTGCATATGGCAGACATACACCTGCTATAATCTAACATAAAAAGGTTCTAAATGGTTTATAAGCTAAAGAAAAAGGCAAGTAAAAAGGCACTTAACAATAGACTATGGAGCATTTTTGATAGGTCAAATACAGGCATGCATAGCCTATTTTTAAAAAATCAGGTAAGTCTTCTGGGGAAAAAAAGGAAGAAAGAATGTTTCCATCCCAACTTCCATAGTCTCTTGGGTATTTAATACAATTCTTGGCAATTAATAGATACTCAGAAATATAAGTAATTTATTCAAATTACTGTGTTCATTGCTTCTGTCCCAACCAAAAATATCTGAGGGCAACATATGTCAAATTACACAAAAAATTTGATGACTACAGGTAACATCATAGCATCTTTTCCTTCTCTACTTTATAGCAAAGGCTAACATAATTCCTTCTACAAATTCAATCCATATTCAGTGTGCACATGTCTAGCTTACGCGGTAGAAAGAAGAATGTCTTTTGCCAAAGCTTTTCAAGTAGATACTAGCAGCTTTTCAAAATATGCTAAAGATGCTACATCAACAGAATTTTCTAAAGATGGTTTTATTTTTCTAAGATGCTCCTTTGTGAGCAAGAAGGGACAAGCTATTATTTGTCTGCCCTAAAAAAGCCTGAAAGATAATATGCAAAGGCATCATAAAAATTATGCCTCAAAATGTGGTTATAAACCTTTACAGCAGAAACATAGTGTTTGTGAAGTATTCTCCAATATAAACCCTAAGTAAAAGTAATAAAAGAGATGAAAGGGATGGATTGGTTCTTTCCAAACCGATTGCCACAGTCTCACCAGTGTCCTTGAAATGTAATGGCCTCTACAATAAATTCTGTTTAACATATTTAAAGTTCTGTAGTAGTTATTGTAACAAGATAATCTGCTTAATATTATATTAAGAAAATCAACTGAACACCATTTAGATTTTCTCCACTTAATAACTTTAAAAATCAATATAAAAGCATAATGATTTGAATCACAATATTTAACATCTTTTGGGAAAAAGAAAATAATTAAAATATTTTCAGACCAGTAACTATTCCTTTACATTTCTGTAAACCATAGAATGATTCTTCTCTAAATTAAGTTTATACCCACAGAATTTCATCCATCAGAGGTGACAGCATACTAGAGTAATGAGCCAAACCCCCAGCCCATTTTACTTATTTATTTTTATTTTGAGACAGGGCCTCACTAAGTTGTACAGGCTGGCCACACAATTGTAATCCTTCTGTCTTGGCCTCCTGAATACTGTGATTACAGGTACATGCCACAGCACCTATTCTTTGGCACCAGAAAAAAAAAAAAACTCTTAAAGAAGAGCTATTAAAAATAGGAGTTTCTATCCTAAATGTGAACCTCAAAACTATTTTAAAATTATAAGTATAAAGAAGTGAATACCTAAGAATATATGTTACTTCTCCATCTGGATATTTAATGGGCTTTTATCACTCAATTAAGATCACAGGGCTGGAAGGACAGGAGCTATCAAGGTAGTATTAGAACTAAGCCAGCCATAATATATGGCCCCATAATAATAAGCAGGCCACAAGATTGTTCATAATCCAGAAGAGCCAATTCATGCCCACCCACTCACTTCTTAATATAATGACAGAAATAACAATTTTCTTTTTATGCTACCTGCATTCTTTAATACAGCTGATCTTTGGGGTTATAAAAGTGGTTATTACTAAAATGGACTATAAAATATCAATTTAGAAATTTTTCTGTGGAATGTATATGACATGAGCACTCTATTTTGGATCTAAAACTTAAATTTGCTGATCAAAAGTTACATGAAATATTTTCATGTACTTTTGAGGGTCACTTGGCCAATGATTGTAAACATTAAGGGTAAAGGAGTATTAGGGTAATTTCTGGGATTATTTCAAACCAAAAGAGAGCATATTGTGCCTGAAATACCCAAATTAATGATGCTCCAATTTTTTACTGAAGTCTGAATGATTAAGATAACTAGGTCAACTGCTAGTTTTGATTATGTTATAGAATTACAGATACTTGATTCATTTTGGTTCTAAGGACATATTTTATTCTTTGAGTGATTAGAGGTTCTCACTAATGATTAATGTTCTAATGTAGTCCACTAGGAAATATATTAGATTTCTCTACCATGAAATTTCAACAATTACTAAGCACCTAATAACCCAGTCATATTCCTAGGTGTTTAGAGAAAAAAACAAAAAAAAAAAGAGAGAGAGAGAGAGAAAATGAGATTTCAAAGCTTGGTGAGTGCTGTGCTAAGGGACATTGATTCATCAAGGAAGGTTCCCTGGTCTATTCTTCTAGATTCTAAGGAGAATGATCAGAAAGAGTCTGTCTTATAAATATCAGAGTGGCATGATTTGAAGGTACACAGAACAACTACTACACAAATTCTGGCACAAGAATGATTTGGGTATTTAAGGAAACTGAAGAAGGTCATTGTATCCTGAACATGTTGAGTAAAAATAAAAAATGAAAAAATATAAACATGTAAAAAATCAATCACTAAGTCAAACATGAGAATGAGGGAGGGGAGAGGAAATTGAGTGGGAAACGGGAAAGAGATAAATGAGAGATGTGTGCATGTATGCCTCGATATCATGTACTCCATTAAGATATATGACTACATTTCACCAGTAAGAAATTTTAAAACATAAACATAGTCAGTAGGAATGTCAAATGGTACTGTTATTATGTCAAACAGTATGGTGGTTCCTTAAAAAACTAAAAGTAGAATCACTGTATGATCATATAATTCATTTTCTGAATACATATGCAAAGGAATTGAGAGCAGAGATTCAAACAAATATTTGTAAACCCAGATTGATAGTAGCATTATTTATAATTGTCAAAAGGTGAAAAAACTCAAGTGTCCATCAGCAGATGAATAAATAAAATATGGTATTTAAAATTATTTTAAAAATAAGGGAATTTAAAACATATCTTATATTTTAAAGTATACCATGTTTTCTTTATTTATGTCATATTTATATTTATACCATATGTTACCCAGTCTAAAAAAGAAGGGGAATTTTGACAAACACTATAATATATAAGAGAGTTTGTGGAAGTTTAAAAAAACAGCAACAAAAGGACAGCAACTGTATGATTCAATTTATATGAGGTACCTGAGTAGTCAAATTTATAGAGATAAGAAGCATAGGAGCTGGTACCAGGGGCTGGTGGACGGCAGGCATGGAAAGTTATCGTGTAATGAGTGGAGCATTTCAGTTATACAGAAGGAAGTTTTGGAGAGGGCTGACAGTGATTGTTACATCACACTGTGAATGTATTTCATGCCACATAACTGTATGTCATTAGAGAAAATTATCCCATATGCTAAAAAAATGGTATATTTTGACACTACTTTTAGTTTTGTGCTGTAACTCTGAAATCTTAATTTTGTTATCCAGTTATACCTCAACATAAAGAAAACTGTTTAAAATGCCAATAAAAAAAAGAGTAAGATGGAGCCAGGCACAGAAATGCAATTCTAGTACGTGGGAGGCTGAGACAAGATGATTGCAGGTTCCAGGACAGCCTCAGTGATGTAGCTGGACTCTCAGCAACCTAGAGAGACCCTTTTTCAAAATAAACAACAAAAAAGGCTTGGATGCTCAGAATTCCTCTAGGTTCAAACCCAGTACCAAACATACACAGAAAATGATCAAGATGGTCAATTTTGTGTCTATTTTAACACAATTCATTAACATTGAAGAAAAAAAGAAAGGGAGGGAAGGAAAGAGACTAGATTCCTGTAAATAAGGCAAAGTGAGAAAGAAGCTTAGATTTTAATCTAAGTACAATGAGAAGAGACTAAATGGTCTTTCCTGGCAAGGCTGAGAGTAATGAAATGTGACATACTTGTTATTTTCAAAGGGATATTATGCTTTTTAAAATTTTTTTTTATTGGTGCCTTATATTCATACATCAAATTGGGGTTGCTTTTTTTTTTTTTTTACAGGTATAAAGATGTATAGATGTCTGGGGATGGTGAATATGGAGAAAGAGGGAGACCATAAATGTGCTTTTGAACCTCCCAAGCTGGCTGTGGTAGGGACAAAGTGAAGTGAACAGATTTGGGGCTTGAGAAGCCCCCTGGGAAAAGGAGATGGCCATAACTCAGAGGTCTTTGCTTTGGGCAACTGGAAGACAATGTACCAAGATGAGGAGAAACAATGGGTTCTCCTGGGATCCTTTTAGTCTGAGAAACCTATTAGCAAAAGCTGTAGAGGTATTAGGCAAGTCAATTGTTATATAAGTCTTGGGTTTTGATGAAGGATCGCCCTTGGGAGAATGGATGTAGAAGTCACCAGCATTGCCAGGCGTGGTGGCACATGCTTGTAATCCCAGTGCTTGGGAGGCAGAGACAGGAGGATCACGCAGGTTCAAAGCCAGCCTCAGCTACTTAGTGAGGCTCTCAGTAACTTAGTGAGACCCTGTTTCCAAAATAATTATAAAATAGGTCTGAAAGGATAACCCAGAAGTAGAAGGCCCATTACCCCCCCCCACACACACACACATCACCAGCATAGTAATGGTATTTAAAATGAATGCATATAAATAAAGGTATAATGTATAAAGGTATAAATAAAAATACTAATTAAAACATGGTTTTTCTCTGCTCAAAATGCCCTAAATCGTTTCCATACCACTATGTAAGGTCAGGTTATTTTCTTTTGGGTATATTGGGGATTGAACACAGCGGTGTTCTATCTCTGAGCCACACTCTAGCCCTACTTTGTAGTTTTTATTTTTACTTTGAAATAGGGGCTCACTGAGTTAACGATGGCCTTGATAAGTTGCTGGGGCTGTCTGAGAAACTCTGATACTCCCGTCTCAGCCTCACAGGTACTAGTATTACAGGCGTGCACCGCCACTCCTGCTGGCCATGCTCTTTACAATGCCATGAAAGGCCATATGTGACCTATGCCCCCCCACCTCTCTGATCTCTCTTATCATCTTCTCCTTCCTTACCTACCTTCTGGCTTCATACCAAATACATTGCTTTTCTTAAAAAACACTAGGCTTGTACTGGTCCCAGTCTATTTGCATGAACCAGTATTCTTGACTGGGAATCTCTCCCCAAACTACAGTTGCCCTCCCTGTTTACTCCTGAAATTTTGAGTTATTTAATTTTCTATTGCAGCTGGGCAAAGTGTCCCACACCTGTAATCCCAGTACTTGGGAGTCTCAAAAGGGGGATTGCAGGTAGGAGACCAGCCTCAGCAACTTAGAGAGACTCTGTTTCAAAATAAAAATAAAATTTTCTACTGAGACATAAACCTGTGGTATTTCTCAGATGTAGAATACCTCTGGGCTCAATGTCTAATACCAATATTTGAAAAAAAAATTCTTGTTGCAACCTTTACTGATTACCATATTTAAAATTATACCATTTCTCTTGTCACTCCTTTCTTTTTATCTCATAGGATTTATTGCTAATGATCGTACAACCTTTGTAATGTGATTATTTCACTACTCTTTATCTTTAATCCCAGCAGGTAGAACAGTTCCCAGCATAAAGTGCTCCAAAATAGGGGAATAAAGTCTGTATGTCTTATAAGATTAAAACCAAGTATCTATATATACCTATCATTATATATAAAAGTACCATAATTTTCTATAACTATTTCTGTAAGATAGAAATTTTAAGGGAGAAATGAAATAATATAGAAATGAAATAAGATGAATATATAGTTATGAAAGTATTTTTTCTTCCTAGAGGCCATCGAGATTTGTCTCTGCAGGATGTTGCTAATGAAAATAATGTGCTATGCACCGTTTGCTGTGCACAGCACTCCCAGGTTGTGTCAGGAAGTAGGTACTCTGACACACACTCATATATTTTTTTCTCCATTCAGCACACTACATTTTGTGGGTAATTTTGTTAGTGTTTTGTTCCAGTCCTCAGTAGCTTATATTTCTTTATAAAATTACATAAGGCAATTGATATACTCATCCTCTTTCCTTCCAGGAGGTCTGATAGATTTTAATGTGTCCTTTCCACTCACAGGGTTTGTTCTCACCAGTGGCCACTATCTCCCTAGGCCATCACCTCCATGACCTTTGAGTGCTATTTCTTTATTATAGTTATGACAACTTTCATTATTCAACATTGAACACCACCTTGTATTGTTTTTACCATTCTATTCTTGCCATTTTCTCAGTATTAGGATTTTAATACATTTTTTAAAATTTTAGGCAGCAAAATTCACTCTATGACAGTTTTCAAGGGAGAATAAGGAGTCCTGGGATTGAATCCAGGGGCACTGTACCTCTGAGCTACACCTTCAGAAACCTTTGAAATTTTTATTTGGATACATGTCTCACCAAGTTGCTGAGACTATCATAAAATTGCTGAGCTGTCTTCAAACCTATGATTGTCCTGTCTCAGCTTCCCAAATACTTGGATTATAGGCATGTGCCACCACACCCAGCTGGTACATTGTTCAATCTTTAAAAAACAATCCAAAGTCTTCCTTTCTGTGATTGCTTAAAGAAAGTGCAAAATCCATTTCTAGATGACAGGGTGAAATCATCCCTTCTTTAGTCAAACATGGTTGGTCAAACATGGGCTCCATTAAGTTCTTGACATGAAAAGAACCACCAGGAAGTTAAAAACCCAGAGTATGAACTTGGCAAGATGAACCAGAACATACCAAAAATATAGTTAAGTATGTCACTTAGAAAATCCTCAACTTCCTGAATTAGCAGGAGAGCCTAATCCTGATTTTGAAAACAAATACGCATGTATGGCTTTTTAGGTGCAGCTGTGCAGTGGAAGCCCCTCAGTGCTTGGGAGACTCATCTCTCTGTAGAGTTCAGGGCCACTGGTTTCAGACACCATCAAATCTCACCACAGCTATCTGTTTCTTCAGTGATGCATTTGGTCACCTGCCTTATAAATAATTTCCAGACCTCTGGCCATTCGACTGCAAACCCTATTCTGAATTTGGGCTGTGAAGGTTTTAGTCCTTGACAAATTATATACTAAATGAATAGCTCAGGCTTGTTCTCCTCTAAATGTATCTGAACTCCACAGCCTCAAAACCACAGACCTATTTGTTTGCTCCAGAAGAAACTTACAAATATTGTACCAAGCTAATTCCTGATAAAACAGAAAGCTAGAACTTTTGTGGAGGGAGGGGAACTGATCGTGGAATCTAGGACATTCAACCTGAGTTACACCCCCAGCATTATTTTATTTTAAATTTTAAACAGAGTCTCTATAAGCTGCAGAGGAACTCATTAAGTTGCTGAGGCTAGCTGTGAACTTGCAATCCTCCTGTCTCAGCCTTCCAAGTACTGGCATTACAGGTATGTGTCACCATGCCCCTCTCTAGGGCTTTCTTTTTCAAAATTTTTGTGCTTTTATTGGTACATTATGGTCTTATAATGTAAAGAAAAATAAAATGACATCATTCGCAGAAAATGGTGACTTTTAGTCTAAATCCAATGGAGTCATTTCCCTGCTCAAACTCTTCTTCATCTGATCCTGTCCTCAGCCTCAGCAAACTGTGTCAAGAGATATGTGTGAGTCTGCTCTCAGGTGATGAATGGTGACTGTCTGATAGACAGTATAATCAGTATAATGGTGGGAGTGGAGCAGAGAATAACCCCAAGCCTATTGTGAAGGAAAGAGTTACAGGTCTTTTTTTTTTTTTTTTTTTGGTGTTATTGGGGATGAAATTCAGGAGCATTCTACCTCTGAGTGACACCCCAGCCTTATTTTTTATTCTTTATTTTTTTAAACAGGATCTCATTGAGTTGCATAGGACCTCACTAAGTAACTGAGGGTGTTTAAAACCGTGATCCTGCTGTCTCAGCTTCCCAAATGCTGGGATTACAGGTCTTGATGATTGAGTGGGTATTGACAAGTGTGAAACGCAGGGTCTGAGGGTTGAGAGGGAGGCTTCTTACTTGAATGATGGTGGATATTGGAACCAGTGTAAAGGGAAATGACACCCTTCCAGGTGTGGTGGCACATAACACAGTTAAAAATAGAAGACCTTTTGAACTACATGATAATTAAAATATAACATGTCAGAATTTATAGAATGCAAGTAAACTAGTAGGGGAACACCAGGAGCCTTAGATACTATAAGATTCTACCTTAAGTTACAACTAAGGAGGGTGTGGTTGTTGACACCTATGATCCCAGTACTTGAGAGGATGAGAAAGGAAGATCACAGGTTGGAGGCCAGCGCCTGCAACTTAGGTCCTCAGCAACTTAGTGAGACCCTGTTTTAAAAGATTGTTATAATAAATTCATAATATTTTTAAATAAATAAAATAGGGATGAGGGCTTGGTTCGGAGGCAGAATGCTGCTCGGTTCGATCCCCAGTACCACAAAAACAAAAGCAGAAATAACACTTTCAGAGATCAGCTCACAACCTTCAACCAAATGTTTGAGCCTTCCATCTTTGTTATATTTAAAAGCACCAAGAGAATGATAAAAATCCTTAAGACAACCCATGACATGTTTATATTTGAACTATGTAAAAAGCAACCACTACAAATTCCATCACTAGAATCAACAACTGTCAACTATATAGAGGTAAGAGAAAAAAAAATCTGTGTTCTACCCAAAGTACTGGCAATAGTCTTGAAACCACAGAGTAAAGAATCTGCAGTCTGAGTAGCCAACTTGATTTTACTTTTATTTCTCAATCAAACCAAGAAATGCTTCCATCTTCTGAGTTCTACCACACTGATTTAATTACGTATTCCTATGCCAGAAAGTACCACATTGATTTTTGATCGGGCTTTATAGTAAATGTTAATTATACATTTTTCAAAATTTCTTGGAATTCTATTACATTATTCTTTCTTCTGCAGCTCATACAGATTGGAATTGTATTTGATTCATCATTAATTTGGGAAGAAATGGCATTTATATGATCATCACATTTCCGATTCATGAATGCATGTATATGACTATTTGTTAAAATCTTATTTCATATTTTTAAATAAAATGAGATGTTTTTCTTCATATACACTTGTTTAGATCTTCATAAATTTAGTCCTAGATGTTATATTTTAGGCTCTTCATATAAGTGTATTTTTTCTCTTAACATTTAAACTAATTATTATGTACTATGAGGAAAAACAATATTTTCATATCCATATCTTAAATTTACTATCTTATTATATATTCTAATGAGTTCTAATGGTTTTATAGTATAGTTTCTTAGAAATTCCAAATATGCAATCACATCATTTGTAAAGTAATATTCTTTTCCCTGTGTGATAAAATGTTTTAAGTTTGTTTTTCTTACCAAAACCTTGTTGTTTGTGTGTGTGTGTGTGTGTGTGTTGCTGAATATTGAACCAGAGACATTCTACATCTTAATTATACCCCTAGCACTATATTTTTATTTGTAAGTAGTTAAGTAGTGTTGCACTAACTTGCTAAGAGCTTTGCTAAGTTGCTAGGGCTGGCTTTGAACTTCTAATCCTCCTGTTTTAGCCTCCCAAGTATTTGGATCACAGGCATGCACCACCATGCCTGGCTCACTATATTCTTTTGAGTAACAAAAATGGTAGGAATTTTTCCAGGCTTGTTTGGATCTTGAAGAAAATATATTAAATGTTTTGGCATTTAGAATAATAAATATTCTTAGTTTCTTAGAAAAACAATAACATTTTATAAGTTTGTTTATATTCCTGCATCAACAAATTTTTAAAAATTGGCAATTACTATCTAAATTTACAAAATGTTCTCTTGCCTCTATTGATATGATTCTGAAATATCTTTCAAAATTATTCCTTAATTAGGTGATGGGCTTGTAAGATGTACTGAATATATTCCTCCTTTGTTTCAGAAGTGTATACACCTATTTCCTACTGCAGACAAGACTTAGATATCATGAACATGGAGATGCTTCATGAGAGTAATGTTATAAGTGTTCCACACTGTGGTTAAAAAAATAGTCAAAAAATGAAATATAAATTTCCAAAACCAGCAACACAAACACACAGCTGCCCTCTATTGTCATTTTCATAGTCAATTCTTAGGAAGACCTACTAAGGTGGATACTCTTGTTATAACTTCTTTATAAACAAGAAAATACTCAAGGGATGGGGAAATTAATGGCCCACAATGGCACAGAGTGGAGCAGAATTCAAACCTACTCGCTAAAATTCCAGAAGCTACCTTATCCTTTTGTTATATAATCATGCAACAAGTAATCATTCCAATCAAGCAAGTATTGAAAGGATTAGATATTTCATGAGCAAATTAAAAGATTTTCCATGACAAAGGTATGCGTAAAATCGTTAAGTATTTGTAGGGTTCTAATCTTTGCCAGGCTTTGTGCGCTGCAGTTTTGAGATTTTTGAATAGCCACTTTGCCAAGAAAGGAAGCAGATTTTATATTTCTTTCAAAAATTAGTTGTAGCTTTATCTGCTATGTTTCTTGGATAAGATGAAATCTTATTCAATAATAATAGGGTGCTGGACTCTTCAGTTATATCAATGTATAGTTACTATACCACAGATTCCTTAGCCTATCCATCAAAGTACTATATATGTTATCATAAATATCTATCAAAAGTTCATGAAAAAAAATCCCTTTCATGATACAGCATGTACCCTTCTCCTTACATAAAAATTTCCATATTAACAGTAAGTTAAATTGCCACAAGAGTAAATTTCTTTATTTGGTGCTAGGGATTGAACCCAGGGGCATTCTATATGAGCTACACCCCCAGCCCTATTTTATATTTTATTTTCAAATAGGGTGTCACTAAGTTATGGAGGGCCTTGCTAAGTTGCTGAGGCTGGCTGTGAACCTGTGATCCTCATGTTTCAGTCTCTCAAGTACTGGATTACTCTGGATTACTGTTTTAGCCTCTCAGATACTGTGCTACCACAAGTGGCTAGAAGAACACATTTCTTTGCAACTGTTGAAAACCCTGCTCCTTGCCCCAACTTGAAATTTTTTACTTCAATACATACCAGTGGCTTATAATTGGCTTTTCCCAAAGCTTTTTTTTTTTTTTTTCAAATTTTAAGTAAGTGCAACCACTTTGGAAAACAGTATGAAGGATCCTCAGAAGAATGGGAACAAACCTACCATAAGATCCAGCAATACCACTTCTGGGTATCTACCCAAAAGAAAGGAAACCGAACTACCAAATTAATACATGTGTATTTATGTTTATAGCCATACAATTCAGAATTGCCAAACTATGGAACCAGCCAAGATATCCATCAACAGATGAATGGATTAAAAACTGTGGGGTATGTACACAATGGAATTTTACTCGGCCATAAAGAAAAACAAAATTACATCATTTACAGGGAAATGGATGGAACTGGAGGACATTATGCTAAGTGAGATTAGTCAGTCACAAAAAATAATAAAAAAATGATGCTCTCCCTAATATGCAAAAGCTAGGGAGAATTGGGTCATAAGAGGAACTCTAGATGAGGAAGGAGATTCTATAAATGAACAAATAAGGTGACCTGAAGGGATGGGAGGGGGGAAGAGGGAAATTCTCTAATGCATATGATGTACTTTAACAAGCATATCAAAGTCAATCACTAAGCCAAGCATGAGAAGGAGGAAGAGGAAGAAATGGGGCAGGAAATGGTTAAGGGCTAATTGGGTGATATGTGCATGCATGTCTCCACCATCTTGTATCCCATTAAGATTCATGACTACAATGTGCCAATAAAACATTTAAAAAAATTTAAAAATTTATTGTTGTATTTTAGTCATACATCTTAATAGAGTACAAGATGGTAGAGCCACACCTGCACACATCACTTACTTAGCCCTTCCCCGACTCCCACCTCATTCCCTCCCACTCCTTCCTTCTCATGTTTGGCTTAGTCATTGCCTTTGATGTGCTTATTAATGTACATCATGTACACTAGGGAACTTCCCTCATATCCCCTTTCATCCTCCTCAGTTAGGTCACCTTATTTGCTAATCTATGGTTTCTCCTTCCTTAATAATACCTAGCAAATACAACAGCTGTATTTATTAAAAATAACATTCCATTTTATAAAACTTTGTCCAATATTTTTAATCTAATAAATGAAATAGTAAAGCAGGCTGCCTACATATTAGATTTAAAAAAATCCCACTCTAATTTTAATGTAATTTTTTCTTTGACAGTATGTTACTTGCAAGTTTGTTTTTACATTTCCATCCATGCTGAGCATCATATTACTATTGATTATTAGTTTAATTACATTGTGGTCAACAAATATATTAAGTGTGATCTATTTCTTGATGGTACTGCATATTCTTTGGATGCTTGAGGGAAAAATGTGATTCTCTAATTGTGTACATATTTTAATTATGTAGAGCAAATCTTCAATATTTCTTCATTTCATTTTTTTCTAATTTTGAGACAGAGGTGTTAAAAATTTCTAAGGCATAGTTTTTATAGTTTTATTTTTTGTGGGTCTGGGGATGGAACCCAGGGGCATTTGACCTCCAAGCTACACCCCCTGCCCTGTTTTTATTCTTTATTTTGAAACAGGTTGCGGAGGGCCTCACTAAGTAGCTGAAGCTATTCGCAAACCGAGATTCTCTGGTCTCAGCCTCCCAAATGTTGGGATTACAAGTCTGCACCACCACGCCCGGCTATAGTTTTGAATTCATACAAGTATAGAAGTCAGAATTAATCATACTAATAATGAAATTGACACCACAAGAAATAACTAGACAAAAGCAGATATTTGAACATTGTAGAATACTTTAGAAGATGTGCATTCCAGTGATTTCAATGAGTTAGACTCGTATAAATAAATGACTGTGGAAGATTAAGGCATTTAAGAACCATAAAAACTACATAGAATGCTGAGTTCTAGTATTAAATTCTAAACTTAAAAGTAATATGTGAAATAAGATTTTGAGGTACATAAGAAAATATTAATATAATCAAGCTATTAGGTAAACTTATTACCTGCAAAAGTAAAAAGAAAAACAATTACAAAATAACTTTAAAAATAGTATGTAATACATGATCTGATTTTAATTATATATGCACCTATTTGGTAGAATATATGTTTTATGTACATATCTACATATTTATGTATAATGATAAATTCTAGAGAACTGAACTAAATGTGCTAAAGCAATCTTCTGTTAACTTTTAAATGGGTGAGACTTGTACTGGTGTACTGTCTGTATTTCCTAACTAAAGTAGTATTGCTTCTAAAATATTAGAAAAACATTCATTTTTATGGTGGTTCCATCCACAAACAATTGTCAAAGTTTGCTTAAATAGTATAAGTATGTGTTATAAAAGTCCTATTTTGTAATATTACATATTTTTATAATAAGTTATGGATTTCATTAAGGCAATATTTTATTATTATGGAAGAATCCTCTACCTTCAAAGATGTTTTCGGCCCTAAGAAAATTACCAAAGAAAAAGTCTAAAGTTGCTTTTTGCTAGGTAGATTGATATGTTTCTTTTTCATTTTATATTCAGATTTTCTATATATTAATATTTTCACTGTGTCAATGAAAAGTATAAACCTACATGCTTTTAAATACCAATTGGTAACTTGTACTTTTAGCTGGTGAGTTTAATCCATTTATATTTATTGATTTTAC
This sequence comes from Muscardinus avellanarius, assembly GCF_963383645.1. NCBI lineage: Eukaryota > Metazoa > Chordata > Mammalia > Rodentia > Gliridae > Muscardinus > Muscardinus avellanarius. The sequence goes on from NC_137803.1 coordinate 22,364,412, forward strand.
TACATCAGGATTTATTTCTACCTTTTAAGTTTTTAACTTTTATTTTTTGTCCATAATAAATCATTACTTTCTTGATGTCATTTAAATAGATTAAAAGTGTTCCCTTCCCTCTTGTTTTCCTCCTCTAGTGGATGGTTCACACTACATACCGAAGCATTCTCACTACAATAATTTCAACTCAACCTCACTACAACTTAAAACTCAAAGTTAATTATATCTCTAATTTCCATGAAAATAGCACAAAATTCTCAAATCTCTTTAACATTTATGGTTTCTTTCTTCCTAACCACCTCAGATTTGTATACTCTTTAATCCTCTAGAATATTCTTTTTGTTTTACATCATCATAATTTGTTTTGATGTATTCATATGTAATATCATTTTGCTTAAACTTTTCTCTAATAGTCTTTTTTTTTTGTTCTAATAGTCTTTTTTGTTCCCTTTCCTTTTCCTTTTTCTTTCTTTTCTTTTTTTTCTTTTTTCTTTCTTTCTTTCTTTCTTTCTTTTTTTTTTTTTTTCAGTACTGGGGATGGAACCCAGGGGCATCCTTCCTCTGAGCTACACCCCAGCCCTATTTTTTCTTCTAGCCAAGCTCATTTTCATTTTTCTGTTAAGTACATTATTTAAAGGTGTTTCACCTTTTCTTGAATATATCTTAATTGGATGTTAAATTCTAGGATGATAGCAATTTTTATCAGCACTTTGAAGATATGTCATTGCCTTTTGGCTTGATGGTTGCTGTTGAGAGGTTTTCATCAGACTAATTTTAATTCTTGAAGAAGTAACATATGCTTTGGGGCATTTTAAACTCTTTTTATTCCTTGTCTTTATTTTATGTTATACACTATATCAAAGGCAAAACGCTATTTCTAAATCTGATAATTCATATCTGTCATAAGTTTTAAAAAATTATTTTATTTTTTGGTGGTGCTGGAGATGGAACCCAGGGACCTTCTACCTCCAGGCTACACTCCCAGACCTATTTTATATTTTATTTGGAAACAGGGTCTCTTAAGCCAGCGAGGGTGGCTTTGAACCTGAGCGATTCTCCTGTCTCAGCCTCCCAAGCGCAGGGATTACAAGTGTGCGCCACCACGTCCAGTTGAAAAAAATCTTATTTCATATCTCCTCAAAATTCTCCTCCATTTTCTACTTCCTTTTGGAATAATGAATATTATGTGTATGTCTTTTAAATACTTTTATTTTCTTTTTTCCACTCGTGTCTTTTTATGCTGCATTCTGTATAATTTATTTTGATTTCTCTTTGTGTTTATTAATACTGTCATTACCTATGTTTAATATTTTATACAATACATCTAATAATTTTCACTCTTAAGTCAATGGCTATAATTTTTCATGTTCATATTTTTATTTTCTTCTAAGTATTTGAAAGTATTCATTTTCAAATCAGTCTTAGTCTTCTGTATCTTTTGAAAAGTTTCTTATATACATATATTATATAGTTTGTGCTGTATTGTTACCTCTGTAGAACTGGGGATTGAACCCAGGGACATTCTACCTCCAAGCTGTATCCTAAGTTCTAGTTTTTTTATTTTAAGTTTTTGAAACAGAGTCTTGCTAAATTGATGAGAATCTCACTACTTGATAAATCTGTCCTCAATCCTGTAATCCTTTAGTCTTAGCCTCCCAAGTATTGGGATTACAGAAATGTGGCACTATTCCCAGCTGTAATTTTGTTATTTTATGATTTATGCCTTTACTACATAGTAATTATCATTATAGAATTATTCATCCATTCCATTTTTTATATTCACATATGTATACATGGATTGTTATTATTCACCCAGAACCTAGTCATTTATTAGCTTGAAATTTCTTTGCCCAGTTTTCATTTGTTGAGTATATTTTCCTTCCCTAAAAGTACACTCTTTTCAGCAAAACCTAAAAGTTTCTTTTTAAAAATGATAAATTCAGATTTGTTCAATTTTCTAACATCTCATCTAGATGTATTTTGTTTTTCCCTTCAACTTTATTTATTGTACTTTGCTATGCAGAATATTTTTCTTTTTGCTTTCTCTGATGATTTAGAAATAGTATACACACATATATAATATTATGTACAAACATATAAAATACCTTTAAAAATCAATACTTAGAACCATACAGGGTGGCAAATGACTGCAATTGCAATATTTGGGAGGTTGATACAGGAGGATATCAGGTTCAAAGCCAGCCTCAGAAATTTAGTGAGGCGCTCAGTAACTTAGCAAGACCTGGTTTCTATTTCCAAAGAAGAAATAAAAATTAGGTCTGTGGTTGTAGCTCAGAGGTAGAATGCCTCTAGGTTCTATTCCCAGCACCAAAAAATAAAATAAAATAAAATAAATACTTGAGTGGGTATGCAATTTTGATATGATTATCTTTCACTGAATCACAGACAATTTGGGGTTTAACTCACTTCTTTGTTACATATTACATAAGTCTATTGTCATAGAATATGCTGCTTATCTTTGACTCCTCTTTATCTTTCTCTAAAGACTCAGACTATGGAGAATTCCAGATTTTTGATTCTTTTATTTCTATAATATGTTTTTCCTTTATCTTGACCTACTTTTCTTTTTTATGCCTAGTGCTACTTGTTTTCCTATGTTCTGGCCTCAAAATTTTGCTAGCACAAAAGTAATTTAAAACACACAAGCTTACAGCTTTACCTAATGTTATGCACATATATATATATATATATATATATATATATATATATATATATATATATATATATATATTGTGGTACTGGAGTTCCTGGAAGAAGCCCTTCTATCTCTACCTCCGGGCTACACTCTCAGACCTATTTTATATTTTTATTTGGAAACAGGGTCTGTTAAGCCAGTGCGGCTGGCTTTGAACCTGCGCGATCCTCCTGTCTCTGCCTCCCAATCCCAGGAATTACAAGAGTGCGCCACCATGCCTGGCTGTTATGCATATTTTTATTCAGTACAAATATATTTCTCTTTGTCAATGACTTGAGCAGCACCAAATTGTTCTTCTTCTAGCACCTGTACTAGTTTTCTATCGCTGCTATACTTAGTGGCTTGCCAAAAGCTTGGTGGCTTAAGACAACACAGATTTGTTATTTTATATTTCTGGAGATAAGAAGTTCAGTCTTACTCTCAGTGAGCTAAAATGAAGGGGTCAACCTGGCTGTGTTCCTTCTCAGTGCTCCAGGGGACAAGGTGCTTTCCTGTCTTCTCCAGTTTCTAAAGGCTGCCCACCTTCCTTGGCTGACAGCCCAGGACCACACTACTCTGCTCTTGTCATGGAATCTTCTCTCTCTCATACCTTCCTGCTCTCATCGCATGGGACTTCTGTAATGACAATGGGCCCACACAGAGAATCCTGGGTCATCCTGCCATGATGATCCAGGGTTATCTTGCCATGCCAACTCAAGACCCCCGACTTAACCCCATCTGCAAAGACTCTTTTGCCACATAAGGAAACATGTTGTGAAGATTAACATACAGACATTATGGAATAACTTTATTCAGACTGCTATTAACTTATATAGCTTGCTCTTCTTTCTTTGTTTTCTGTTTTCTCCAATTCTCTTTCTTTTTACTATTTTTTTTTTATTGGAGATTGAAAATAAGGACATTCTACTTCAAGCCCTACCCCTAAGCCCTTTATTTTCTTCACTTTGAAACAGAGTCTTGCTAAATTGCAGAGGGCCTCACTAAATTACCGAGGCTGACCCTGAACCTGCAACCCTCCCATCTCATTCTCACAAGTACTGGGATTACAGACATGTACCATGACAGGTTATTTTGTTCAATTATTTAAATTAACTAATATTTTATATTTTTTCTGAGTTATCTCTCGTCTGCTTAGGGATTTTCCATTTGGAAAAAATTAAAAATTAAAAATGATAGTGGCCCTTTTCTGAGTGGTTTCACCAATTTTATAATTATTATGAAAATATTTTAATATGTTTATTTTCAAGAAACTGTTCTCAACAAGCATGATGCATTGTGCTCTTCTCAAACCACAGGAGTGCCATCGGTTCACTTCACCATTGCATGAACTTGCAGTGAAGCCATCTTCCCACTAGCAGGGCAGGGTGGCAGGCTAGGTTACCTTTCTCCTAGAGGCAGGAAACTAGAGCCAGGTTCTAGGTTTGCATGCTTTTTTGCTACATTACTGTTGCATTTTCAGAAGCCTGAGCATTTCTAATTTTTGCTATCCTAAGTATTCTACTTTAAAGGTTTAATAGTAAATCACATCACTATTGATTGTGTATAGCAATTTCCACCTGTTCACTTAATAACAATTTTAAAAAGCAGCAAAAAATATCTCCCCTGGCTCATTCTCCTGGAGGATACCTTGCTGAACTCCATCACAAATTCCCGTTTCCTTACGCAAGACATTGACATAAGAACCTTAGAGAATTCTAATAATCTTGTATTTTTTTAAGCTGAAATCTTGAGGCACAAAATAAATATTTTAAAACTTCACAGCTGTCAGTAATAGCACCTGTGCTTTCTAGGGAAACCCTGAACAAAGAGTGTGTTTGGACTCTCTAATTACTTTAACAAAGCATCACAATTAAAAGGTCAACCCATAAGGAATTGGGGGTTTTCTCCATGTTACCATTCATCTTCATACTGCTTTGGCCAAGCAGAAAAGGCAAACAGAACCATAGAAGTCAATGAAGGGACAAGGCTGCTCCTTCATCTGTAAACAGTGCCACCTTTGTTTAGTAGGATTTGCATTGCTAGCCTACTGAGAAGGGACTCCTGGTGCTCACCAGGGAGATCTATGTTGCAATTTCCTTCAAATACAGATTTTCTAATAAAGGCTCTGTGCTTTGTGTGGTTTTCAAAATAAATGTTTTCACCTCAGCTTTAGTTTAAGAATCAAAACAATTCTATGCAAATGTTTCCGATTTCAAAAGTTTAGGACTCCATGATTCTCAACATTAGCCATGAAAGAAAGCTTTGATGGAGGTCATATATATGTTATTTTATGATTTTAACATTTATACCAATTATTTAAAATGAGATAAATATTCAAAGAAAATGTCCTATAAGAATATATATTCATATTTATATGCATGCTTCTGAATATTCTCTTGAAGCTACTAGTAACTACTAGTGAGCTTGTCCTTTAATCCTTAGATTAATTCCTATCCTGACTTATGCTTTTTATTTTTACTTTTTTTGGCACTAGGAACTGAACCCAGTGGCATTCTATTTCCTCACTATACGTCTAGCACAATTTTGTTGTTGTTGTTGTTTTTATTTTGAAACAACGTCTTGCTAAATTGCTGAGGTTAACCTCAAAGTGTAATTTTCCTGTCTCAGCCTTCTAATTACTGGGATTACAGGTGTGCACAACACACCTGGCCACTTTTTAATATTTGAGTTTTGTGAATAAAAGAAGAAAACCAGAAAGACAATTTAAAAAAAAAAAACACCTTAAGAGCTGGGCATGGTGGCACACACCTGTAATTCCAATACTTGGGAGTCTGAGACAGGAGGAGTGCAGGTTTGAGGAGTCTCAGCAAGTAAATCTAACAAGACCCTGATTCAATATAAATAAAATAGGGCTGAGGGTGTAGTTCTGAGGTAGAATGTCTATGGGTTCAGTCCTCAGTAACACACACACACACACACACACACACACACACACACACACACAATCACCTTCAGGGAGTGACTTTATGGAAAGTGGTCATGAGTCAATAAATGCAGAAAGATTTAAAACAAATCCTATTAATTTCTTATAGCAAATGAAATCAATGTTGCTTCAGGAAGCAAATGAAACATTCTCATTCCTTATTTCCATATAGTTAAATTTTCTAAAAGGGCTGTCAGTTTCTATTATGTTAAAAATGCGAACAATCCTAAATCATGGTCCATAATAGTGTTGTGCATAAGAAGTCTGAACTCCACTAGCTTCCCTTTTTATTTATCTTTTGCTTTCAGATTGTTAATGTGTATATCATGAGAAGAGATGAGAGAGTTGTTTTAGCAATTATCATCCAAATGAAGACTGGAAAGCGACTGGATGTTTGAAATGTGTTAAGTTAATCAACTGGTAAAGGAATCACCACTGGATAAGTGAGAATATACTTACAAGAACCAATAGTGCCAGTAGTAACATTTCTAAAGCCATTCTTTTTTAAATGTGTCTGTACGCAGTATTCTCCATAATCCTGCTTATCACAGCCCTCTTTCTCTAAAACTTCTATTTATAAGACTTCATATTTTCGTGAAGTCTTTTCCAACGTGTAGCAGTCAGCTGTCCATGACTTTTCCATGTTTGCACTGCCCATAACTCTGCACATTCTAGATTCTTAATTATATTACATAACAGCTGAATCAGTAATCAATACTCAAATAAGGAAAACATAAGGAGAAATGCTGCATAGAGAAGAAAGATGGTCTTAAAGCCAGAATACAGAAAAGTTCAAGCAAATCCAGTTAGCACTTGTTATGTCTTTGCGCATGAGCACCACAGAAATCTCCTTGATTAAAGCAGGTGTAAGAACTGAATTATATGCAGAATGTACGACTATGGGAAAGCATGGTGTTAAAGGGAAGTTTTGTGTCATTCAAGAAGCTGTGATTTTGTGTTCTGTTCCACTTAGGTCGTGACTCATTCAGTGGCAGGAGAAAGAGCACATAAGTCAAGTGCAAAGTCCCATTCGTTGTGGATATTTTATAGGACCTGCAGCACCTCTGCCCCATTTATTTTCATCCTTCCAGGAAGAGCTACAGTCCCATAGGTTTGGGTAAATAATATGACCTCATTTCTTAGAACCGTTGGCCTTGAATCACTGTTACTAGGTCCCTTCTAGGGCATTAGATTCGTGGAGGCTTTGCTGTGATCACCTGCGCTAAGCCTCAGGTCACAGAACCGAGTCTGGGGTTCCAGCTTCATGGTCTCTAGTTAAGTAGATCAAATCAATTGATCTGTTTTTCTGGTTTTTTTTGTTTGTTTGTTTGTGTAAGTTGTCTTTCTTAGAGTTAATAATATAATATATACTTCATGACAGATGAGAGGATAAAGCACAACTATATAAACTTCAAATGATATTTTTAAGTAAAATAAAAAAAAACTAAGTAAGTGTATAGCGTCTCATAAGCATCCTTTTATGCTCTACAGAAGAAAGATTATTTCTCCTCATGATTTTGGATCATCATCATTGGTCTCCTTGCCGTGCTTCAAGTACCAGTGGGCTCAGTCACAGGATGTCTGTTCCTGCCATTTGCTACTTCTGCCTGGGAGGCTCTTGACTGAGCTCTGCTCATGGCTACCCCTCACTTCTTTAATGTCTGACTTATATTTTTACCAAATCAGAGATCTTCTTAATCTCGGAATGAAAATATTTCATAATTGTTTCTATTATTTCAACCAAACTTTATCCTTCTTTCTCTCTCCATCCTTCCTTCCTTCCTCCCTCCCTCCCTCCCTCCCTTCCTTCTTTCCATGATACTGGCAATTGAACCCAGGACATTCTACCTCCAAGCTTCAATCCAGCCCTTTTCATATTTTTTTGTTAGGAAACAGCAACTCACTAGGTGGCCAAGAGTCACACTACGTTGCTGAAGATGATCTTGCACCCTCAGTCCTCAGGTCTCAGTCTCCCATGCACTGAAATACTGAAATGTGCCACCATGCTTGGCTTGCTTCCTTTCTCACTCATTCATTCTTTCATTCCTTTGCTTTTGCTCCTCTCTCTCTCTCCACCCCTTCCCTCCCTCTTCCTTCTTCCCTCCCCCTATTCTTCCCTCCCTGGCCTCAAAATTGGGATCCAACCCTCAGCTTCCCAAGTACTGGAATTATAACTAGGTGCCATAGATTTATCTTTCTTTAAAATATTTATCACTATCTGTCTTTATTTCAATAAAATTCATAGTCCAGAGTAGGGCTTTATTTATTGCTTTTTTCGTACTATACAATATAATATCCATTTATCCAAAATAATGTTAATATTTACCATAGTATCCAATATAATGCTCATATATAGACTTCAAACAATAAAGAATTTGAAAATATAAACATAAGAAATGAATGTTCCATATCGTGAAAAATATAAATTTTTTGAAGCAGGTCTTTGCACCAAGTTACTATTTATGTGCCTCAATTCTGCAAACTCCAGCATAACCACTAGGTTTGTTTTCACTGAAATTCTCATGTTGGTCTACTTCTAATAGATATTTTATATCTCAGAGTTATAGCTTAAAATGCAGTTCTAATTAAGTAGCAATATTTTTAAAAATACTTCGCTAGCTTGCTTAGGATAAACAAAGCTATTGCTTTAATGGCACACTTGAATTTGATCTTCCCAGGTTTAGAACCTACCTGTCTTAGAAATCTTATATGTTATCTTTGTGTTTCTGCCTTGATGACCTTTTTTCTTGTCCCCTAACTATTCAGTGTCTGTCTTGAATTCTAACCTGCATTTATCCTTACCCTGTGATTTATTTTTTTATATTTTCTTTTTTATTTTTTTTAACCTTTTTCTTATTGGTGCATTGTAGCCATGCATCTTAATGGAATAAAAGATGGTGGAGACATACATCCACACATCACCCAACTAGCCTTTACCCAATTCCTGCGCCATTCCCTCCCCATCCCTCCTTCCCATGATTGACTTTGATATATTTAAGTACATCATGTACTTTAGAGAGTTTCCCTCTTCCCCCCTCTCATCCCCTCAGGCCACCTTATTTCCTTCTCTATAGAATCACCTTCTTACCCTGTGATTTCTAACACACAGTTTTGCATAGCTATCCTAACTTGTTTCAAGTTCAGTGTGTGTGTGTGTGTGTGTGTGTGTGTGTGTGGTAGTGGGTCTGAACAGAGGCACTCTATCTCTAAGCTATATAATCAGCTTTTTTTTTTTTTTATTCAGGGTCTCTCTAGGTTGTTGAGAGTCTTGCTAAATTGCTGAAGTTGGTCTTGAACCTGTGATCCTTCTGTCTGAGACTCCTAAGTACTGGGGTGTGCCACCACACTAAGTTTCAAGTTTAATTTTAGTGCTAGTCTTCTTTAGGTCTGTCAGTTTATCTACCTTCCTACTTATATCTATCTATCATCTATCCATCCACCCATCCATTCATCTATCCACCCATCCATCTTATGTTGACCATAGGGTAGCATAAATATACAACCAGTTTTGAACTACATTAACTTTCTATGATTTTACCCAAAGTGTATGTCTGTCTCTATTACACTCTAAGCTCCAGGTGGAAAGGATTCTGTCTTCCTTGTTTCTTATTATTTCCTCAGAGTTGATCATACTGTGTGGTGCTTACAGGTTTTCTATAAATTACTCTTTAAATTAGTATGCTGTCACGTAGCAATGTTTATCACTACTCTGGGAATAGCATCTGCTGGTTGTTTTACTTATACAATTATTATTTTTGTACAACCAAATCTGTAACTAAAGTAAAATCATGAATGACAATGAGTTATTTATAAATGATAGGGAGGATATGTGGAGAAGAAGGAAAATGGAAAAAAGAAGCTCAGAAAAGAAGGGAAGAAAGATGAGAAAGGAAAATGAAAGAAGAGCCGGCATATGGATGAGGAGGGGGAGGAAGGGAGAAAAAAGAAAAGAAAAGAAAACATACAGAATCTTTTATCTTGCATTTTTGTCTTGAACACTTTCAGCTCCTTAAGTTAGGAAATAAGAGTTTCAATGCCCATTACTTAGTCAGGCCTCTTGTATCAGCACATTTTCAATACACTTTTTAAATTCCACTTTTGTTTGTCCTGGTTTTGATCAAGATTTATACACACTGATCATAACTTACTTCTTTACCAAGTTATTCTCATTTGTAACTCTTTCATTCCAATTCATTCTAACTCAAAGTTTTTATAGCTTATTTCTATTTTTTTTTCTGAGTTGTTTTGACTTCTTCCTACATGGATTTCTCTTGAATTTTATTTTTTATACAGCCACAATTTTTATTGCAAGGGAAATTTCTCATCTGGTAATGTTTAAGATTTTGCTTATATTTAATTTTTGTTATATTAATTGATAAAAATCTTAATAACAAATTCATGAACTTCTAAAGATAACTTCCAATTAAGGAAATAAACTAGTTTGTACTTTATATAAAGAAAACAGTGTCAATCTGGATGTGGTGGCACACTTCTATAATCCTAGTACTCAGGAGGCTGATATAGGATCATAGGTCCACAGCCAGCCTTGGCAATTTAGTGAGTTCCCCCACAACTCAATGAGATTCTATTTAAAAAACAAATAAAATTGGGCTGGGGTATATTTAAGAGGCAAAGTTTTCCTGGGTTTAATACTCAGTACCACCAGAAGGAGAAGGAGAAGGAGTAGTAGAAGGAGGAAAAGGAGGAGAATGAGGAAAAGGAGGAGAATGAGGAAAAGGAGGAGGAGGAGCAAGATAAGGAAGAGAGGAGGAGGTGGGGAAGGAGGAAGAGAAGAAGGAAAAGGAGGAGAATAATGAGGAGGAAGAGGAGGAGGAGGAGGAGAAGAGGAGGAGGAAGAGGAGGAGGAGGAGGAGGACGATGATGACAAGCACTGTTAAATACAAATTCTGGTATCATAAGAAAGTAAAATATTACACATTGATGTTTTGCAGGGCCAAGATAAAAAAAAATATCAAAAGAGGATAAAATGCCAAGTGTGGTGATGCACATTTGTAATCCTAGCATTCAGGAGCCTGAGACAGGAGGATCGTAGTTCATGGCTAACTTCAGCTACTTAATGAGGCCCTTTACAACTCAGTGAGACCCTGTTTCAAAATAGAGAATAAAAAATAGGGCTGGGGGTGTAGTAGTAGGTAGAATATCCCTGGGTTCCATCCCTAGTGCCACACACAAAAAAAGAGAATAAGTAATATAACTGCATTGCATTATTACTGTCAGAAAGTATACCAGTGAAGAAAATTGTTAGTCAATTATTTTTTAAAATAGATTTAAAATGTGTCATTTTAGAAGATGCTGAAAAAAGTTATTTACTATGAAGACTGCGATTAATGCATAATTAATGCTAATTTATTTGTGGCATTGCTGAAGACTCTCTGTGTTCAGTCGTGGTTTTTTTGTTTTGTTTTGTTTTGTTTTGTCTCTGAACATGTAGTAGAAATAAATGGCCCCAAATTAAAATTTTTAAAGTGACCATTGAAGCTGACACAACCAAGGAGATAAAAAAAACACAGTGCTAATACTGGGCGTGGTGGCTCAGGCTTGTAATCCCAGTACTTGGGAAGCCGAGACAGGAGGATCGAAGGTTTGCGGTCAGCCTCAGCTGTTTAGTGAGGCCCTCTGCAACTTAGTGAGATCCTGTTTCAAAATAAAGAATGAAAAATAGGGCTGAAAGTGTAGGTATAGCTTGAAGGTATAATGACCCTGGGTCCTGGGTCCAATCCCAGTACTGCAAAAACAAAACAAACAAAACAGTGCTAGTGATTGGCGAAAGGTCTTACCATCTAGGTCGTTCTCTGGGGTCTCTGCTGTATACCAGTTGGAAGGTGGTCCAGTGCCATTGACAGTCATGGCTGACACTTGGAAACTGTACTGACTTCCCTTTTCCAGTCCTGTAAAATTTCCACAAAAAAGGGAAAAATGAAAAGTTACCGATCAACAAGTATTTCTAACTGGGCTTCAAAAATTTCAGCAAAATTTTTAGCAACAATTGATATGCTCTCCATTGTGACTGTTGTAATTACTGTTATTTTGACTAAAAAGAGCAGAAATATCACTGCAAGAAGTCAAATTATTTTCCCCACATTCTCATGTATTTTTTCCAGTTTATAAAAATGTACCATAAAAATAACCTCAGGGCAGATGCAGAATATAAAATATGAATGATGAAGAAATAATCAAAAATAGCAAGAACCATTTTTCTTCACTGTTCAGAAAAGCCCTGCCTATAAATCAAGGACAGTCAATCTAAAAATTTATGTCTCTATCATTCATTCAAGGTCAGTGATTGTATTTTGTTGGACCAAGAAAGAAGAATCCATAGGCACTATACTTCAGTACAAAACACCAGGGCTTTCGCCTTTTGAAACCATCTTTTTTCTTTTTCTTTTCTTTTTTTTTTTTTTAAAGCCATATTGAGGATGGAACCCAGGGCAATCTGAGCTGCATCCCCAGTCCTATTTTTTTATTAAATGTTTTGAAACAGGGTCTAACTAAGTTGTGGAGGGCCTTACTAAGTAGCTAAGGCAGGCCACAAACCTGTGATCCCCCTGTCTCAGCCTCCCAAGTGGTAGGATTACAAGCATGAGCTACCACGCCCAGCTAGATCTTTTGAGCACATGTTGTTTACATCTCTTCTATATTAGGATGAAGTCAATTTCCATGATAATTTGATAACATTAGAGATTGTTTTAAAAAGTACAGGTATACTAGAGAGGTCCCCTGGATCATTAGTCTGGTATATATAATTTTTAATGTAAATAATTTTCTTCTTACCTAAATTTTAATGTAGTAAACTAACATGATAAATGATATTTGTTGCTATGAGTTGAATGCATCCTCCAAAACTCATGTTGAAATTTAATTGTCAGTGTAAAGGTATTAAAAGGACTGGTAAGAGGGTTAATTAAGATCTGATGGCTTGTCCTCATATATTAGAGTAAGTTAGTAATTGCAGTTCACCCAAATCAATTTCTTTCTGTCTAGCATAGTCTCTTGTATTCCCAACTTCAGCCATAAAATGACCATAGCCAGATCCTCGTAAACTACCTAGCTTGTGATATTCTGTTATAGCAGCAGAAAATAGACTGACACTTGTGGACCATGAGACATTTTTGAGATATTGAGAATTCAGCTTAAATGGCCAACTCTTTAATATAAAAAAGTTGAGCAATCCTGGTAGAAATAGAAATTTAGTCTCTTTTTCTATTTCTCATCCAGTAATATAAGATACGTATAAATGTCTGACATTGAAAAAATATATAAATAAAATTATTTTGGAAATGATGCTTATATTGTGTACCAAGTTATATATTTGTAGATCTTTGTGTAGATATATATAATACTTAGTATAAAGAAAATTTTAACATATTACTAGTGTGAAAACATGTTTTCAGTAATGGTTAGAAAATTTTGCTAATATGCATGTATGCCTCCACCATCTTGTACCCCATTAAGATATATATGACTACAATACACCAATAAATTTTTTTAATTTAAAAATATAATTAGCAAAAAATTTGTTAATGTCAAGGAATAGTTGCTTCTAATAAACAGTCTTATTAGAAGAGACCATTCACACACAAATGCTGTGCTCTAAAGAATATTCTAATTTTACAAAATAGACCAGAAGCCCCATGCACTGAGAATGTTATCAGCTATTATTTGTGTTTTAATTGTATATGCATAGAGTCTACAAGAGTGGCTGGCACATGAAAAAAATACAAAACTACCTTTGAAAAATCTACCCAAACTGATCAGGGAGAGCAGTACTTAACACAAAGGAAATGTCATGTTAAAACACAATATTCAACATCAACAAGGTGGCAAAGAGATGCTTTTGAAAGTAAACCCTTTGTCATCCCTCAAATAGGCTTGAGTTCATTTCACTCTGTTAACATGGCATTGATCTAAAAGGTAACCCTCTCTACCCTTTCATAGGTACCACCATTGTTGATTACAGAGTATTTTTGTGAAATTAAAAAATCAAGAGACAATTCCAGGAAGAAATGCTTATCTAATCTTTGCAGCATGTTAACTTTAATAGGGGTCTTGTCTAAAACAGCTTAAATTCATCCATGTTAGGTAGAAATTTAACTACATTTTCAATATAAATGGATGGACAATGACATCAGAACTGAGCTGAAATGTCATCTGAGATGGTCAGTTTTATGCACCAACTTGGCTGGGCTAACATACCCAGCTGTTCAATCAAATACAAATCCAGATGTTACAGGAGTTTATATTCAATTCAAGCTAGTGATGCTGTTCTAGACAATCTGGTGGGCCAGATGCAATCAGATGAAGTCCTTAGGAACAGACCTGAGACTTCTCTAAAGCAAAAATTCTATGGGTGGATATTAGTGTCAGCTTGAGAGATCCAGTCTGCCTTTCCTGGTGGATCACCTGTGGATTTAGGAATTATCTTGGAATCTATCACAATCGCTTAACTCTTCTTTGCAATAAACCTGTTAGTAAGTATCTCTTACTGATATACTCTCTCCTTTAATACTGACTGATAAACTATCATCTGCAATATTTTGACATATGAATGAAAATATTTTGAATATCAAAATTTGCTTCTTTTATTCACTTGGCATTCAATCAAATGATTATTTGTATATGCAACAAATCATTTTAATATAAATTAGTAAAATATCTCATTATAAAGTTGATTAAAAATTTCTCCTGATATGAAGTTAAGTATAAAGTACCCAGTCTGTATAGAGAATGCCACTCTTAAAGGTAATCTTAAGTTATGTGTAGCAAAATGACTCCTCTAATGCTCAACATCTAACAAGTGACCCTGTAGATAAAGCAGAAGTCCCTTTAGAATGGGGAGCTCATTGGTAAAGGGAATCCATTTGCAACAGTTTGTTTGTTAGAAAACTTATTTATACAGAGATAATTCCTAGTTTCACCTATAAGTAAAAAAAAAAAGTTTGTTTGAATATGTTTCCCCAAGTCTAGTCTGCTTTAAGAATACAGTACTCTGTTTCAGTCATTTCTCAGCAGAACTAAGCCAGTTACCCTTTCCGTTATTTAGTTAAATATACCAGTCTAGACATTAAATTCATAAGTCTCCCTCTTTTGTTCCTGGGGACCAAACATATGCTAGGCAAGTGCTGTACCACTGAGCTACAGCCCCAGCCCTTTGGATGTAACCTTCAAAATACCAGGTTGCAATGTTCGTGTTTCAATGCTGTGAGAGTTACTTGCTTGAGGACGTTTTAGGCATATTTAAAGTAATTCAATTTCTCATTGAAGTGATTAGGTAATAATACATGATCTTCTGAGGATCAGTTGATAAACTGCTTATTAAAACAGTCCAAATAATGCAATGCAATGCACATGTATGAAGTCATCAATGCCAATCTCAATAATATGTACAGGGAAGGGAGGAAGAAGGTAGGATCTGGAGGAAAAAACAAGTGCTGCATGTATGTTCCTATCACTCTGAACCTCATTATGATGTGCATTTATAATGTACAAATAAAACTATATTTTAAAATAATTTATAAAACTAAGCAGTTAATAGATGTAAAGATAACCTTTGCATAGTGATTTATGAGTTATTTTCTCACTCGATTTTCAAATACACTGATTCGGGAACAGACTATTCTGTTATTCCCATTTTAGAGGTAAGGGTAATGAGACTCAGAGAAATTGAGCAAGGATTCTGGTGTTTTAATTCTGGGCTCTGCCCTAGGTCATGCTTTGATTTCTGCTAGTCCCATTAAAAGCTCAGTTGTCTAGGCTGGAGCCCAACAGTGGACACAGCAAAACATGTAAAATACCAAGCACGTATATGAGGAATTCATGCCTATAACAATTATGTCTAGAACTGAATTATATGTAGGAAGAAAGAATAGAATTGATATGGTTATGTTGACAGTGGGTTAAGAGAGAAATATCACCAAATTTTCCATTTAAAAATAATTAAATTAGAAAAACTGGTACCCTGTTAGAAAGAAGAGTATCTTCAAGAATTAGACCAACAATCACAATAATTGAGCAATTTTGGTGAGGTTCAACTCTGACAGCTAATAAAAATGTATCTTTCAATCCTTCCTTCCTCCCTTCCTTCCTTCCTTCTGTCCTTTCTTCCTTCATTCTCTCCCTCTATCCCTCCCTCTCTCTCTTGCTTCTTTGCTGGAAGTGTAGTAAAGCAAAGATGGTCTAGAATTAAAGGCTTTTTCTGTGTGTGGGCACTCATAAACTCACATGTGAATGCCTCTGGTCAGCATTACCTATGGTTTAAGAGTACAAGCTTTCAAATAAGGAAGAATTACCTTTGAATTTTTGTTTCACTATTTCTTAAATACATTATCTTGAAAAATGTGCTAGATTTCTCCATGTGTCTCTGTTTTCTCATAAAATAGGAATACATAAATTTAAATGTTATAACGATTAAATTGAAAACATATATAAAATTCTTAACATAGTGATTGGTGTCGAAGTTCAGTTAACTGATATTATTGTTATTTTTATAAATGTTAAAGGTATTATTTTACTATAAAGGAATTATTTAAAGAGCAATATTATACAATGAATTACTTAAAATGAACTAAAGAGGACAATATGGCTTAGTTTAAGGAATTCAGGCTACGAGTCAGAACATCTGCAATTCAGTTGAGATTGTCTTCTAACTAGTGGTAGTTCTTATATCTCTTCAGAGCTCAGTGACCTCTTGTATAAAGAAAGAGAGATTGAGGAAGATGAATTGTGTGGTTCTTGCCATGCCTGTTAGGACCCTAAAGTTGAATTTTGGTGTGTGTGTGGGGGGGGTGTGCATGCACACACATGCACACATGTGTGTGCATGCATGTATACTCATGACTCTTAGATTCTTCTCATTACAGCTTTATGCCAAAGAATGTCTGTTGTAGATAATGATGCTTTTCTCAACTGTAAAAAATTATATTGTTGAAAAGAGATTCTCTTTTGCCCCATTCTAACCCTAATACTAAGTGCTTCCAAGTTCTCTAATTCTTTTATTCCAATTTCTTAGGCCTTATGGTAAAAGATAGTATATTCTTCAAACAACAAAATTTCCCTAATGTAATGTTAGTCTTGTTATAAAATTGCTATGGCACTGTTTCAATTTTCCAGTCTATATAATACCAATGCATGCTTATCATTATGCTTATTCTATGGCCATGAAATACAAGAACTCTCTTAAATTCAATTCCAAACAACCTTTGCTGAAGAGCACTCAAAAATGAAAAACAGCACTTTAAAATGTAGTTGACATGAGTTTCCATAATAAAATTGATAGCAGCCATTTAAAATCCTTGTTATAACTCTGAATTATTTTGTTATTGCAGATGTCTCATTATCTTAGTAAAAAAAAAAAAAACACCCATGCACAACAAAAAGCACCTGCCTAATAAATAGAGGATGGTAAAAAACTGTTTGAGTCTCTACACCTGAATATCTAGATAATACGAATGAAGCACTCAGATATCTTCCATTTTCTAGCAGCCAAATCAATATATCTGTGTGTCTTACAGGCACTGAAAACATGGGGTCAAATCCTGTACCTTGGACACAGCTGCAGATTTATATGGAAAATCAATGACTCTGCTTACCACAAAGTGTATCACTTACTACATGTGTCCTGGGGACAAGTCTAAACCATAGCTAGTCCTCCAGTGTGTATACCTCTTGGCCCTTTTTATGCTTTAGAAAACATTTGCAAACTGTCTAGAATGTAACAGGTGTTTCTGAAGCTGAGTTGTGGGGCAGGAGAGAGAAAGGCAGAAGCATTTCAAAGCTTGTTTTTAAAATTTTAAGAGTCCAACACTATTCACTAACTCTTTTCATTGCTTTGGTTCAAATAAAAAAGGAATATATCTGATTTTGTGGCTGTACATATCAGGTCCAGTTGCAAATATAACTGCAAGTGTATTTTAAAACTCTTGAAGAAATAAATAACTATTAATAAAAGTTTCAAGCTTAGATCCAGATTTCTATAAATCTATAAAGATGGGAATGGGCACCTGTGAGCCATTCTTAGTAATAAACTAATGAATCCATTCCATGTCTTTGCTTTTGACTAAAAATGATAATAAACCAGAGTAGTGATGGTAGGCGCTCTAATTGTTACACATATTTAGAGAGATAAAAATGCACAGATAAATTATTTACTTTTGGCCGAACAAAGCTTATTAGAGGCTACAATTCAAAATGACTACCCTTGTGAGGAAAAAAATGAATGAAAAGAATATGCATTGAGTTGAATATTTCCTCCCCAAACTCATGTGTTCCTGGATCATCAGCGTGCGACTTCACTTGGAAATAGAGTCTCTACAGAAATAGTTAAGTTCTTAAGAAAAAACTCATTATAGATTTAGAGGGGGGCGTATATGAGGATGAGGTCTATATCCATCAATATTAGTGTCTTCATTAGAAGAGGAGAGGACACTGAGACCTAGGGAGAGGAAGGTGATGCGAAGCCAGAGAGGGAGTGCTGCATCTGTAAGCCAAGAACACTAAGCACTGTTGGCAACCACCACCAGATCCTCTTCTCAGATCCTCCAAAAGGAACCAGCCTTGCCAAAACCTGGATTTCAGACTTTCAGCTTCCTGAATTATGACAATAAATCACCACTGTTTTGAGCCATCAGGTGTTTAGTAATTGGTTTGGGCAGCTCAAGGGTGAACACAGGTTCTTTGACAGTGAAAAGTATCATGTTCTCTGCTCTCTCCTTCTCTCATTTAGTGGCTTTTGCCTTCTATAAAGAGAAAGTAATACATTAAAATCATCTGTAAATTTAGGGAACCATATTCTCAGTTTCATTAATACAAGCTTAATGTTAGATTATATTTGCCAAAATAACTCATAAATACTAAGCAGTCCACACCAGTGAATCTTAGAGGCTACTACTCTTCATTATTTTAGGATGCTTTCTTCTTACTTGTTTAGCTGGTATAGAGTTGGCCTGAGTATGAGGAAATCACATTTTGATAATCAAAGGTTATAATATGTCAGTAAGAGTCATTTTTTTTGTTTTTTATTGTATATATGCAATTATATGGTTTATTATTATTATTAGAAAAGTAAGTAACTGCTGGGCATGGTGGTGCATGCTTGTAATCCCAGCATTTGGAAAGCTGAGATAGGAGGATCACAGTTCTTGGACAGCCTCAGATATTACTACCTAATGAGGCCCTTTGCAACTCAGAGAGACTCTGTTTCAAAACAAAGAATAAAAACTAGGGGTTGGAGGTGTAGCTCAAAGGAAGAATGCCCCTGTGTTCCATCCATAGTACCACAAAAAAGAGAAGTAAGTAACCCTGGAGATTACTATTTTAGCATATATTATTCTAAATATTTTCATATGAATGCATATTTTATATCAAATGTGGACTCATGCACTAATACCAATTTCAAACTGAGTTATTCACTTATATGTTTTAAATATTTAACAAGTAATTTAATTTTTTATTCTGCATCATTTCTAAAAGATATACAGTTTTTCATGATGTGGTTGTGTCTGGATTTTTTAAAATAACCACCTATAGTTGGCTAAGTTTTTTAAAAATTGCGGTCTATGAAAATAATATTGCAATGAATATCTTTCTACTTAAAAAATATTGTCCCTTAGGATAAACTCCTAGAAGTTTAAAAATTGGGTTATATCTTTATGGAAAATTATGCATATACTTTTGTACATATATGTGTGTTTATATACATACAAATATACACTCATACACAAACATATATGTATGTATATATATACATACATATAAGTGTATACACACATATATATGCATGCATATGTGTGTGTGTGTGTGTAGAGAGAGAGAGAAAGAGAAAAAAAATATGTATAGATTAGTTTCCAGAGAGACTCTAGAAGCTTTCTGTCTCCAAAACAATACATGAGCCAGGCGTGGTGGTGCACGCTTGTAATTCCCACGCTTGGGAGGCGGAGACAGGAGGATCGCGCAGGTTCGAAGTCAGCTGCGCTGGCTTAAGAGACCCTGTTTCCAAATAAAATTATAAAAAATAGGTCTGGGAGTGTAGCCCGGAGGTAGAAGGGCTTCCAGAAACCCATGTACAACCAAAAAAAAAAAAGCATGAAAATTCATATTTCTCATATGCTTTCTGGATTAGGGTATCTTTAATCAAAGAAAATGCTAATTCATTTTAACTTGAATCTTTCAATTTACCAATGAAATTCAGCATTTTATCCATTTACTGGCCATTTATAATTCTGTGAAATGAATATATAATCTTAAAGTTTTCTGTTCTAATGTCCTTCTATTATTATTTTATAGAAATAATTTATTTTATATTTCTAATGTGTTTCACTTGAGCAAGGAAAATGACAACTAAGTTCCAGGGCTTCAAATCTATCTGCAAAAAATGTGACATGGGTTTAAATATCCTTGGGGTGTTTTCTAGTCTACCATTAAATATTAGGAAATATAGTATAGTATTTTCAAATGATTTTTCAATTTTGTTGATCTCTCTCAACATTAACTACATACTGTGCTAAATATCATAATGAACATGTAATCCTAGTTTAAACTTCGACAGTTTTTTAGCCTCTTGCCATTATTTCATCCGAAATAAACAAAATTCAACAAAACCTCTTGGCTTTTTAAAACCTTTTTAAATGTTATAGTAGAATTCCATAACTTTTTTTTTTTATTTCAGTAATATCTGCCTAGGAGTTTTTCCAGCTTTAAAATGGGCAATGTGATTTTTGACAATCTACTTTGGTATCTGTCTCATCATTATGCTAAAATTTTACAGGTATGAAAAACAAAAACAAAAAAAGGCAAAAAGAAAGTTACTCTGAAATCTCAGGTTACAGGATAAACAAGCTTACAAAGGGTATGTGTGTTATGACTTCAAGTGGAAATTTACTGAGTATACAGTGTAGATGAAATAGATAAAGATTATTTTATTTTATTCTTATTTGCAACGATAGCTTACTAATCGGATGTAAGATACATGTCCTATATTTAATGTATTATCATGGACCCAGTTTATCCATCACCACCAATCTTGTCAACTTCACTTTTCAGTAGCGATCATGAGCGACAATGATATATGCTTTGTATCCCAGCTCCCTACTGACACCTGATGCTATTTCTAGAGCTTTAAAGCTGAGCTGTTCTGCTACCCTACTCAAAAACATGGTCACATTAAGTGCCGATTGTCAAGGAGAGACCTCACTGTTTACACACTCAACAGAAGCTCTCCCTTCCCAGAGAGCTGGCTGGAGACTTCACCACCTGGTGGTCAACTTTGAATAATGACAGATAAGAGAAGCTCTCACACTTCCCATCCAGCAATAGATGGTGAGACATAGTGGAAGTTTGTGTGGCCAGCCTCTTAAGATATATCCAAGGAGACCTAGCAAGCAGTATATTTGTTTCCAAAATTGTGACCACACTTGCTCAATAATGAACCACGACCATGTGATTTCTCCTCTTTCCTTGCTTGTCCAATATTTTCCTTATTTATTTATTTAATTATTTTTATTTATTTTTATTTTTTATGCTTTGGCTCTGTATGTGTAATACACAGAGCCAGGGACATTCTACGTTTAAGCCATCATACCCATAGCTCTATTTTATTTTCTATTTTGAAACAGGCTTTCACTAAGTTGTAGAGGGCCTCCTTAAGGTGCTGAGTCTGGTTTTGAACCTGTAAACCTCCTGTCTCAGTCACTCAAGTACTGAGATTTCAGGTGTGTGCACCATGCCCTGTCCTGCACTCTTGTCTACTCCTCTTGCTTTCCCGAGCTCACGGTCTCCAAAGCCATGACCTTGAAAGCCTTACATCAGTCTATTTTCTAGGAAGCTGATCTGAAATATATTGAAATTCTATGCCGGGCAAGAGTTACAAAAATTTATGACTATTCAGCATACAAAATAAAAACCATATTATCTTCAAGAAAGGAGTTGTTTCCATAAAAAATTTTTACCTACTAAGATTTGTACCAATATGGCAATAAAAGTGGCTCTACTTAACTATTTATGAAAAGTAGGACAATCTTTCTCTCTATTCTCCAATCTACCACTTTCTTCATTTTCTACCCTGTTTTCACTCCTGGAAGTTGGGAAAGAGGGCCAAAAAGACTTAAGCTTGGTTTTTTTATGTTATAACCTCTTAAAGGTTATTAGTGCCTGGTATGGTAGCATATGACTATAATATCAATATTAGGAGGCTGAGAGAAAAGGATCACAAATTTAAAGTAAGTCTCAGAAAGTTGGTGTCATGCTCAGCGCCTTAGTGAAACTCTATTTCCAAATGAAAAAATAAAATAAAGCCAGGGATCTAGCTCAGAGGTAAAATGCCCTGGGTTCAAACACCAGTAATCCCCCTAAAAGTTATAGTTAAAAAATTAAAAATTATTTGGTAATAGCTGTTGAATCAACAATGCTGAGAATGTAACATGGATAAAACTCTGGCAATATGTTATTAAGGTGATGATCTTGTAGCAACGTATGTAGCAAAAGCATTACAAAAAACATAAATCTAAAAGTATAAAGTATAAAACTATAAAGGTTATTCTTGTTCAGGCCACTAAATGTCACCTGCCAGAAAAAAAAATCAATGTTTCTATTTTATCCCTAAAGCATTTAATTCATCTAGACTTTGCCAGACTATACTCTGTGAACACTGACCTGTGAACAGGTACCAGAGGTTATTTGGCTCCAATGTTTCCATCTCACCCCTGCGGGTTGTCTTTCTGTGTCGAATTTTATAGCCAGTAATAAATCCGTTTTGCGTTCCTGATGGAGGAGGAAGCCAGCTTACTTTGATACTCTGTGAAAATAATAAATGCAAATTAAAACACTGGTGGAAAAAAGAAAAAGAACAACTGGACAGGGTCAAAGAAGTGACCCAAACACAAATGTGAATGAAGTAGGAAGGAGAAAAGAGGGACTGCCACCTAGAAACAAACTAAATCTGTTCTTACAATTTGACAGCACTCATAGTTGTTTTATTTTAAGAAAAAGGCATATGACTCATTTGATTGATTATATGCATTATCATCGTGACAAAATATTCTAAACGTTATAAACCATAAAACAACTCTAAATTGGAAAACACTGAATGTGAGATATCAGCCAACATTTGGAAGGTGTGAATTGAAGAGAAGTAGTATGCCTAAAGCAATGGAAATAGCTAAAATATAAGTACTTTCTCGAGAGTTAACAATGAAACACAAAGCAGTTTTTATGTGAAAATTTTCAAGGAATCCTAGGAAATATTGCTTCCTAAATAATTTGGAAAATAGGTACTAAAAAAGGAAATAACTGAAAATTCTTAGTAATCAATTAAACTACAGGTTCCTACCTATGTCCAGCAAGCAAACCCACCAACCCTAACCCATGTTGACTGGAGCAGCCAGGAGCTTTATGAACACAAAGGCCACAAATACATATATCAGGCAGGTAAGAGAACAGGGGTGTTGGCAAGGCAAGGGTCAGTAGGCCTACTATACTATGTGGTGGCACATCCTTGTAATCCCAGTATTTGAGAGACTGAGACAGGAGGATCAAGATCTTGGGTTCATGGCTAGCCTCAGCTACTTAGTGAGGCCCCCTGAAGCTTAGTGAGACCTTGTTTCAAAATAAAAAATAAAAAATAGGGATGGGGGTGTAGCTCAGAGGTAGAAGGTCTCTGGGTTCCATTCCTAGTGCTACATACAAAAAAAAAAATCACACACACACACACACACACACACACACACACAAACACACACACACATCTTCTTTCTTTCCTTAATCTGATACCTAGAGTAATGGCAGCCATGGATTTGCTTCTCAGAAAGACTATGAAGTAATCTTTAATAACTTGTCCTAGAGAAAAGGATTCTTGACCCATTTCCCAACAATAAGGCCATCAATTAAGCCTGACTCAGGCTGCACTTGATAATGAGATTTTTAGTAATTAACTTTAATATAAGTTGGCATATATAATATATATATATATACATTTTATATTATATTATATATATTATATACATATATAAGTTACCAGACATAAAAATAAGGGATTAGTATGAAAGATGGAGAAAAAAATAATACACATAAAATATTGAAATTTCAAACAAAAAGAGATAATACATAGAAGGAAAAAGTCATTAACAGCATTATAATCTGAAAGATAATATTGTATTCATTAATAAGATAAAATATAGGTATATTAAAATATTTTAAAACTTATGACAAATATAATTTGATCATACAAATTAAATATTTTATAGGCAAATTAGGAGATGTTAAGTCTCCTGAAATTTAACAAGAAAAGAATATATCCATAGGAAAGTGGGGAGAAAAGATAACATGTTAGAGATATAGTCTAAAGTTTCTACTATCCAACTGATTTACAAAAGCAAGAAAAATAAAACAATAACAAGAACAAATAATAATAATAATAATAATAATAATAATAACCTTTCCAATAAAAGTCTTATTGAACTGGAAGAATTTGAGACTCTAGTTTGATTATGGAATGTTTTATGTTATAAATAAAAATTAATTATACCAAGATGCATCACACTTGGCAATGATATTTAACTCAGGAAAAAAAAAAAGCCAGCCGAGCATGGTAGTATATGCATGTAATCCCTGCACTTGGGAGGCTGAAACAGGAGGATCTCAGATTATTGAATAGCCTCAATAAACCGGCCCCTTAGCAACACAGTGAGACTTTGTTTCAAAAATAAATAAAAAAGTAAAGTAGGCATGCATGCATACGTCATTTATTTAGCCCTTCTCCAATTCCTACTTCATTACCTCCCCACTCCTTCTCCTGTTTGGGTTACTGATTAATCTTTATATGTTTGTGAATGTACATCATGCACACTAGGGAATTTCCCTCTTTCCTCCTTCTTCTCCCCCTCAGGTCACCTTATTTGTTCATCTATGGTTTCTCCTTCCTTGTCTAGTTTCTCCTATAACCATTTTTCTCCCTACCTTCCACATCTGATTTTTTACTTTTTGAAATTGACTAATCTCACTTAGCATAATATACCATCTCATACCCCATTAAGACGTCTGACTGCAGTTCACCAATAAAAATTAAAGAGAGAATTTCTGGGAAGGTGGCAACCGAGGAAGCAGCACATACCAGTCCTGCTGACACTCGATCTTCACTGCCATAAAAACAGTGTTCTTAAAAAAAACAACAACAAAAAAAAAAACAAAAAAAAAAAACAGCCTGGCGTGGTGGCACACGCTTGTAATCCCTGCGCTTGGGAGGCAGAGACAGGAGGATTGTGCTGGTTCGGAGCCAGCCTCGCTGGCTTTAGAGACCCTGTTTCCACATTAAAAAAAAAGTTAAAAAATAGGTCTGGGAGTGTAGCTCGGAGGTAGAAGGGCTTCCAGGAACCCCAGTACCGCACACACACACACATACACACACACACAAAAAAAAACCAAAAACAACAACAACAACAACCAAAAAACGAAAAACAAACAGAAAATACCACAACTTTAAAAAGAACAAAGGTGACAGGGAAAAAAAGGTGAGAAGACCGATCAGAGAATAGAAAAGAAACCCACCTGTCTGGTGGCCACGGGCACCACAAAAGCGCCATCTTGCCTCACTACACCCACTTGAGAGATGAACAGAAAAAAAACCAAGGACCTGAGGTAAGCGGCTGCAGATTATTGGAATTGTAAATTATCAGTTCCTCCTGTGCAAAAACACTGGGTACAACTTACAGCAATGGTAGCTGAGCTCACCAAGCCTTCCAGAGATCTAGAGCAGTGTTCAACTGAGTGCCACCCGGGCGCCATCTCTCACTGTACCCAACTCCAGAGATGAACGGGAAAACAACCGAGGACTTGTAGTAAGCAGCTGCAGATCATCGTAATTGTAAGTCATCAGTTCCTCCTGCGCAAATATTGGCTACAGCTTGCAGCAGTGACAGGCAAGCTCATCATGACCTCTGCAGATCAAGACTAGCACTCAAAATGCCATAAGTGAAGCTGCCGAAACACAGGAGAACACCCAGCACTGCGTTCCCAGGGACTCGCGCAGCCCTGGGTCAGATTTTGCAATTCAACCCGACGAAAGTAGGGATGGAGTTTACAACATGCAGCAGTGGTGGCCGAGCTTTCCACGCCCTCCAGAGATCCAGACCAGCATTCAGCAACACCATAAGTAAAGCCACCATCCCTGTAGGAGAACTACTAGTATGATGCCCCCAGGGACTCTTGCAGCTGCGCTAAACTCCCTAGGTCTGAGATTTTGTGGTACAACCCAGTGAAGGTAGGGATAGGGTCTGCTGTTGGACATAGCAGAGCCCAGACAGACTCAGGATCTACATCAGTAGAAAGTGTGGAAGGAGACCTACGCTTAACACTAGATACAACTAGTAGAAATCTCAAGGATCACCGTAGACCACCCAACTGTGGTGAATGGGAAGAAGTTAGGCCAGCCCAGCCCTAATTGTGCAGAAAATAGACTCTTAAATTGAGTTTGGTCTCAGAAGCATCTGCTACCTAGAGAGGCAGGGAGAGACTGAGACTCCCTATCTGTGGAGAACATGGAGGGCGATCTATGCTTAACACTTGATCCAGCCCCATTGATACACAGCCTTTGTTAACTCAAAAGGGACTATTTATTTATTTATTTATTTTGCATGACTGGGGGTGGAATCCAGGAACATTCTAGCTCCGAGCTACACCCCTAGCCCTATTTTTATTTTTTTTATTTCAAAACATGGTCTCACTGAGTTGCAAAGAGCCTCACTAAGTAATAGTCTGAACTGTGATCTCCCTATCTCAGCCTCCCAAATGCTAGGATTACAAGCATTCGCCACCATGTCTGGCTCATTGAGAGACCATTTTCTATAGGAACTACAGGTCGTTTTAAAGTCAAAACTAAATTTCAATTTCCCCACATCCTCATTAGCATTTATTATTGTTTGTATTCTCGATTACTGCTATTAATAACTGAAGTTAGATAGAATTTCAGTCTAGTTTTGATTTGTATTCCCCTGGTTGCGAATGATGTTGAACACTGTTTTCATATATTCATTGACTTTTTGTATTTCTTCTTTGGGGAAGTGTTTATCCAGTGATATGGCCCATCTCTGATTGGCTTTTTTAGCTTAAATGTTTTAAGCTCTTTGTATCCTCTAGATATTATTCCTCTATTAAAGGACTAGCTGGCCAAGGTCTTTTCCCATTTTGCAGGCTCTCCCTTTAGACTCTGTTGTTAGAATTTACAAATTAGTACAGCCACTCTGGAGATCAGTACGGAGGTTTCTCAGAAGACTGGAAATGGGCCCAGCTACACAACTCCTCAGTATCCTTCCAAAGAATTACAGTGAGAATGATAGTGATACATGCATATCCATGTTTATAGCAGCAATTCACAATAGCCAAATTATGAAACATTCACCAACAGATGAATGGATTACAAAACTGTTATATATACACACAATAGAATTTTACTCAGCCATAAAGAACAAAATTATGTCATTTGTAAGAAAATGGATAGAACGGAAGTATATTATGCTAAGCAAGATTAGCAAGTCTCAGAAAATGAATATTGTAGCAGGGCGTGGTGGCGCATGCTTGTAATCCCCCTGCTTGGGAGGTGGAGACAGGAGGATAGCGCAGGTTCGAGGCCAGCCGCACTGGCATAAGAGACCCTGTTTCCAAAAATAAAATAGGTCTGGGAGTGTAGCCCAGAGGTAGAAGGGCTTCCAGGAACCCCGGTACCACCAAAATAAATAAATAAATAAACAAATAAAATGAATATTGTATATTTTCTCTCATATATCGAAGCTAGAAAAAGTGGGCAACAAAGAAGAACTCAGATAAAGTAGAAGAGAATCCAATGGAGCAACGGAAAGAATTCAGGGGAGGAAGGAAGAAAGCTATAGATGTAATGAGGGTAACAGTTTAAATAATGTTTAACATTATTAATTAATGTTAATTCCAGTTTAAATAATATATAATTATTAATACTAACATTTAATTAACAACAGTTTAAATAATATATCTAATTATTAGTACTAATCGCAATGATATATATGTACAATGATAAACATGTATAGAGAAGGGAAGGAATAGGATGAGATTTGGAAGGAAATACATGAGGTATGTTGTGCAAGTATGTTCCTGTCACTCTAGACCTCATTATGTTGTATAATTACAATGTGCCAATAAAAGTATAGGGAACTGAATTCCAACAGCAAGTAAAATCGCAAATGTAGATGATGATCTTAAGATCAAGAGATAGAGCCTTTTGATTTCCATTTAATATTGTGCCATGACTTTTCTGAGTGACCCCCAAGGCTAATAAATGACTTAAATCTCAGTATACATATCAAAAGAGGGAGAATAATTGTGCCTAGTATGTTTACCAAGTGGTCATTATCATTTTATAAGCAGGGAGAAATTAATTATAGTAACAATCACATGAGTGATACTTGGTTTTTGACAGGTAGCAATTTTTTTTATCATATTTCAGGATTTCTGGTGTTTGCAAAACATGATTCCCACATAGTACCCAATACTTTCATATCAATGCCTAATAGCACTTAATTAATAGAATAAGTTATACATTCTTCACTCTGGAAGGTGAACATTTCCTCCAGTGATTATTATTCATCTTTACGAATAGTTTTATCATTTTCAATCATCCTTATTTGTGGGCAGAGGCTAAGGTTAGGATCATTTTTTAAGCTTCTTTATTGCTTTCAAGCAAGTGCCAGCAGATTTCAAAGTCTGGTGATCAAAGTTTTTCTTAGGTTCTTCTTTGACAGATGATGTGGCTGTATCCTTCACTTTGTATTGTTTGGGGAAGTTAAAAGAGTCTTAAGCTATTTTTTATTATTTAGTACTATTATGTGTCTTATTTTCCAAGACTTATTCTCAGTCACTCACATTTCATTATACATTTCTTCACCAAGCCACCTAATGATGTCTCCATTCTGGGAACATTTTTTAAAGCAACTTCATCTTCAGAAGCAGACTTGGTAGTAGCGATTTTTATGAACAGAACTTAACACACGGCATTTGACTTTTGAAAAAACAATTCTAGTAGTTTTGACTTGACTTGTGGTCCTCTTATGACTTGAAAGAAAAAGTAATACTTTGAATTGTTATAATTTTCTATCTTGAGTCAAGGATTAATTTTACTTTTTTCATGTTTGAGAGAAAAGAACAACTGTAAAATTTAACTCCCTCAATTTAACTCCCATCCCAATATGCTTACCAAGAAAATAATTTTTTTCTAAATAAACTTAGTGAAGAACAGTTATGTTTATTAATTTATATGAAAGAGTCTACTTGGACTATTTCCCAACTGCTTGGGATAGCTTTGTCCAATACTGTGCTACAAAATTATGCTCTTCATAGCCCCCATTAATCAATTTTTAAATTTTTCTATCACTCTAGATACATGTTACTAGCATATGAGAAAAAAATAATTGATAAGCCCACAAATAAACTTTTCTCAGAAGCCACATTTTATAAACTTCTATTTTTAACTGCACTTATCTCCCTACTGCACCCTGACATTTTGACTTACTCCCTCCAGAGTAAATTTCAGGTGAAGACTATACCAGCTTAGACTCTCTACAAACACATTCCATTATTTCAATAAGAAATCTTTTGAAAAAATGGTGTTAACTGGATCATTTTTCAACTGAAAGAATTGGAAAGCACCATTTGAAAGAAGGTCATTTACAATAGATAGTGCCTAGGCTAGAACACAGCAGGAATCTGTGAATCTTGAAACTAATTTAAATCAGTTTAAGGCTATGTCTCTTATTTCTTTTCGATATTTCTGGAGACCTGAATGTCATGGAGAAAGACACAGGCTTTCAGTACTTATAAGGTTCCATGTATTTCATTAAAGAATGCTCATCAGCTCTTCGAAAGAATGTACTTTTATTGTACACTCCACTTGTCCCCTTATTCACATTCCTTCTGCCTCTACCTTAATTCATACCTTATTTGTCTTCTGCTCAGAAGACTGACATAGTCATAGGTCCGCATGCTGATAGTGGTTTTTTTTTGTTTTTTTTTTTTGTTTGGTTTTTTTTTTGTACTGGGGCTCCTGGAAGCCCTTCTACCTCCGGGCTACACTCCGAGACCTATTTTTACATTTTTATTTGGAAACAGGGTCTCCTAAACCAGCGCGCACAGCTGGCTTCAAACCTGTGCGATCCTCCTGTCTCTGCCTCCGAAGCGCGGGGATTACAAGCGTGCGCCACCATGCCCAGCCCCATGCCTATAGTGTTAACACTGGTCACAAACATATCAGTTACCTTGCTTGTCAAAGTACAATCTTGAATGAGAAACTTAAGCTCTCTGAGTCTGCATTTTCTGATGTGCAATTTGAGCAAATAATAGTAGGGTTCTCTTCCGAGGACTATGTTGCATAGTCGTGGAGACAGATAGAATGTGCTTACAATGTCAGAGGACTGCTGCATGCAGGGCAAGTATACAAGAAGCTGCAAATATTTCAAGAGAAGTAAAGAGGAAAGGGGGAAAGAAAACCAGTAAAGAAACAGAAAGCAAGCAAAAGATTGAGAGTTTGCATGGGGGCCCCTGAGTAATAAAGAAAGGAAAACTGAAATAGAATAGAAAGGAAGGAAATAAGCAGAGCCATATACAATGCTCAGAATATGGACCTACTTTGTCAAAAATCAATTGGCTATCACTGTGTGGACTTGTTTCTGGGTCTTCTATTCTGCTCCATTGATCTATGTATCTGTTTTTGTGCCTGTTCAAAGCTGTTTTTATTACATTGGCTTTGTAGTATAGTTTGAAGTCAGGTATTGTGATTCCTCCTGCATGGATTTGTTGCTGAGAACTACTTTGGCGATTCTGGGATTTTTGTTGTTCTAAATAAACTTAAGGACTGATTTTTCCATGACAAAGGGGCCAAAAACATACCCTGGAAAAAAGATAGCCTGTTCAACAAATGGTGTTGGCAAAACTGGTTAACCATATGCAGAAAATTGGAAATTAATCCCACCTTCTCATCCTGCACAAGAGTCAATTCAAGATGGAGCAAAGACTTGGAAATTAGACCAGAAACCTTGAGGCTCCTTGAAGAGGGCATAGGTACAACACTGCAACACATAGGCACAGATAAACACTTTCTCAACAAGACCCCAAAGGCACAAGAGACTAAAAGGCGAATCAATCCATGGAATTGCATGAAACTGAAGAGCTTATGTTCAGCAAAGGAAACTGTAAAGAACCTCAATCAAGAGCCAACAGAATGGGAGATTTTTGCCACCTACTCCTCTGATAAAGGACTAATATCTAGAATATACAGAGAACTTAAGAGACTCAACACTAAAAAAACAAATAATCCAATCAAAAAATGGGCAAGTGAACTAAATAGACACTTCACGAAAGAAGAAATTCAAATGGCCAATAAATGCATGAAAAAATGTTCAACATCATTGGGAATCAGAGAGAGGCAAATCAAAACTACCCTGGAATTTCACTTTAACCCAACTAGAATGGCAATCATTCAAAACACAACAACAAATGCAAGGATGTAGAGAAGTGAGAACTCTAAAACATTGTTGGTGGGATTGCAAATTAGTGCAACCACTTTGGAAAACGGTATGGAGAATTCTCAGAAGAATGGGAACAGATTTGCCATTCAATGCAGCAATACCACTTCTGTGTATCTACCCAAAAGAAAGGAAACCAAACTACCAAACTAATGCATGTGTATCTATGTTCATAGCTACACAATTCACCATAGCCAAACTATGGAACCAGCCAAGATGTCAATCAACAGATGAATGGATTACAAAACTGTGGGATATGTACACAATGGAATTTTACTCACCCATAAAAAAAATCCCACAATTACAGTATTTACAGGGAAATGGATGAAACTGGAGAACATTATGCTAAGCGAGATTAATCAGTCATAAAAGGTTAGAAATCGGATGTTTTCCCTAATTTGTGAAAGCTAAGGTGAAATGGGTCATAGGAGGAATTCCAGGTTAAAAAAGAGATCCTAGAGAGGAGCAAATAAGGCAACCTAACTGCAGGGATGGGAGGGGGGAAAGGAAACTCTTTAAAGCACACAATGTACTTATTCATATCGTAGTCAACCACTAAGCCAAGCATGGGAGGGAGGGATGGGGAGGGAGTGGGGTGGGGACTGGGGGTGCTGGCTGGGTGATGTGCGCATTTATGTCTACACAAGTTTTTTTTTTATCCCATTATGATGTATAAATACAATGCACCAATAAAAATTTTTTTTAAAGAATATGGACCTACTTATTTGTTAACCTAAAAAATTATCAACTTTTTTCCACTGTAAATTGTAAGGAGCATTGAGAGTGATAAATCACCTAGTAAGACTTTTGTATTTCTTATTCTTCTGTGAATGTTTACTGAGCATCTGTGTGAAGCACAGTTCACATTTCTTATAGTAACTAATAAAACCTTCAGGCATGGGTAAGTGAGGAGACCTTAGAATAAGGAAGTGGTTGCAGGAATGTGGAAAAGTAAAGAGACCCAAAAATATATTTGGAGGTACAGTTGATAGGACTATTCAATGTACTGATGTCAAGTAGAAAGAGAAAAAAAAATAAAAAATGAATCTGGTTTGGGACATAGCAAAACAGTAGATACTAATGTATTTACTGGGCGAAGGGTGTCTGAAAACAAATTCACTGATTAACAGTCCATAAATACTGTAAATAGTTTAATTATAAAATGGAATTATAATTATAATTATAGAATGGAAATTAATTCATTAATAAATAGCATTTCAAATTTTATTACATGTATAATATTGTTAACAACTTCTAAAAACTGTTGTCTTTTATAAACTCATCTTATAAAGGCACTAATGATATAAATATATAAACTTATGTTTATAATCAAGTATGCATTTGATAAAATGTCAATAAAACATTATGATGGCTTATATATTTTTCCTGCTGTTATATGCTATTTGTGTTGATTTGACATGCTTTTACTTTACTATTGTAACTATATAATCTCTTATAAATAAGTGAGGTTGTAAAGTTGGGTAGCATGCTAAAATTGGCATTCTTGAGTTCATGTAGGCAACTGTTCTTCAAAATGACATAAAGCCACATTAGTAAACACTTTCAGAGTGACACATTTCAAGACTGCAGACTGCCACTACTACATAAAGTCTGAAGTAAATATTTGTAAAATTATATAAAGATGGTTATATACAAATCAAATAATGTTTGATTTTAAATAAAATTTTATGAACTTGCCTTAATTCAGGCAAGAAATATTGCTTTTTCTTATGGAAAATAAATGAAAGCTAAGCTGTAGTGATATCATTTAATGACTGAACTAATATAACCATTCTTTCATCAATACATTTATTTGGTTATAAATGGTCTTATCTTTATTTCTGTATCGGTGTCCTTTGGTCCTTGTAAATAATGCCAGTGGCACTGTTCCTGAGAGATGAAGCCCTCTTTTACCTACCCTGGCACTCTCTAGACCCTGGTCATGCTGTATGCTAACATGAACTAAGAAAGTCTCTGAGATCACTAAATTCAAAGCAAATAACTGTGAATCTACTTTGATATAGAACCCCAGCTCTAACAACTGGGATTCTCTGGGAGGGAAATCACCTCTCTTACCTGTGAATGCTTATTGACCTTGTCATATCTGCCCAGTTTCTCCAAGACATGAGATGTGTCCTCAAGCAGCTAGCTACTCTTCTGTGAATCTATCATATACTTCTTTGACGATATACTCCAGTAATCATAGTGCCTACCTAGTTTAACACACCATACCATTAAGCTCTACTGGTTCTTTTACTCACCACCTGAAATGCCTCCTCAGCCCAAGGATGGCCCCCGAGGCCATCCACCAGCTATAACCCACCATTCCTAGTCTTCCCAAATGAATGTCCCTAATCACCCCCTTTTGGTTCAGCACATCTTTCCCTGATTCTGGCTGTAAACTCCAAGCCCATACTTCTTAAGTGCATACAAAGATTGCCATCAGGTAAAAATAGCTCATTCATACACAGTGAGAAACGTCATCTGGAATATGATCTGTTTCTTATATGCTTGATTTTTGTGTTTCCCAGCTAAACTAAACTAAACTGAGCTAAATTTAATTTGATGTTAGGAAACTGACATACCATCACTTTTTTCAGTTATTCTAATCAAATTTTGAGAGACAATTCCAAAGGAAAAATTAAAAAAAGGTGCCCAGCCCACCTCATTTTAGCAGCAGAGGGAACTTGAATCAGTATAGTAAAGTCAAATCGATTTCCAAACTTTCACTGAGATCTCCAATATATATTATATATAACACTATCATGGAGACAAAGAGCATCCCAGGTAGCTTGGTATTTTGGCAATCTGGTAGGATAGCATTTTGTATAGTATTTTAAACTGGTTCTTGGGGATTTAGGCAGTGGTATAGTAGTATTTATTTATTTATTTATATATTTTGGTGGTACTTTGAATGGAAACCTTCTACCTCTGGGCTATACTCCCAGACCTATTTTATATTTTATGTGGAAACAGGGTCTCTTAAGCCAGCGATGCTGGCTTCAAACTTGCACAATCCTCCTGTCTCTGCCTCTCAAGCATGGGGATTACAAGTGTGTGCCACCATGCCTGGCAAGATATAGTAGGGTTTAGATGAGTATATTATAATACTTTCAACTATTTCTCTAAACAAATTTTCCCAATTTTATACTGTTGTAACCAACACTATCATAACCATTTACATGCTACTAGTTCTTTCTGTCCATTATCTGTTCATCCATATATGTTTTACTGTTTGTTTTTATGCTTGAGTACAATATGTTTCAAGATTACACAGCTTATTGTTAAGTATATGTATTAATTTGGTATTTTGGTTTCCATTCTTTTGGGTAGATACTCAGAAGTGGTATTGCTGGATCATATGGTAGTTTTGTTCCCATTCTTCTGAGGATTGTCTGCACTGCTTTCCAAAGTAGTTGAATTTTTGTATCAGTTTTTCTGGAATTAAATCTTTTTACCATACACTCACACACACACAAAACTACTTTTTAGATTATATAAAGATGAGTCTCTGAGGTCTAGAAGGAGGAGAGCGAGCAGTCACTGAGAGTCACTGCAGACACCTTTGTGATTAAGTGAAATAAAATCCAGCCCCAAATTCTATAAGATTCCAGATGATACATGCTAGTATCTCTTCAATGATCAACACTTAATATTAAATAAAGCTCAAATTTTAGCCACAGGTGCACAGAAATATACTTGAGGCCATATTAACTCATATGTCTGACATTTAGAAATGTCATTAGATCCTCTATCTAGCAAGTAGTTCTAATTTGCCTTTAGAGAAAGAGAAAATAGAGTTCTACAAATAAAAGATTTTCAATAAGTATAATAAGATGGATGAGCAGGATGCATAACTATTCTACTTTCAGGATGTTTTCTATTTGCTAAATTGTAATAGAAAGCATTTATCTAAAAGCACCTATCATATGTCAGACCATGATGTGAGGTTGTCAATAAGGACTTAGAAAGTGGAAAATATTGCAAAATACAATGTTTTACTCCTGTTTAAAATTTTAAAATATTAAACTAAGGTAAATAAGTAATTAATTTAAAATATAATGTAATCCATTCATCTGTTGATGGACATCATGGCTGGCTCCACAGTTTGGCAATTGTGAATCGAGCAGCTATAAATATGGATATGCAAGCACTGATTTGGCATTTTGGTTTCCATCCTTTTGGGTCGATACTCAGAAATGTTATTGCTGGATCATAATGTAGGTTTATTCCCATTCTTCTGAGGATCCTCTGCACTGTTTTCCAAAGTGGTTGCACTAATTTGGAAAACGATGGATAAAGAAGAACAATATTATATAATTTATAGGGAAATGGATGGAACTGGAGAACATTATGCTAAGTGAGATTAGCTAGTCATAAAAAGTAAGAAATCGAATGTTCTCCCTAATATGTCTAAGTTAGGGACAAAGAGGGTCATAGGAGGAACTCGAGACTAAGGAAGAGAAACCATAGATGAGCAAATGAGCTGACCTAACTGAGGGGGAAAGGGGAGGGGATAGGGAAATTTCCTAATGTACAGGATGCATATTCACAAACATATTAAAGTCAATCACTAAGCCAAATATGAGAAAGAGGGAAGAGAGGGAATGGAAGGGAATTGGAGACGGGCTAAATGAATGATACGTGCATGTATGCCTCTACCATCTTGTACCCATTAAGATGTACGACTACTATGCACCACCAACAAAAAAGAAATCTAAATGTAATGTAATAAAAAACTAAATTTACATTATTATTTTAAGTAATAGTAGTAGTAGTCATGATAGTAATACATATGTACACCTGTTTTGTTTTTTATTTTAATTTTTTATGGTACTGGGAATTCAACTGAGGGGCATTCTACCTCTGACCTATATTTCCCAGTCCTATTTAATTTTATTTTTTATTTTGAAGCATAGTCTCACCAAATTGCAAAGGGCCCCCACTAAGCTTCTGGGGCTGGCCACAAACCTCTGGTCCTACTGCCTCAGCCTCTCAAGTACTGGGATTACAAAATGTGTACTACCACACACAGATGTAGAGCTGTTTTGAATCACACAAAAAGACTTTAAAAATGGATTTTCAAAATTTTCAAAAATTTAAGTCATCAGGTCAGCAGCCTCACAGGAATGGAATTTGCAGACCTAAAAATAAATGAATGAATAAGTTATTCTCATTGAGGCCAAATACTTTTACAAACAATTACTCTGATTACAAAAGGTAGATTAGAGATCTCTGAAATCAACACTCTTTTGCCTTTGGTATAATGAGTGAAGAGGTGGCTTTTTGATGTCAGATTTTGCCATTCTTTGATGACTGGCTCATAGAAATCCCAGTTTCTGAACTGATCATCATATACCCTATCAAAGTCAAGTTTTTACATATGTAACTCTGTTTGGTTTCTATTACTGAAAAAAAAATCAGTTAATCTTTCTTGCCATCTAGGCTTTCTTGAGCAACTAGATAAAATTAACCCAGTACTCTTAAATTTATAAAGGAAATAATTTCCAGGAGGAGAGTATTATTTGGTCTAATGAAAAAAGAGAAAAAAATAAAAAAATAAATAAAAGAAGTAGGTTACTGTCTACCTAGCACCTTCCTGTGTTAAGCTTCTGGCTCAAAAATAGCTTTTTTTTTTTCATGTGATAATTTGCTAGTCATAGTCTAGTAGCCAGGCCTGTTTTCTTCTAGGCCCTAGAAATTGGGAATGTAATTTCTCGGAGGTACTCACATTTTGACAAAATTCCATTACAATAAAGCAATTTGGTTGTTCCCTAGAGTTCATGATAAAGCGATATTACAAGTAATACATTTCAGAGTTTGTCAGTATCAATAGATTTTATTCTCCAATGCCTAAGTCACTCCCAGGAAGTAAGCTGGGAGTTTAGGGAAGCTCATTAACTCTCTGAGATCACTAGGTCTTTTCTCAGACTATTCATCTCTACTAAATAAAATTACTAAAAGGCATATGATAGCCTTGATATAAGAACTAAAGCAAAGAAAGCCGGAAATGAAATACATCAGGGGAGTTATATGTAAAATTATACATTGGAAAGTACAATAGAATAGGCCATATACATTGTAAGGCCGAAAATATAGTGTCCATTTATTCCCCATTTCCTTTTCTCGTTTTGTAATACAGAAAGCAAGATACCATTGAAGTGGTAAGGTTAATAGTAGAATGGCAAAATAATTGATTTCACCAAATAGTTAAGAATTCAAAGTTAAAGAGAAAAAAGTTTAAATACTGACTCACACCATGTGGAAATTCTCTCACCTACAGGGCAAAATCCATTTGTGAAAAATAATCACAGCCAGGCATGGTGTCTATACCTGGAATCTCATTACTTGGGAGGCTGAGAAAGGAAGATCGCAGGTACAAGGTCAGACTCAGCAATTTAGCAAGACCCTGTTTCAAAATAAATAAAATAAAATAAAATAATATAAAATAGGGCTCAGAGTTTACCTAGGAGGTAGAATGCCCCCGGCATTCTTAAGAAAATAAAAATCATATGGAATTTGAGTATTAAAAATAAATACTCACACTAAAATGACTATGGCAATACGATCTGGTCTCTTAAAAATGAAACATTAGTTTCTAGGCTCTATAATACTTAGAGAATAAACATGATAATTTTTAAATACCTTCTATTGCATAATTGTTTTAAAAGTAACAAGCCATAAACTTTGAAATTATTGTCACAGAAGCCATTTCTAGCTAGTGTTTATGGAAGAAATATGATTGCAGGTCATTCACATCCTGTAGAGAACACTATCCTTTTCGCTTTTCTGTACAAAAATATTTAGGCATGGCCAGTAATCAAGGATAAACAAATACAGCTGGATTGGGTAATAAATACAGAAGTACGATCTTACTATGAAACAATTTCCTTTTAAAAACAGCAGAAGTGGCTATTTAATGGAGGCACATCTTCAAGCAAACTGTCAAATTAGGCCCTAAGTAATTAATCTCTGAAACCAGCAGGCTTTTCAATCTCAGAGCAGCCATCTCAAAGACATGACTTACCATGTAATTACATGGGACATTACAATGTATTTATGGGGTCATTTGTTACAATGTACAGTAATTACAGAGAACTTATGTAGCTATTTATGTCTCATAAAATGAAGTGAGACTAAATACTTTAATTGTGTTGGAGAAATAAGGGAAAATATTTGAGTTTCAAATGTCAGGTAAGATTACAGGTCAGATTCACATAACTCAAGCTAACAGCTGGCTGCTTCTGGAACCACAAATGTTTTGTAGTGTTCTTTTGTCGGAAATGAGGATTTGAGGGATTCTGAAAAATATTCCTTCCGAGGATAGAGTAAATAGAATTGTTCTCTGCAATTTCGATCTTCAGGCAATGCCAGAAGACAGACCATAGTCTAATTCACTATGTCTACCTCATCCCCAAACCATAAACA
Source organism: Muscardinus avellanarius (assembly GCF_963383645.1). Taxonomy (NCBI): domain Eukaryota; kingdom Metazoa; phylum Chordata; class Mammalia; order Rodentia; family Gliridae; genus Muscardinus; species Muscardinus avellanarius. The sequence goes on from NC_137803.1 coordinate 22,403,017, forward strand.
TCCAGGTGTCAATAGAGTTGCAGAATTAAAAACAATGCCACAGACAACGTTTTCATAAAAGGCATCCTGTGACACTCGGCAGAATAATAAGATGGTTGTTCTTTTGTTTTTCATTTCTAATACTTTGGATGAAAACGGTATTTGCTCAGATTTCATAGAACTACACCTGAGATACACAAGTCTAAATACATTTTCATTTTTTTTTAAATAAGAGGATGCTTCCAGTAAAATTTTCAAAGATATGTTTTTATTCTAAAGTTCCTTTGCCTTATTTTCTTCTATACTTGGAAATTCTTATTTATCCAAGCAGGTTAGTTAGCACAGCCCAGAGAGTAGGCCTCTATACTTGTTACATATGAAACAGGATGAACAAATGTGTGGTCAGGAAAGCTCAGTGACCCCAAAGTTGCACTGCTGGGCTGAGGCTGCAGTTCAGTGAGAGCGCAAATGTTCTGCATGCACAAAGACCTGGGTTCAATTCCCAAAATTGCAATAGACAGATAAATACACGTATAACATTAAAACAGCACTGATTTTTTTTTTTTTGTGTGTGTGTGTGTGTGTAGTATTGGGGATGGAACTCAGGGGAATTCTAACTCTGAGCTATACCCCAGCCCTAATTTTTATTCTTTACTTTGAGAAATGGTCTGAGTTATAAAGGATCTCACTAAGTAGCTGAGGCTGTCCATGAACCTTGATCCTCCTGTCTCAGCCTTCCAAATGCTGGGATTACAAGCATGCGCCATCATGCTCGGCTCTGCACTGATTAAAAAAATAATAATAATAACCCTCTTTTATGATTGCTAATGACTCTGAATTAGTGTCTAATGCAAATTTTGTTATTGTTTACATTTATTGCTTTATTGGTTTATTTAATAAACATCCTGAGTGCCTGTGTTCAGGCACAAGGTTCAGTCATACTGGCAGGTGTGGTGGTTCACACATGTAATTCCAGTTAGTTAGGAAGCTGAGGCAGAAGGCTTGAAAATTAGAGGTCAGCTTGGGCATTTCAGAATCATCCTGTCTCAAAGATGATATATGACAGACAGAAAGATAGATAAACAGACAGACAAGGCTGAAAAAAATAGTTCAGTGATAGAACATTTGCCTAACACATATAGTCCCTGGGCTCAATCCCCAGTATTGCAAGGGAATAAATAAATAAATAAATAAATAAATAAATAAATAAATAAATAAATAAAATAAATCTAACCAAACAAACAAACAAAAACCAGGTCATATTCACCTACAAATCTCTGTTTGAGGATCATAAACATTTCCAGTGATAGATTCTATGACAGTATTGTTGGATTGGTTTAATCAAATTAGCTTAATGATACATACCATACTCTGGTCTCTTTTTGAAAAACTAAATTCTGCCTTTATAATAATAATTTATGGCTCTAAATTAAGACTGCCATCATTTGACAAATCATGAAATGCAAATGATATTATCCACGGCTTGTGTGCTCTTGCTCTGCTCCCTCCCATAAAATAGCATTTAGTTATGAGGCACAGGTAAAATGTTTCTAAGTTTGAGCTTGTCTTATAAGTTTCAATAATGATTTTTCAAAAGGAATAAATGTCAAATCTTTTTTTTTTTGAATGCAGATATTCTAACTGCCAAACTGCTATAAATATGTGAACTAATTAATGTCTATAAAGGCTGATCAGCAGATTGACAGTGATATGGAGCCTCGCCTCCTGGCAAAACAGAGGCTCTACCAGTATTTAAAGACTATGATATTTCTAAGTAATGCTCACAGATTTGTTAAACCCAGATTCTCAGGACTTGGAGAATCATCTGCAGAATGCTGCCTGTTAACATGTAAATCAACCAGTTAAAATTCACAGATGCAATCAATAGCTAGTCAGGTCAATGCTGATCAACTGTACTGATTTCACACATTGAGGCCAGAAAGGCAGGTCCATCTCCCACCAAACGCAGAGAATTGACTGAGAGAAGAGTTGGGAACATATTTTCAACAACTAATTTCAGTTTAAGAACAGTAAGAAAGCCGGGCATAGTAGCACACACTTATAATCCCAGCATTAGGGAGGCTGAGACCTGAGGATCGGGGTTCGTGGACAGCCTCAGCTACTTAATGAGGCCCTTTGCAACTCAGTGAGACCCTGTTTCAAAATAAAGAATAAAAAATAGGGCTAGGGGTGTAGCTCAGAGGTAGAATGCTCCTGGGTTCCATCCCTAGTACTGAAAAAAAAAAATAAGAGTTCAATTTGCAAAATAAAATATGGGTAACTATCAATACTTCAATCAGTATTTCAATTAGATGTGCAATAATTATGCATCTAATTGATTAACAATTAGCAGCACCTGTAGTTGACTATAATTTTAATTACCGATTACATTATAGCTGATTACTTAAAATGATATCTGCATGAGCACTATTAGACTGTAAAGAAAGGAATAAAACAATTCTAAAAAAATTAGTCAACTAATATTAAGATTAAAACCAATTCAATAAAATAGTTTGAAGATTTTCATTTTAATGGACGTTCTTTCTTTAGTATATGCAAAATGGAGATAAGCTACCCAATGGTTTTTTTTTTATATAAATAATCTACATCTACCATGTTCCTTGAAGAAGCAGAAGTCAGAATATATCACTATGAGAAAAATGAGAATTAGAAAGAAGGTTCTAGATAACAATAAATGAGAACAGAGGCTCATTTGTAATAAATAGCCATACTTTGATAAATATCCATGTTTTAGAAGTAAGAAGAAAAAGATTTACTGATCTTTTATTTCCAACATGACAGATTAGTCATCCTCGTAAGAGATCCTGGATTATATTGCATGCATATTGCATGCATATTGTATGCATAATCTACACAATTGCCCCAATAGTTTCAGTAGAAAAGAAAGACAATTTTTAACAATATACCTAAAACTAGGTGATAATAATAAAACATTTTGCTGTTGCAAACTAGTACATGTATTTATTTTGGCGTTCTGCGAAAGGATTTGTATCAAATTAGGATTATATCTATATTCTGGAAAAACCAATAACCCTTAAAATCTAAAAAAGAAAAAGAAAAATGGTAGAACTTAGTTCTCCACTACTGCAATATAATTTTGTTAGGACTAAAGACCACAAAAAATTAAGGCACAGACAATATAAAAGTTTTACAATCTCTTTTGTAATTAATTAAATATTTTTTCAAGTGACTGTTTTGAACATAGAATGTTTGAAACATTTCTCTTTTGAAATTCTTCATTATTAGAACTTTCAAACATACAAATAGTATAACACCCCTTCACAATCACTATCATGGCTGTAATAGAAAGGACATGAGAAAACAGAATTACAGAGGATGTGGAGAACTGGAATCTTCATATCGCTAGTGGGATCGTAAATTGCTATAGCTGCTTGGAAAGTTGTCTACAAATGTCATGGGGGAAGTTGATTATCCATTTGTAGGAGTATGGAATTAATCCCCAATTTCTCACCCTGTACAAGTGTCAATTTAAGATGGATCAAAGACTTCCACAAAACATCCTCAAAAAGACCATGAAAGTTCAAGAAATTAAAATGTTAATTAATAAATAGTATGGCATTAAATTAAAAAAGCTTTTGTTCAAAAAGAAACCCACCAGAGTCTAAAGAGAGAGACTACAGAATGGGAGAACACTTTGCCAGCTACCCCTCTGATAAAAGATAAGTACCTGAAATATAAAAAGGGTTTAAAAAAACCTTAATACTAAAAAAAATCACATTAATAACCCAATTAAAAAAAAAACTGGGCAACTAGCTGTGCATGATGGTGCACTCTTGTAATCCCAATACTTGGGAGGCTGAGACAAGAGGATTGCAGGTTCAAGGCCAGGCTCAGCTACTCAAGCCCTTTGGAAGTTAGTGAAACCCTGTTCCAGAATAAAGAATAAAAAGTGGGGCAGGGGTATGGTATAGCTTGGAGGTAGAATGCCCCTGGCTTTAATCCCCAGTATTGCAGTGGGGTGGGGTGGGGGTCAACTGAACAGAATAAATACTTCTCAAAAGAAGGAAAACAACTAGCCATGAAATATGTGAACAAATGTTCAATAGCATTGGAAATCAGAAAAATTGTGAATCAAAACTTCATTGAGCTTTCATCTAAATTCAGATAGAATGAAAATTATTAAGCATATGAACAATAATAAAACCTGGTGAGAATGTGGACAAATAGAAACTCTTGCCCAGTATTGGGAGTATAAAATAATAAAGGTATGAAGATAAGCATGAAGGTTCCTCAAAAGATAACCACTCCTAGGTATCTTTCCAAAGGAATCGAAGTCAGAATATTATAGTGATACCTGCATTTGTTTGATTATAGCAGCACAATTCACAATAGCCAAATTATGGAATCAGCCTAAATGTTCATCAATGGATGAATGGATTAAAAAATGTGATGTATATACACAATGGAATTTGCTCAGCCATAAAGAAGAACAAAATAATGACAAGTGCAGGAAAATGAATGGAACTAGGGGATATTATAATATATGAGATTAGCCAGTCATAAAGAGAGTAGTTGTATGTTTTCTCTCGTATGTGAAAGTTAGAGCAAACGTAGGTAACAGAAGAGATTTCAGATATAGAGACTCTAATGAAGCGATGGAAGGGGTTGAAGGGAGGAAAGAGGGGGGATGGATACCTAATGAAGGTAACAGTTTAAATAATGCCATAGGCATATATAGAATTATCAATACCAATCTTTTTAATTTTTTTTATTGGTGCATGGTAGTCCTACATCTTAATGAAATAAAACACTTGTGTGGCATACCTGTACACATCACCCAATTAGCCATCTCAATGGCATGTGTTGGGAAGGGAGGGTGAAGAGAGATAAGATCTGGAGAGAAACTCACCAAGTGTTGTATGAATGTATATTTCTTTCACTCTATAACTCAGTATAATGTATAATTTCAACCCACCAATAAAAGTATAAAATAATAATAAAAATTTTAAAAGGTCTTGGAATTCCTTAAAAGAATAATAGAATTAAATATGACCCAGCAATCCCATCCTAAGTGTTTACCCATGAAATCTGAAAACATGTAACTGTACAAAAACGTCCACAAATGTTTACTAAAAGCATTATTAATAATAGCCAAAAGGTAGAAACTTCTCAAATGACCGTCATCTGATGAATAGATAAAGGAAAAATTATATATAGAGAATGAAATAGGATTTAGGCATAAAAAGGAATGGAGTATCTATACCGGACAGAATGTACTAACCATTACGTTTAGAAGGCATTATTTTGGCCCGATTTTGGCTCATGCATGCAACGTTGAAAGAAATAAAGGAATGATAGAAGGGGTTAGCTCTTGAGGACTCTTGCCATAGTTTGAAAAAAAAAAAAAAGAAGTAAAAGTGGTTAAAAGATGAAAGTGTACTTCCCTAAATTAAAACAAAATTAAGTTCTAGTGGAAAATAAAGTTTGAATTTTTGTTCTCCATAATTTGTACAAAGCTCACTGGATATGACGGAGTTGGGGCTGAAGAGGGAGGAAGTCCGAGAAGGAAGATGCAGGAGAGGATGGAGTTGTCAGGTCCCAAGAGCAGGGCACAGCTGCAGAACCACAGGCTAGAAGGGTACCAAGCTGGATGCTTGGGAAGGAAGGCCCGTCTGTGGTTTCTGGTGAACAGACAACTTGCACTAGAGTTCACATAAAGAAATAATTTGTGTAAAGGACAAACACAGAGTATTCATGACATGTGTTTTTGTTGTTTTTGATAAAACTGCAGATTGAAAATATATACCCATCACCATATACACTGATGATTTAGAAATGCCATGATGGTCTGTGGTTTAATTTTTCCCTTCACAGAGCTTTAAAAATTGAACACACCTCAGGCTCTTTGATGTAGTTTTTAAAGAAAGTTTATAGCAACAGTGAAATAAGCATAGCCCCAGTGCCATCTTTTCATATCCTAATTTTAATTTTTGAGTTGCTTGTATTGTCTATTGTGTTTGCTTTCTAAAATAAACTATTATGAAACCTTTAAAATAATATGGATTGAATCAATAATACTTCCCTTACCAATGTTTTAAGTAAAGATTCTATGCTTCAAGCTGTCAGAAAATAAAAAGAGAGAGGGAAGAAGGAAAAGAAGGAAGGTTAGTTGTTTTTTTTCCCCCTAGAATAAATCAGAAGAATAAATCCTAAGACATTTGTTTGTAGCCACAGTTGACAATCATGTTTTAAAGGCAAACCACAGGAAAAGATTTCTACTTCTTTTTTTTTTTTTTTTTGTACTGGGGATTGAGCCCATAGTCATTATATCTCCAAGTTAATACCTCTAGTCCTTTTTATTTTGAAACAGGGTCTCATAAATTACTGTGGTTGGTCTTGAACCTGTGATCCTATTGGTCTCAGCCTCTCAAGTACTGGGATTGTAGGTATGCATCACCACACCTGTCTAACACATTTCTACTTTTTCAACTCAGGGTTTCTTATATTTGTGTATGCTGACTGGATGCTATCATCTTTGCTCTAAGCTTTATGACTCATTTGAGATGCTGAGGTGTTTCAACAAAAGTATTTCCCCATTCCTGAGTTGCCTGCACATCCATTGTGAAAACATTCACTTAGTAATAAGCAGGTCAGGGCTGACTTTCTGAGTCCTTCTTTTGTGTCCCCTTTTATTCTTTTGCTCATTAATGAATCAGGTAATAGCCATATGATACAGCCAGTGAATATTACTGGGAAAGTCAAATGACCAGAAGTCATCAGAGAACATTCTGTGCACATTGATTTTCTTTTTTTAGGATTAATGACTAGGGTCAATCCGTGCAGGCCTTTAAATTTTGTACCCAGTGGCATTTGTTTAATTAGTAGTCCTTTTTGTTCCCTGCACACACTCAGTTGCATGAGGCTGAGTACTATTTTCTGTATATCTTGAATCTTAGGGATAAAAAAGAAATTCACTGTTTTCACTTTGCTGTTTCCTACCTCAAAACATATGAATATTTTATTTTTATACTTTCATTGCTGCCTTATAGTCTCACATTATAATATAATTAGTCTTTAAATGAAGGATAATAGGAAAAATGTGGGAAGATGTTAACATGCAAAACTGATTAAATTCTAGTGGTCCATGTTTATATAACACACCAATATAATAACTTACAAAGATGTTAGTAGTCTTTATATCCTATTTAGAAAGTAGGATATAAAGGTCAAGTTGTTTGGGGTTCTTTGGATATAGATTAAACAAATCTTTAATTTTCTATATCTCTACTTTAGAAATTTTCTCCAAGGGCCCCTCCTGTGTCTTAGGTGTGTGTCAGCCTAACTGGGGGAAGGTGTTTCAAGATATAAGGGAGGAGATGATTCTCACGTTGGTTCTCCTCCATGGACATTTTGGTCCGGGCAACCACAAAGTACAGAGGATAACAGCCATCGGGTTTGATCTCAGCTAATTTACAGAGGCTCCTGGATTTAGGACAGATTACATGACCCAGAATGCATCATAAGGTGTAAACATCACAAAATAAGGATGTATTAACATCCTCAACCGATATAACATCACAGCTTATCAACGTACATACATGGTCTGCTGTGAAGTGTTGGTTGTTTTCCCTTGTGATTATGTGTGGCTGACTGAGAGTATTCTACAGCATATTGCTAGCCAGGGTAAAAGTCCAAAATTTGACTTTTTTTTTTTGAAAAGGATAGTTGCTAGAAGATGTGTACTGCTTTTGCATCTCTTAAATAAAAAAAAAAATCATAAGTGGAGACATGGTCAAGTCAGGAACCATCTGTTTTGGCCGTGTAAAATACCTGTGCTTTTGATCTTGAGTTTTTAAAAATGAGAATTAAAAATAACAAACACAAAACACCCCCACACACACAAAAAAACAACAATAACAATCAGAAAATATTAAACTTACAGGAGCCTTTTAAGAACTATACTTGATAATCTTTATCAAAGTGCGAGTACCAATGCTATAGGTGATGTATAAAACCATTTTCTCCCCACCCATGGAATTCCTGAAAAAGCTTCCAAGGGAAAATTAAACCGACTATTAAATTATTTTATTTAATTCACAGTTTTTCATCTTCTTTCTCTTTCTTCTAACCTAGCTAATTGCCAACATTTTAGCATTCTATTTTGAGTTTTTAGTAGACTGTATATGTATTAATAGTAAGTAAAGCTTTCCAAGGGAATTCTATTATAATTACAAGCATTGTGAATTCTGGTGGCATGTGAATAAATTGACTCACAGATTACAAAAAAATAATAATAATAATAAAAAGCCCTAAGAGGTAGAGTCTGCCAACTTCTCAGGGGTTAACACTTTAATCATCACTGATTTCAAGCTACCCATAGTTTAAAACTATCTGGCAAAAGCCAGGTGTGGTGGCGCACACTTTTAATACCCGCGCTTAGGAGGCTGAGACAGGAGGATCGCGCAGGTTCGAAGCCAGCCTCAGCTACTTAGTGAGGCTCTCAGCAACTTAGCGAGACCCTGTTTCTAAAATATAAAATGGGTTTGGGAGTATAGCGCGGAGATAGAAAGCCTCTGGGTTCCACCCCCAGTACCACACACATACACACACACACACACACACACACAAAAAAAAAAAAAAAAAACTATCTGGCAAAATTATGAAATATTTAGCAAGTGGCTTTTGTGCTAGTCTTAGCTTAGTCCCTGACTAATATCAAGTCAAGATGTGTGGAAAAGGCCATAAAACCAGAAGTTTAAAAATGGAACAAGTTTAGCCAGGCGTTGTGGTGCATGCTTATAATCCCAGTATGTGAGAGGACTGAGATGCAGGCTCCTGCTTAAAGGGTTAACGAAGCAACTCTGGCTCCTGAGAAGCAGCTTGGGATGCCAGGCTGGGAGGCAAGCACACTTCCTCTAATCAGTGAGTTACAAGTTTTGCCAAGTTCCCTTGAAGGTCAGGAAGCAGCTCCAGGCCTCTTTGCATGTCCTTCCCAGCATAGACATCTCTCAGGAAACTTACTGGTATGACAAACAGCTTGAGATGTTATGAGCAGTCACAGGTGTCCTTTGCTGCTATTTGTAAAACAAAGAGTTGCTTTAAGTTTGAGATTAGTCCTTTGGCTTTACTTACACACATCCATTGTTGCTTTAAGATAACTTTGTAATGTCTGAAATGGCTAAATTGATTAATGTAACCCATAGAAGCTTTCTTTCTCTATAAAAGTCTGATTGCTCTCTCAATAAAACATGCAGTGTACATGAAAACCTGCATCCCCTGTGTCCCATGAATCGGCTTTACCCTCAGGTCTCCAGTGCACTAGACACTGACACCAGTATGTGGGAGGCTGAGGGAGGCTGAGACAGGAGGATTGCAGATTTGTAGCCAGTCTCAGCAACTTAGTAAGACCCTGTTTCCAAATAAAAAATAAGAAAATGCTGGAGTATAGCTCAAAGGTAGAATATCTCTAGGTTCATTCCCCAGCAACACACACACACACACACACACACACAAATAAAGGACTTGTTTAGACTGAGCAGAATGCTGAAAGTGATTACAAGGTCATTAGAAACAAGACTTGCAGCCAAGTCAACGTTTTTATTGTGTGCACTACTAGCAATCAATGTGTTAAGAGATAGAAAGTCTAAAGTGTAGATGATTATACAATATAGTTTTTCTTTGTGTTGCTGACTTATATATAACCAAAATCTCAATGAAAAACCAGAAACAGGGCTAGGAATGCAGCTAAGTAGTGAAGTACTTGCCTAGCATGGGTGAGGCCCTGGGCTCCATCAGAGTAGGGGGATGGAAATTCAGAAAGAACAACATAAGAAACCAAATTTAGAGAAAATCTTTAAAATAATATCTTAAGCCTAGTTCTAGTTTACTGATACTTATAAAATATCTAAAATCATGAAAAATGTATTAAAAGATAGAACTTTTCTAACAAATAATACAGCTTTGTTTTTACATTTAAGAGCTGTGTATAATGATTTTAAGTACACAGTGACAGCCATACACTGAATTATGGTGTAAATATGTTAAAACCTGGACTTTGTGTGTGTTTGGTACTGAGGATTGAACCAAGGGCATTCTATCTCCAATTTACACCCCTTACTCTATTTTTACTTTTATTTGGAAACAGGGTCTTACTAAATTTCTAAGAGCCTCCTAAGTTACTAAAGCTAGCTTTAAAATAGTGTTCCTAGTGAGATTACAGGTGTGCGCCACCATGCCTGGCTAAGCTGTTCTTTTTTGAAACTGCAGAAGTTTGAGATTCTGAGAATCTCCCCAAATGACCACTATTTCGTCTGTGAGAACTCATAACATTCCAGCTGATGCGTCAGGTTCTCTGAAAGGAGGTTCTGCAAAAGGAGATAGCACATGGCTCCTTGTTCTCTATCTAATAACATAAGTACTTAACATTGAATTATAAAAGAACTGGCCTGCGACCTTAGACCATGTGCAATGACCAATAATCAACTGGTTTTGACCAGTAGAGACCTCGCTATTCAGTCAGTTTTACTCCTCATCCTGTCTGACCTTTTCGGGGTTTAAATGAGAAAAATGGAAGCTTCAAAGACATTTTAGATGTTTTAGTAGAGATGTCTTAGAAATTTGTCCTAACAGGTACTATCAGATTTCAAATTATCAGGTTGCTCAGTTTTTCTTCCCTGCTAATTAACATTTATTGAGAAATGACAGGATAGTTCACACCTGAGCAAACCTATGGGAGCTGACATCACCTGGGTCTTAAGGACCCAGGCAACAGTATAAGTAAACAGGAGGCAGCTCGTGGGAAAGAGCAGAACAGTCAGTAAGTCCAGTTCGTGTTTCCTCCTGCCTAGACATCTTCACAAAGAAATTTAAATCAGCCAGACATTCAAAAGTTTCAAACTAGGAACAAGATTTGTCACTGCAGTATGAAACGTCTCTCTTAACTTCATGAATTTTTTTCTCAATATACTGTTTCAAATGAGCAGCAACAGGAAACTTTTATAAAAAAAAAAGTCTGAGATGCAAACAGAAATGATACTCTGGGCTTCCATAAAGTAAATCCTGCACTGGGATAAAAAATAAAAAATAGCAGATTGCATATGACCAGATTGTATTACCTGTTGGAAAGCCTCTCCACTTTTTTTTTTTTTATTTATTCAACAACCAAGAGAGCAAAACACTAACCCACCAACTTCAATTTACAGTTTTGAGCCTGGTGTAGGGCTGGTGCATGCCTATCATCTCAGCACGAGGGAGGCTGAGATAGAAGGATCATGGGTTTGAAACCAGATCCAGCAACTTAGCAAGGCCTTCTGCAACCTGGATTCTATTCAAAATTTAAAAAAATAATAATAAAACAAGGTTGGAGGTGTAGCTCAGAGGTAGAATTTCTTACGGTTCAGTAAAATTCCTATTTCTTACAAGACTTGCTAAGGTAGTGTCACTCTATAAAGTTGAGGATTAGTTTAAATTCGAAAGAAAATGTTTCTTTACATCTGAAGGAAAATTTTGGTCTTTTCTAGAAAATGAGAACAGTATTTACTCCCTCATCTTAGGCTCATACAACTCTAAACATGTGGATGAAAACTCCACAAGGCTAATTATTCAGATATTTTCATCTGAAAAATGATGAACATCTACAAGTTACAATTTTGTTCAGATGCTGAGGCATAATACACTAAATCCAGTTATATAATTGTGAATATATTTAAAATCTTCTCATTTATTAATATCTGTCTACTTAAGAAAGAACTACATTACTCTCTGTTCTTCTTTTAAAGGAAAATTAAAATAAAATGCCACTTGTAGCCCTACTGATAAGGACAATGAGACATATCTAACCACAGAAGAAATCCATGGTCACTATTGTTCAAAAAGCAAGAAGAAAAAAAAAATTACAGCCACAATTTTGAAATATGGTGTTCTCTTTCTCACTGGAATCTTGCAGAGAAACTTTAGCAGACTTTTACACAGACTATTATCATAGCAGGTGGCTTTACAAATGTGGGCAGCAAAGAACATAAAGTCCCACTGGTAAAGAAGATGGTTTGACCAGGGACTGCTGGTCTGTTCTGTACATTGAGGCTGGGGAGCTGAGGGTTGTTTTTTTGTTGAGCGAGGGTTTTATTTCTCCAAATGACCCAAGTGCCACCTGGGCACAGTCTACTGTAAGGGAAACTATTTCACTGGGACATGAGCTCACTGACTTTCTGTTCATCAGTACCATTACGACTATAAAGGGGAGAAGAAGAGGCAGCAGGGAAACGATTCTTTAACTTCTTTGAAAGAAAATGAATGAGACAAATCAATTCCACAAGATTTTCTAATTTTGTCAAAATTATATCTGCCGTCAAGTCAACTGCTAGAATATGGTCACTGGTAAAACTGACAGCGCTGGGGGAATGCACAGGTCATGGTTGCGTTTGGTAAGTGAATGTGGCGAGGCGGAAGCATTACTAGGTGAGGCAGGATCAGCCTCCTTCAACCTGAAAGCAGAGTACACGAAGTGCTGAGACGGTCGGATGAGGGGACCAGCTGGTGGTCTAAGTATATTCCCTGGCCCAGTGGCAAATCAGACCGCCAATTCCAGTTCTGGTTCATGTTCATTGCTGACATTTAAACCAGAGAGAAAGATTTTCAGTGGCTCAGGCTGTCATTTATCATGAAAGGTAACTGGTAAAATCATCACCTAGAGTTTCCTGGGCTCCAAATTGCCACTTCAAATAGCAGAATCAGCCAACTTCAAGTACTTCAGATACAGACAGGCACAGTCTACATCCCCAAAAGACTGACGTGTAGTTGACCTTAAGTCCACCCGTATCTCTCCAATTCAGTTCTTACCTTTTTGTTTCAGACAACTAGTTCTTGGTTGGATTTAAAGAAGAGGACAAATCCATCTGCCTCCATTCTACTCTCTCACAGACTTAAAAAGATGATAAAATTACTAAAGTAATTTGGAAAGAAGCATGCAATATTAATCTTTGAAAAATTAGGTTCATTTCTGTACACATATTAAAGTATTTTTATTTATATTTTCAACCCTATTCATGTGCACTGACCACGCCACATTCTAGTTTCCTTGTCTGTTTTTCAATGATTCATCTTTCTTTGTATCATGTTTCTTTAGTACCTAGCATCCATTAAGTTGGATTTGCTTTTAGGATATCCTCTCTAGGTGACTTAGGAGGGGTTTAGGGAAGGTAATAAAGATTGAACCCAAGGGCATTTTATCTCTGAGCTATACTCCAAGCCCTTTTTATTTTTTCGTTTTGAAACTATATCTCAGTAGGTTGCTGGGTGTCTTGATACATTGCCAAGGCTGTCCTTGAACCTGTTTGTGATCCTCCTGTCTCAGCCCCTCAGATCCTGGGATTACAGGCATGCCCCAACATACCCAACTAAAAGACTACTTTTAAAATAAGATTTTATGGATTTAAGTACTACTATCAATGGTTGCCTACAAATGTATGGTCCTAGCTCCCACACTGACCCATAATAAAATGTCTTCTCAGTATCTGAATCTCATAATCCCATTGGTACCTTAAGCACAGAGAAGCAAAGACCATATCATTTCCTAGTGTAACCCCATCATCAATTTTGGTGGTTTCTTCATGCAGACTTCTTTGCTCTCAGTCAGACATGAGGCCCTTTTTACTTTATTTTTTAGGTACGTCTTAGTTCCATCCCTTTCATTCCATCTACAGGAGCATCACACTGGTTTAGCTCCAAGCACATGACTTGAATCACATCCAGTTCTTCCACGATGTTATGGGGTCACAGGCATTAGGACTGTCTAACTGGGAAAAATTACTGAGGGAAGGAGAGCATTTAGAGAAACTAAATATTGCTCTTATTTTCCAATGAATTCAGAGCCAAAGTGCCTTTTTAAATGACCCCAATCAAAATAAAACAAGCACAATGAAAAATTAACTAAAATTCATTTGTGATCTGTCTAAAGATAATGTTGCAACATATTTAAAACATGGACATAAAAATGTTGCATGCTGTTTTGCCCATGGGGATTTAACAGAACCAGACAAAGCTAATTTAAATATATATGGAAATATACTTTATTCAATTTATTGTTTTCTATTGATTAAAGATTCCTCCCTAGTGAAGCTATACATTACATTGTGGATTTTCTGTTCGTAGAAATACAAATAATTTCTGTACAACCAAGAAGAAAATGTCAAAGTTTATAGTGTATTACCCTAATGAACAACAACCAATTTAACAACTATTCTAGCAGTCTTTTATTTATTTTTTATTTTTTTATTTTTATTTTTGCAGTACTGGGTATGGAACTCAATGGCATTGTACCTCCAAGCTACACCCCCAGCCCTATTTTGTAAAAAAAAAAAAAAAAAAATATATATATATATGTGTGTGTGTGTGTCTGTGTGTGTGTGTGTGCGTGTGTTTGTGCGTGTGTGTATGTATGTCTTATATATGTAGTCTGTAGTCATATATATATATATATGAAAGACTACTATATATATTATATATATTTATATATATATATTTATATATATATTTATATTTATATATTATATATATATATTTATATATAATATAAATTTTTTTGCGGTACTAGGGACAGAATCCAGTGGCATTCTACCTCTGAGCTACATCCCCAGCCCTAATTTTTTTTCTTTATTTTGAAACAGTCTCATTGAGTTTTTTATATGTTCATCAAATATTTATTTCAGAGTTATAGTCATAATTCTTTGGAATTTATAGGTTTGAAAATAATGTATAAATCTTAAGAAAAGCTGATGAATAATTAATTCTTAAGAAAACCTATTTTCTAAAATCAGAAGTATCTTTACTTCTAAAGAGTATCTTTATTTGCATTGTTTATGTACTATTAAAGCAGAAAACTATTATAGCTTTAAACTGTTATTTTTAATTAAAATCAACAATATTTGGTTATCTGCTTTGTGAGTTACAACCCTCTGTATCAATTATCACATAACCTCTGGCCAAACCATCCCTGCCTGAAAAGCAAACCAACAGGAGAGTAATTAGGAAAATAAGAAACTCTTACTAGTAGAGATTGGTTTTATTTTTATTTATTTACTTTTTTGTAGTTCTAGGTGTTACATGCAGAGGCAGTCTACCTCCAAGCTACGCCCTGGCCCTGTTTTCATTTTATTTTATTTGTTTATTTTTGAAACAGTATCTTCTTTGGATTGCTGAGAATCTCCCTATGTTGCTGAAGTTGTCCTTGAACCTGTGATCCTCCTGTCTCAGCCTCCCAAGTACTGAGATAACAGGTATGTCCAGCATTTTTGGCGATTTTCTATTTTTTAATTTTTTTAGTGAGTTGTTGCTTATTGTATTGTCAAAACAAATTTCTCAAAATAGGCATGATTTTTTTTTAACTTGACTATCATTGCATAGTCCTTGGTAAAAGGCTTTTTGTTTTTTCTGTGCTCTATCGTGTAATACAGGGTAGGAAGGGAAACCAATGAAATATGTTGAGTGAAATGACTACCAGCTTAAAGCCAATTAAAGTGAACTCTTTCCTTGTGACATGGTTAGTCAGGTTACAAATTCAGGGCCAGGGGAGATCATATAGTTGAGTGAATATTTCAAAGGTCAGTAAAATTTTGTAGCAATTGCAGTGTCTGAGAGAGGAGGGGAAAATAAAGAGAAAGACAGTCTCCAACTCTACTGAAAAATAGTATTTACCTTCTCAGGACTAGCACAGCACTGGTAGCCTTAAGCTCAGAAATCAGCCTTTGACTAAGTATGTCCTACACTGTTCTCCATTAGCTTCTGGGATGCATATTTCACCTGTTACAATGGGAAGACAACTGGGTCCTCAACTAATTCTGCTGTTCTGTAAAGTTGAGACTTTTCCTGTTCATTCTTCACTATCTTGAGCATGTACTACAGGCACAAAATACTAATTACCTTTATTTGCACTGATTGGCAATTTAAAAATTTCAATGCCATTTGGGTTTATAGCTAGAGGACAAGATATGGAAGCTGCAGCTGAAATATTTCTCTCCTGCTTTTCACACTGCACCCTACCCATATGCAAATGTCTGGGGCTCAGTGCTTTACACACCATAATATGCACAAGAATCACCTAGTGAATCTTGTTAAATGTAGATTTGCATTCAGATGGACTATCTCCAGCCAGGAGGCTGCTTTCTAATGAGAGCAGAGTTGAGGAGGGTGTTTATGCTGCTAGCCAGGAGATCACCCTTTGACCAACAAAGGCCTACATAGTTTGTTTTTAAAGTAAATGATAATCCAAAGTTCTAGGATCTGAATAAAAAGCAAAATCCCAATATTCTGTAATGTGGATAGGAATTTAACCGGAACTTTCAAACTCATTCCTTTCTAATTTCACTGAGAGTAAAATGCTTCTGAAAATCCATAGTAAATTTTTGGAGTAAACCTGTCTGGTCTTCTACGAAACTTACAGAGACTCAGTGTTCAAAGAAAAACATCGAATTGTCATATTTGGCATGTGATCCACTCTGTCTCCTCTTTTACTTGGCTGATGCTTTTATGAATCTGCCACACATATTTTTACTCCATGTTCTTGTAAGGTTTTAGTTACCAATTTTCTCATTTCCTGTAAAGCCTTTTGCTTATTCTCCACTACTTCTATTCCTTCTTCACCAATATTTATAGTGTCATATCCCCCTTGAGGCTTCCCCTGACCTTCTGTTTCCCCAAAATTCATACTTAAAAGTAACAGCTCCACCTTCTATGAACATTCAGCTCTCTAGGTGATAATGCAGCGCTCCTGAAGCAAAGGTTTCGGGTGGTTAAAAGTCATTCAGACAGCATGGTGGTACATTTCCTGTAATCTCAGTACTTGGGAGGCTGAGGCATTGTATTGGAGGCCAGCCCCAATAATTTAGCAAGGTTTACAGCAAGTTAGAACTTGCTTCAAAAAATATGGAGAAGGGATAGAAGTATAACTCAGAGGTTTAATACCCCTGAGTTCAATTTGCTGTATCAAAAGAAAAAATAATAAGGTGGGGAGACAAACATTGACTATCATAAAAGACAACTTCAACTACTGATAAATGGCATAAAAACAAGAGATTGAGCTAATGTGACAAAGTAATATGGCAGGGTAGGGGAAACACTGATGTAGCAGCAACACTATGGTATCTGCTTCCATCACATGGTAATCTTCACCCAGTCTGACTGGACCCTGAAACTCCTGGTAAAGAACAGAGAGGACACTGAGCCATGTTCTCAGTGTTCTGAACACTTGCTTGCACCCAGGATCAGATGCATTGACAACATACTGCAATCCACTTAAAATCTATACCAAAATCACACTGTCTATCATAGTAAGCTTCATCCCAATGCGATGAAAAGAACTTTAAAAGGTAGAATGAAAGCTAAGGAGAAATGGGTAACAGGAGGAACTCTAGATGAAGAAGGAGATCCTACAGAGGAGCAAATAAGGTGACCTGAGGGGATGGGAGGGTGAAGAGGGAAACTCTCTAAAGCACACGATGTACTTAAACAAATATATCAAAGTCAATCACTAAGCCAAGCATGGGAAGGAGGGATGGGGAGGGAATCGGGTGGGGATTGGGTAAGGGCTAATTGGGTGATGTGTGCATGTATGTCTACACAAGTCTTTTATCCCATTAGGATGTTTGGCTACCCTGCACCAATAAAAAAAAAAAAAAAAAAAATATATATATATATATATATATATATATATATATATATATATATATATAATAAATAAAAGAGAGGTAGAGCCAGGCATGGTGGTGCTCGCTTGTAATCCCCGTGCTTGGGAGGCGGAGACAGGAGGATAGCGCAGGTTCAAAGCCAGTCTCCCTGGCTTAAGAGACCCTATTTCCAAATAAAAATATAAAATAGATCTGGGAATGTAGCCTGGAGGTAGAAAGATTTCCAGGAACCCCAGTACCAGAAAAAAACAAAAAAGAGGTAGAATGAAACTGGACTACAGGGTGCTGGATGATATAGGAATAATCATAACTCTTGAAATTTAGCCCCTGTACACAAAGCATGGCTGATACATCATGCTATGATTCTTCCATAGAATCGATAACAACCTTCTCACACACTGCATTCACTGAATTGTAAAGGGATGTCAGTTTACAAATATAAATGCATATATCTATAATGTATTTTAAAGTAAAAAAAAATCTAAATAGGGTCTATGAAAAAGTAGAGCTTGGTATTCCCTATTTTGCCCACCCTCTAGCCTCATTTTTGTTTTGAACACATTAGCATCCTGTATGGGGATGGGGAGAGGGGAGGGAGCCGGAGCAAAGCTAACGCAGTGCTATGTGCATGTATGTCACTACATGTCACTACGGCTATGAACTGCAATATGATATGAGACTATAGTGTGCCAATAAAAATATGTAACAAAAAAACCAGAAGATGACAAAATAAAAAAATTATCCTGAAAAACAGTTCCGCTTAAATTTATCTTACTACTTGACAATGATGTGTCTCTTTTCTGCATCCCTTAATTAACTCTGTTCCCCGGGCTTGCCCGGGGCCCTATTGATTTCTCTCTCCTGCACAGTACTCTCAGTGCAAAGTAGCTGTCTCTCCACGGCTCTGAAATGGAGAGGGCGGCATCTCACAGATGTGCGGTGCTTATGTGTGATGTGTGGACTTGATTGAGATAACTCACTTAGACGAGTTGGAGTGAGCCCTGAAGTGCTGCGGACTTGAAAAGGAGATCTGCACTGAAGTAACTGGAGAAAAAAAAATTTTCTTAAGTGGCAGAGGAAGATATAACTAAGGAGTTTTTAGTGAAACAGATGCTATGGGTAGCAAGATGAACAGTATTGTCAATGTCGTGGAAGCCCAGTATAATGGGACAAACCTAGAACTTATTTACCAGCAGTTTGTAGGCAGCACTATGCAACTGAATATTTTATTTTCTTGTTTGTTCTGTGGTATGTATTTGTTTTGGGATTGAACGCAGGGGCACTCTACTTCTGAGCTGCCCCCTCAGCTCTTCTTATTTCTTGTACTGAAACAGGTCTCACTAGGTTGCGGAGAGTCTTGCTATACTGCTGAGGCTGTCTTTGAACCTGTGGTTCTGTCTCAGCCTTCTGTTACTGGGATTACTGGCATATATCACCAAGCCTGGGTATTATTCATTTTTCAAGTGGTACTCAGCACCAAATAATTTGCTTTACCCAAGAACTATTAATTGAATCATATGGTCTTTTGGAATTTCATGAACTAAAGCAGAAGGACTATGGGTTTCAGACAAACTTCAGCTACAAAGTGAGACTCGGCAATCTAAGGAGACCCTATTTCAAAACAATAGATAGAGTAAATAGGTAGATAGATAGTAGATAGATAGATATAGACAGAGCTGGGTGTGTAGGTTAGAGGTATAATGCTCCTGGGTTCAAATCAGTAACACATACATACACACACACACACACACACACACACACACACACACACACAGTACTTTCCTGGCACTTTGTTCTTTAAATTCTAACCAGTTCATAATTTACATCATGATGGATCAAGTCAGACATCCCCCACACATGTACGGAGAAGTGTATCATCACCAAATAGTATTAACTCAAAAGATCCAACTCTTGCCAACCATAAGAGAACTCTTAATTTCATTCTCAAAAAATCATAAGGTGATTCTTATTCACAGAAACACATACTTTTGCCTCTGTTGGGACCAAGTGAGATGATGGTATCTTAAATATCATTGCAACATCAGTACACTTAATTCACAAGTCTGTATCACTTGTCTGCATGGGGCTGATCTGGCTGCTCTTGAGAATGCAGGAATAATCAAGCTAAATTATTTCCATTTAGCAATGGATCATTATCTCCCTTTTGCTATTTGCTATTGACTCATAATCAAGGTTTGGATCCAATAATAATTGCATTTCTTTTAATTTATACTTTATCTCTGTGGAGCCTTTTATTCATCTCTATATGAAGCTTTATTCTTAGTACATCATTGATCAATTCTTGGTGATATTCATGTGCTCTTTAAAGAGAGCAGCTGTTCTGAAACAAAGGACAACAATTATTTTAACCTTATTTTCTAATACAAATATTATGAAGTAAATACTGCTACCTTCATTCAGTGCAAGGAACTAACATGCTGATACTTAGAGTGATGCTTTGGAGAATATACGGTCTCATTACTGTGTTTGCAACTGTGTGGTACATAGTAAGCGACCAAAGTACACATACTGAATGAATGAAAAAAAGTAATGACTAGATGACTTCTATGAGGAAATAAGCAACAATTTAAAATATGAAGCCAGGTGTGGTGGTGCATGCCCGTATTCCTAGTACCTGGGAAGCTGAGTCAGGGAGATCAGGTTCATGGCAGCAACTTAGCAAGGCTCTCTGCAACTTAGTGAGACCCTCTTTCAAAATGAGATAAAAAATAAACAATAGGGCTGAGGATAGAGCTCTGAGACAGAGTGCCCCTGGGATCTACCCTAGTACCACGGACAGGACATAAGAACAAATAAAATTAAATATGAATAAATGGCCGGGCGTGGTGGCGCAAGCTTGTAATCCCCGCGCTTGGGAGGCGGAGACAGGAGGATTGCGCAGGTTTGAAGCCAGCCGTGCTGGCTTAAGAGACCCTGTTTCAAAAATATAAAATAGGTCTGGGAGTGTATCCCGGAGGAAGAAGGGCTTCCAGGAACCCCAGTACCACCAAAAAAAAAAAATAAAAAATGAATAAATGTACTGCTAATCATCCTGTAATGCAGAATCACTTTTGTAATGATAACTAGAAGAAAAATGCAAACATCTTTGGAAGAACATTCTGGCTAAGATTGGCAGATTCCACTTTAATATACTTTAATAAGTATATTAAAATATGTTATGATCTGCTGTTTTCCTCAAGCATTTTATTTATTAATTAATCCTTTCCAGTTACTTGCTGCTAGAAAAAAAAAAAAAAAAACGGGGATGCATTCTGAGAAGTACATTCTTAGGAGATTGTGTTCCTTTATATATGCAGTGCACCACAGTTACACAAATTACACTGGAGGATATAATCTTGTGGAACCTCTTTTGTGTATGTGGTCTATTGGTGGCCAACATGCCATTTTATGGTGCATGATTGAATGTCCCTTTATTTTGATCTGGAAAAGAAGCTAGGAAATATTCACTCTACTTCTCAGAACTGTTTTTACCTCAAGCTAAATGATGCTTCCTCTGACTAAATCAGCAAAACAAGCAAGTACTAAAAAGACTCAGAGAAGTCAAGTCAGTTGCTTTCCTGAATCAACCACTTGCTTAAACAGATTGGCCAGTCAATTCTGCCAAAATACTAAGTCTCCTAATCTTGTAATGAAGGACCAGTCACCCAAAGCAGAGAAGATATAATTAAAATCCCGTATCTCAACCCAACAACATGAGAGCAATTTGTGGGATGTGAATACAGGATACTCAGTCTTTTTGTTAAAAAAAAAACTAAATATAAACATAAAATAAGTTATATTATTTAACTATGAAAACAGATAAGGAGATAAGAGATTCAGTGATACTTTACTACTTCAAGCATGAAGTTTGACTGTTAAGGGAAGACACATTTGTTTGGAAGGCAGCCTCTAAGACTGTGCTCACGGAGCCTTGCCATACATTATTGGCACGGTCATGCACTCTGCTCCCCCAGAGGCTGAACAGGACCCCTGGCTTGCTTCTGTTGAACAGAACACACAAGAGTGATGGTTACGGCAAGGTACAAGGAAGACCGGGGCTTCTGCCTAGAACTTGCCGACTCGCTCTGAGAAAAGGCAGCTGCCATGGTTTGCACGGCTCTAGGTGGAGGTCTGTGAAGTAAGTACATTGTTTTATAAAGCAGCACAATCTCTTAAAAATATATTTTTCAGCAACAGACTCAGAACCCAGGGCCTGTCAACAGCCCACTGTATGAGCTTCAAAAAGGGCCCTCCCCAGTTGATCCTGGACATGCTCAGGGCTCCAGCTGACACCAGAATCTGGGAGACAAGGTCTATTTGTTACATAAGACCCTAAGTTTTATGGTAAATTTTGACGCAATTATATAGTAACTATCACACATGGCTTTCTTCATCGAGAATGTGGTAGGAGACTGCTTTAAAAAATTCATGCAATAGTTGTTTCCTATATTCTATATTTTTGACAAGCAAGTGCCCATAAGTATAAAGCAAAACATTCCAATATAATGTATGGGCTATATATAAGTTTAAATCTTAACCTTGGTGCATCAAAGTCTCCACTGACAGACTACAGGCTGAACACTGAGTTCCTATGCCCAATAGCTCTGCTCTATTGTGCTGCGGATTACCATTTTTATATCTCAGTTTGCTCAGCAGCAAAAAGAGGTAATAGTATCTGCTTCACTAGGTGAGAATGAAACAATTTAATGTATTTATGCACTAGGTGCATAGGAAGTACTATGTAAATATTTTTGCTTGCATTAGAAACAAAATCTTGAAGATTTTTTTCTTATTAATTGGTGGAAACCACCAATAACAATTTAAAACTATGGTCTAAATGTAAGGAAAAATACTTCTTTGAATAAATGTTCAGTATTCAAATCTGAAGAAGTTGGGATGGTAATACATAATTCTTAAAGGCCAATACTTGGTACCAATGTGCCTTATAATATTTGGAGCTAATTAAATCTTCTGCATCATTAGGTATAAGGCAAATATATAAGAAAAAGGGAGTCTTTTATTTCAAACTTTTGTCTTCTAATAATTTTAGTAGCTGAGTTCCAGGATGCAGGTCAACATCTCCCAAACAACCACTGTAATTATAAGATCTAAATTCTAGGACTGAGACCACAGAACTAATGACATATAATTAAGTTTTTAAGATAATTTTAAATACTCTGCTCTTCTTATATATAAACAAATACTCTGCATTTTTATCACTCCTTAAGTAAAAAAACCAAAGAATAACAAAATTCTTTAAGAAGGCAATCTTTTATTTTAGTTATAATATTCAAATTAACATCTTCAAAGCATCTTGCAACAACTTACAAAGGCCTCTCAAATCGCCTACGTTGGGGAACAAAAGCTTTCTTGGAACCCAGAGTTTCTGGGTATCAGTCCTTTGAGGAAAAGGTAGCCAAATTATAGGGTATTTTGCATGGTCTTGGAAAATGGAAGGGAAAAAAAAAAAAAAAACAGGGAATTTTGTTCTCATCTCTTTTACTCTCCTAGCTTGCCAGCATGAGGTTGTCTATTACAATTTGCAAAACTATTTGTCTTTCTTACTGGTGTTCCTGGCCTCAATAATGTGGTGGATTTGTGCCCAAGAATGAGAGCTATGTTTGGTGTAAAATAGAACAACTTTTAAAAATATAGTATACCGCTCTCAGCAACTTAGTGAGATCCTGTTTCAAAATTTAAGAAAAAAATAAAAATGTGCTGGGGGTGTGGCTTACTGTTAAAAAGGCCTTGGGTCCAATTCCTAGTATGAACAAACAAACCCATCAAACTCAGTATATGAAACCTCTTTCCATTTGGAAAACGAAAGACAAATATGTGTTGTTAAAGTAGAATAGAGAAAATCAAACTTCTTACATTTTGTTAAAATGCTAGACTTTCATTTAGCAATCAGTATTATTGCTAAAAGATATATTCATATTGCATCATACCAGTCAACCAAGCTAATCATTAATCCATTATGCATATGCACAAGCACCCATAAACATACAAGTACAAGTGTGTGTGCACATGTGTACACACACACACACACACACACACACACACACACACACACACTATTGGCATAATAAAGAAAATCAGATATTTTTGTTGAGGATTATAAATTTGAGTAAAACTTGTCCTTGAGATGCCTTTCTATTTGTCTGCTAGTGGACTATATTCTTTCCTCTAAAAACACATTTCTAGGGTAAATGAAATGGAGACTACACTCTAAAGGTGGTCTTTGGGCCCTGCCAGCCCTCCACTCAACCATCTCCCTCCTGACTGCTCCCCCTGCAGGCTGCACGGCTCCTCTGCTTTTTTGCTCACAGCAGCAACAGAAGCAGCACCTGCAGCCCCTCTAGTCCCAAGTTGTCCTCATTAAGATCCAGAGAGGACAGAACAGAAATGAGGCCTCCTGAAAGCAGCATGACAGAACCACAAATCCCCTGTAAAAACAATGCTATTTTAAACTTTGTAGAGCGCAGCAGCTGGACACATAGAAATTCTGTCATTTTTTTATAAGGCCAAATAACAAAGAGAAGGAAGAATGAAAAGCTTCACAAATGAGAAAATAAAAGTTGGAGGAGTCTGATCAGACCCATTCTTGAGAAGAGTTGAGTGAATACTAAAAATGTATCTTTTAGCTTAATATATTTCTGGGTGAAAAGAAAAAAAAATATTTCTTAATTGTAATCCAGTATTCCTAATATAGTGACAATTCTTTTGGTCGTGAATTTTGTTGATTGTGAAAATACATGTTTTCCTCCCTTTCCAAATCTGTGTGAGGCTAATTTAAACTCAGCCTATTTATAATATGTCCTACTTACATCAGATGTCCTATTTACAGAAATATGTGTAAATCAGATTAAGATTAATTTGAAATGCTGAAATTGTTTGAAAAACCTGCAAAAATAAATTATATTTCAGGGTACTAACTAAATGGCCTTCCCCAAGGGAAAAAAAATCTCTTTGAAAGAAAGCCAAAGACAACATTAAATATTATCTTTGTGGAAGGCTTAGACAGGAGGATCATAGGTTTAAGGCTAGAGTGTTGTCATTTAGCAAGACCTTGATACAAAATAAAAAATAAGGCTTGGAGGGGGAGGGTGTACCTCAGAGACAGAATGCCTCTGAGTTCCATCCCCAGTACCACAAAATATTAATCTTGTTTCTGACTAAATGTACCTCAGAGACATTTTACAAACTCATTTTTTGCTGCTTGTGTTCAAGTGGAAATCAGATATTATAAATAGAACGGAAGAACTCAGCTATCCCCAAAGTAATAAGTTTGCAATAAGGTGATCACACTGGGGAATCTCTGAGTGCTTTGAAGTGCTTGCTTTTTGATGACTACAAAATAATCATATCTGCAGTTATACTATAAAAGAATCTTCTTTAGATGAAACAAATCTATGCCAGGTTTGAATTATATTACATATTACACCCTGAAAATCTGCTGCAAAAATAGCTAAATGAGTTTGAGCTGTGTCCACTCAACTAGACCAATCCTAAATCTAAAGTATTGCCTATCTCTCACTGACAATCTCGAATATATGTTTGGAAGTGATGACTCCAACACTCATGATTCAGAATAAAGTAACGAAATTTTGTTAAATGCCAAATGTAGGATAAGAAAAAAAAATTACCAGAAACTTTTTCATGTCCACAACTCATGTATGAGAAAACTAGCCATGTTTGGCAATACCTATTACTGAATTTAGATGCTTCCAGTTTGTGGTATGAGTTTTGATAAATTTTTATTCTAGCCCAACCTGCCTAATGGAAGAATACAAAAAATAATGTTAATAATAAAAGTGTGATTTTAACCACTTCTTTCTAAAGTGATCCACGATAGACTTGTGACCCTTGTGGAGGATGTATTCATTTCAGAGTATTAAATGAAAATGAATACACAATCAGTGATATTAGAAGAAAAAGAAGTTAAACTTTTAAGAAAAGTATGCAAAAGATGGAGGCATCATTAGCCACTAGAGAAATAAAAATCAAAATGGCAATGAGATTTCCCAGCCAGTAAGACAAGTATATGTGTGCATGTATGTCTCCACCATCTTTTATCCTATTAAGATACATAACTACAAAGCACCAATAAATAAAAATAATAATTTTTAAAAAATAAAATAGATAATAACAAATATTTTCAAGGCTGTAGAAAAAGTGGAACACGTACACTACTTATGATAATTTAAAATGGTGCCACACGTTTGGGTAACATAGATTGGCAAAACTGCAAAAGGTTAAACAGAATTACCATATGGCTCAGCAGTCCTACTCTTAGGCATACACCAAAGAGAAACAAAAATGCATGTTCAGAAAAAAACTCGTATGTGAACATTTATTGGAGCATTATTTAAATAGCCAAAAGTTCAAACGGACCCAATGTCCAACATTTGAAATATGGATAAACCAAATGTGATTTATCCATACAAGAGAAATTTATATGACAAGCAAGAAGAATGAAGAACGTACTTATGTTACAAATAAATAAAACCTGAAAACATTTCAGTAAGCAGAAACTCCTTAATTTGATGCCATCCCAGTTATTAATTCTTGTTTTAATTTCCTGAGCTTTTGGAGGGAGTAATTGGGATACAAGAAAGGTACCAGATGATGAGGAGAAACCTCAGGGGAGCCAAGAAGGAGATATAAAAGTAGGGGTGGAGGAAGACTTAGAGATAGAAATACTAAAACATACTGTGTGTATACATGTGAATATATACAAATGTCAATCTGGGTACCCTTCTTAGAAGAAAAGGAAATGTGGAGGGGAAGCAAGGGTCTGTACATGCAGGTCATTGTCAACATAATTTACATTATGATGTGAGGCACCAAAACAAGCACAAAAAAGAGAAAACATTTCAGTAAGTTAAAGAAGAAAATCACAATTTATTGTATCCTTCTATTTAAAGGGAATATTAAGAAATAGCAAATACTAGAGACAGAAAGTGATCGGGTGGTTGCCCAGGCCTAGTTATATCTGTTAGGCAGATATAACTGCTAACAGATCCATAATAAATACCTACTAAAATCAGATAACGATGTTTGCATGGCTCTGAGGATACTGAAACCATTGTAATGTATACTTTCAAAAGGTAAATTTTATGGCATGTAAATTACATTTTAATAAATCTGAGCAAAACAGAAGAGAACAGTATAAAGATAAAAAACTTTAGATTGAGTCTCATCTTTGCATATTCTCAAATAAAACCATTCTTCTTTGAATCTCATTTTACCATTCTTATTTGAGTTTCATTTTACCCTTACAACTAAAAAAGTAAAAAAGAAAAACAAAGAAGTTGAAAACACCAAAAAGACATAATGAGATGGACTCTGCTCGTTGTTCCAACTCTATCTTAAATACTCACACAGCATCCATTATGTGGCCTGTGCAATGCATGAGGATTTCACTAAAAATATTTCTGAGAGGATGGTAAAATAGTAGAAAAGGGTTATAGAGGCACACACAGCAGAAGGGAGGAAAGATAATGTGAAGTAAGGGACAAAAATGAAAGATGGTGCTTATGAAAGAAGTAAACATTCACAGAAATCCTCAATTGATGTGAGTTGGAGGTCACTGACCTGAGCTTGCTTGGGATTTAGATGGGTCAGAAGAAAGGAAACAACGTTCCATAAAAGAACTAGGGCAAGCAAGACTCAGATGGAGACACTTGTATGGCATGACCACAGGGCAAGGGGTTACAGAGGAGATAAAGAGAAAGAATAGGGAAAAATCCGAGAAGGGGAACGCTGTGACAATGAGTGGAGACCTTGAAATACAGTCAAATCTATTCAGTAGAGGAATTTGGAAGCAGAGGTATAACCGTTGGAAAGAGAGTCCTTGGGTGTGCATGCACGTTACACATGGTATTATCGCTCTTGATGATGATGGGAGATTACAATGCATCATTAAAAGTATAATTTGGCAAAAAGAAAAGAATGTTCATCTTTAAGAAGATGAGACAGATTTGTGAGGAGGTCTGAAATTCTGAGTTTGTTTTAACTGCAGCGAGCCTCTCCCTGCTACCCTCTAGACAACCTAGAGAAGATCTCAGAGGGGTATATGTCCCCGAAGAGTCATCGGCACATCTAGCCTGGATATTTGTTTGGTTTTTACATTATTATTTTTATTGGCGCACTGTAGTCATATATATTAATGAAGTACAAGATGGTAGAGGCATTTGTGCACACATCACTCATTCAGCCCTTCCCCAATTTCTCCCCTTCCCCCCTCCTTCTCATGTTCGGCTTAGTGATTGACTTTGATATGTTTGTGAATGTACGTCATGTACAACAGGGAATCTTTCTCTTTTTCCCTCCCATGTCCCTCAGTTTGTTCACCTTATTTGCTCATGTAAGGTTTCTCCTCCATCCAAAGTTCCCCCTATGACTCATTTTTCCCTAGCTCCCACATATTAGAAAGAACATCCTTTTTTTTTTTTTTTTTTTTTTTTTTTTACTTTTTGTGACTGGATGTTTTTTAGCAATAAGTTACTTGTGGAAATGTGGAACTATATAACATTTAAGCATCTTTAGTTTTTCACTCCACATTAATCATGGAAGTTCAAAGAAAACAAGTTAAAATTGAGTAGGCTAAGATTCAGGAAAACAAGGGGCTGTGGTCAATTAGGAAGAGAACAAAAATTTAAACTGCCCTTCAGATTCCCAAAACATCTCTTTAGCCAAAGAAATCTCCTGTGTTGTCAATCATTCCTTCTACTAGGTATCTGATAATAACCAGTCAACTGTTATGGATTCCCTTGATATCTAGCCTATTTCTCAATTGTATACTATGCTCTCAACACTCAGACAATATTTACAACATAAGCACATTCACCTTTCCCCCTCTGATTTCTCACAGGTTGTCAGTTTTTTAGTAATATTGAGCGAGGCTATATCTCAGAAAATGTAGCACTAATGAGGCCAAAGACCTAGGTTCTTATTAACTGGCATTCGGGAAGAAAACACACTATTTTCCATAGGCTGAATCCTCAGTGTCACCCTAGGGCTTCTGACAGGGTGCATGCTTGGCTCAGATATTCCCATTTCACTAATGGCAGAAGTGCTTGGCTGCTTTTACTGTTCTTTTTCTGTGCACATATTGAATATTGCATAATAAAAGCGAGCAAAAAATTAAACAAAAAAACTCCACTCAACAAACACTTGTACTGTGAAGATACAATTTCTATTTAAGCAAGAATTCTGGAAACAAAAGATGTAAGATTCTCTTTCCTCGTAAATGTTCCAAAATATTTCTCAAGAATCTTTTGGGAAAGTAGCTGCCACTTCTTTCTTAGTACATGAAAGATGTTTCTATCACATGACCTGACTTCTTAGCATATTGCTCTATCTATGGTGATGATTTTCAAGCTTATTCTGTTCAGCGAAAAATTATAAGAACTACCGAAGTAAAGAGAGGGCCACCGACAACTACTTTATAATGCGCTGAGCTCTGAGTAGCCTGTCTGTTACCTGCTCAACCTGAAAGTACCAGGGAAGACTTTCGAAATTTAGGAGAGAATTAGATTTGCCACTGACTGTCTACGAGATGATGGGAGAGGATCATTAATTACAGTTAAACTAAGCCAACGGTGTTAATGGAAATTGCCTTGTAGGTACCACCGAGAATTATTCTAACTACCACTTCACAACATTCTGTGTAAAATGATACTATGGTAAATGTATGAAATAAAAAGGCAGAGAAAGTGGAGGTGTTATTACCCTCAGGAATCTTCTGGATACTCTTCTATGCTGATGTGATTTGTAGATTGTTTTATATGTGATTTTTTATATTTTCTGTGGATCATATTGAAAATGGCATACATTCAGACTGTGCTTGGTGTCCTCTCCCACCCCCTTTTCCTTTTCTCCCCCTCCCAACAATGAGCATCCAGGTTAACCATGCTACATTCGTACATTTACACATATGATTTGTAGATTTTAAGAGCAAAGTACAAAGTACAAGAAAGAAAGTTTCACAAATAAAATACAATTCTCTCTCTCTCTCTCTCTCTCTCTCTCTCTCTCTCTCTCTCTCATCCTAGAGGTTGAATACAGAGGGAAATTATATCTTTGAACTACATCCTCAGCCCTACTTTATTTTTTTATTTTGAAACAGGGTCTTGCTAAGTTGTTGAGGGAACTCACTAAATTGATGAGGGTGGCCCGGAACCTATGATCCTCCTTTCTCAGCGTCCCAAGTACTAAGATTACAGGTATGTCACAAAGCTGGCTTCATATAGCTCTTCTTTGAGAATATGTTTTGTTACTTATTATATTTCACTTAGGAAATGTACCTCACAAGAATTTTAAATCATTGTCATTTGGGAGAGGTACTAGTTATTAAACCTAGGAGCAATCTATCTCTGAAACATACCCCCAGACTTTTTTTATTTTTTACTTTGAAAAAGGGTCTTGCTAAGTTGCTGAGGTTTTCCCTAAGTTAATGAGTCTGATCTTGAATCTATGATCTTTCTTTCTCAGCATCCCAAGTATTGGGATTACAGTCATGTGTTACCATATCTGGATAACAATTGTCATTTCTAATTGAGATATTTTTCCCTTAAAGGAAAATGAATAAAAAGTTGCAAACCGGAAGGAATAGCTGCCAACTGAGAAGGATAAAATAACAGAAGGGAAAGAATTTATTTTAAAATTATAAAAATACTCAACATATAAATACTGTGAAATCATTAAAATATTAAAAATAACATGGAAAGGTATAAGCACATATCTAACCCAGAAAATATTGATTTGCATGTGTTTTAAAGATCATAAACCAAAATCTTAACTATATTTCATGGTGGTGGTAAAAGCTTCTCTGTGTCCACAGAAATTTGGAACACATATTAGTTGCTTCATCAAAATTATTTTAAACTAATAATATTAATAACAACCACCATATTCTTCATCCTAATGCGTACCTCTGACTATAAAGCCAACTTAGAGTCTGTTTATTAAACATTTCTTAAAATTTCAATTTTCTAAAAATAATGCAAGTGTTAAAGCATTAAGATATAGAAATGCAGTTTAAAATTTTTCATTCTGAATAATATAAATTCATCCATAAAAGCAGAGATAATCTTAATGTATAAACAGGTAACTTTATTATATGATATTTATATGCTGATTTTGTTAGAATGGCCATAGATAACCTTCTAACCCTATTTACTACTCACTAGAAATTTTTATTTTCAATGTATAACAAAGAAAAACCAAGAAATCTATAGATAGGCGTATTGTATTCTTAAAGGCTGTAACTGACATGATTCACTATTTTTAATCTTTTGTTACAAATGAACAACTCCTCCCACTTTATGGAAATATCATAAAATTCAATTTAGGCAGAAATGGAATTCAGTATTTTATCAGGTGGCAGAATAAAGAATTTATTGATCTCTTTAAGCTACTTGTCACTATTTGCCATTTCCACACTTTCTCTAAAATTTCCTAGACCTCTTTTAAAATTCATAACAACTATTAAACCTTTGTTCAAGGACTAAGAGAGACTGTCTATACAGTAATGTGTTTTTGTTTATCTCCCAGAATTGTTCAGTGCACTTCATTATTATATAAAGAAGAACACCTATTAAATTATGTAACACCTTGGAGTTGTGTCATCTCCCTGGGGAACCAACTCAGTACATGTTTAAATATGTGCATGAAAATTTGTCCAACAGCAATCTTCTGAAAGTATTATAAGACCTTTGGAATCAGACAGGATTTAAGCTTCAAATGCCTGGCCAGGAAAACAAACTCTCCATGATATTAGGTCTCACATAGACCCCAATACAATAATATTTGGAGGGTTCAATACTCCTCTCATACCACTAGATCAATCTTTTGAACAAAGGGTCAGTAAAGATGCCTAAGACCTAAGGAAGAACAAAACACAAATGGACCTACTAGACACATACACACTACTGCACCCAACTACAGCTGAATTCACATTTTTTTCAGCTGTTCATGGAATCTTCTTCAAAATAGATCCTATTCTAGGCCACAGAAAAACACTAACAAATTCAAAAAATATGACAAAACCCTCTGCATATATTGAGACAACAATAGAATGATACTAGAAAGGAACTATAAGGAGACCTAGAGAAACCTCATAAACACATGGAGAATGAACACCACACAGCTGAATGAGGAATGGGTCCTAGAAAAAAATGAGGAAAGAAATTAATAACATATATTTTCTTGTTGCAACAATATTAATATATTTCAAAAGTATCATGGTGATTAATATGTGATATTGTTAATATTAAAAACTATATATATATATATATATATATATATATATATATATATATATATAGGCATGGCTCCACCTGACTCTTTGAATTATGAGCCCACGAATAATATTTTTTAATGAGGTATTAGAGATTGAACCCAGGTGCATTCTACCTCTGAGTTACAAGCCCAGTCCTTTTTTACTTTTTTTGTTTTGAAACAGGGTCTTTCTAGGTTGATGATAGTATTACTATATTGATGAGGCTGTCTTTGAGCTGTGATTACAAGTACTGGGATTACAGGTATGTACCACCATGCCTGGGGAGCCTCTAGATAATTCTTGTAAACTAATGGTGACATTCAGATTTTTTTTTTTACATGCCTCTGCCTAGGGGTTTTCCCTAGGTTACTGCCTTGCAATAAAGTGGGTGTGGTGGGACGTTCATGTGGATCTTGGTAAGAGTGTCACACCCCCGCCTCTGATTAAGAACTCACTGAGGATAGGAATGAGAGCAAAGAAGGAATGTCAATTCCAATTTTTTACACTGGTATGTCAATTCCAATTTTTTACACTGAGAAACTGATTCACTTGGAGTGGTGTAGACACTCAGCTTACATTCTAATGGGGACTCAAGTGCTGGTGACTCCTGAGTTTGTCTCTCTGAGGTGTACTAAGGAAGTCCACTACACAATGAGTCCAGTGCCATCCAAGAGGCAGACCTCCCAGGTATTCATCACCAGTTTAGTGGTAGATGAATCTGAACCACCATATAACCAGCAATCCCACTACTGAGTAAATATCCTAAAGAAATGAATTCAGTATGTGGATATCTATACTTCCATATTCACTGAAGCACTACTCACAAAGCCAAGAAATAGAAACAACCTCAGTGTCCATCAGCTACTGGATTAGATGAAAGAAGCCAGGTACAGAAAGTCAAGTACTGTAAGATCTCACTCATACGCAGTATCAAAAATGTGACGGAATCAAAATATACTTAATTCTTTGGGAAACTTGATACTGAATTACAAATTTACTCAGATGGATAAATTCTCCATCCAAATAAAAATAATCAATAAAATATCTTAGAACTGCAGCATCCAATATTATAATTAGACTCATGTGAATAAAGGAGAAATTGAAAAATGGCTTGTGATATTGAGTCCTGAATTTTAAATTCTATTTAACTCATATTAAAATTTAAAATGAACGTTCAATTCTATTATTGGAAAGGACTTAGGCATGATTATACAAACTTGCTCTGCAAATGTACATTTTAAAGTAAGTTTTATGAAATGTAACTACAGGTAAAATTTTTTAAATAAAGTCAACTTCAATTTAATATTCACTAAGTGGAAAATATACACCTAAAATAATTTGACATCTCATTATTAACTTTTTATATTTGTTATATGTTGAAATGGTAATATTTTAAGATGTTTGGATAATAGATATTATACATTTCTTGCAATGAAAATGTTTCAAGTGTTGTGTGCATGTATATTCTTATCACTGTATAACTCAGTGTGATGCATAATTACAATGCACCAAGAATACTAAAAAAATGAAATTAGTCTAATAGAAGTTGAGAGTAGAATGGTAGCTACCAAGGCTGGGCGTGGTGGCGCACGCTTGTAATCCCCACGCTTGGGAGGCAGAGACAGGAGGATCGCGCAGGTTCGAAGCCAGCCGCGCGCGCTGGCTTAGGAGACCCTGTTTCCAAATAAAAATGTAAAAATAGGTCTGGGAGTGTAGCCCGGAGATAGAAGGGCTTCCAGGAACCCCAGTACCACCAAAAAAAAAAAAAAAAAAAAAAGAATGGTAGCTACCAAAGGCTGAGAGAGCAGTAGGAAGAAAGAGATGGGGAAAGGTTGATCGATGGGTGCTAAGTTAGCCTTAGATAGAGCAAGACATTCTGGTCTATTATTGTATAATAATGTATTATATTGTATTATAACAATAATGTATCTTACAATTCAAAGAATTAGAAAAAAGAGGATCTATCTATCTATCTATATGCATACATACATTATATATGTTAAATCTGATTTCACCATTACACAACTATACATATATTGAAATATCTCTTGCCATCCATTAATATGCACAATTTTTATGCTTTTATGTACAGTTAAAATGAAGTTTATAAAAAACTTAAAAAAATAAAACCCATTATCATCTTCTTCTCAAGTTCACAGAATGAGTTCTGTCCCTCTTGAGAAAAATGATATTATTCTGGGGTCAAAAGCAACAGCAGATTGGAGTGAGACATTTTTCTCAAATAATTGTTTTTTATGCTAAGCTGAGGGTGTTTGCTTGATACAACAAATAAATATGGTTGCCCCTTACACACTCAGTAATCATTCATCCTTCTAAAGAGAGAACCCTGGAAATATGCCTTCACTCGTTAGATTTCACAACTGTCCTGATTTTTTTTTTTTTTTGACTTCTGAGGCTGTATGGCACTTAATGCTAATACGTTTGAGGGGACACACATTTCATCTAGCCAGCATTGTTGAGACACCTGCCATCTAAAGTAGACTCCTTTGCATCCTTCATCACCCTGCTCAGAGGAAGCATCAGTTCTCAGGTTAACTCATCCGTCACGTAGGACGGTCTGCAGGGGTAGAGATGAGAGAGAGGATCGTTTATTATCCTGAGGTAAATAAAATGTCAGAAATTTATAATTAGGTTTCATCCAGTTCCTAAGTCTTTGTGAGAGCTTCTACGAAATTTGCTCCATACTTTCTTCCTAAAATTTTCACGAAGCTGACTTTGAGAAAGCTCACCATCCCAGTTGTGGGAGGCTGAGACGGGAGGCACAGAAGTTTGTGTACAGTCTCAGCAACCTACTGAGACTCTCAGCAACCAAATGAGACCCTACCCTATTTCAAAATTTAAAAGAAAATTTTTAAAGGGCTGAGGGAGTAGCTCAGTAGTAGACTGCTCCTGGGTTCAATCTTCAGTACCCCAAAATAAAAATAAAAACATAGCCAACTATATAAATCCTTTATCCTTCTACGTATGCATGCTTATATTGCTGATATTAAAAATATGTATAATTTTCAAACTATACTGTGAATTCAATCATTCTTTAGGTAAGTTTCCATTTTCTCCGTAGCAGTTAATCATAATGTTCAATTGTCGTATTTAATCTACATCCTTACAGGTTATATCTATTCTGTACTACAAGGTAATCACTGATGAGGGCAAGGGACTTATCTGTCTTTTTCACTTTCATATCCTTGGGATATAGAACAGTGATCTATATTTATTGAATAGGTAGTCAATAAATTCTTGCTACAAAAAAAAAATAAAGAAAAAACAAAATGAGCTGGGGGTGTAGCTTGGATGCAGGAAGTCCCTGGATTCAATTCCTGGTACCATCAAAACCAACCAACCAAACAAACAACCTCACAATATAGTTTTGTATCACACTGAACTTCACTGAGATGCAAAATTACAATGTACTAATAAACATAGGTTTGACTATATTTCACTAACATGTATGGAGAGGGGAATGAGAAGGGTAGGATCTGGAGGGAATTATACCAGTTTCCATGTGCATGGATATTTAAATCGCACTAAACTTCACTATGATATACAATTACAATCCACCAATAAAAGCATATTAAAAAGATATTTAAATGCAAAAGAGTATGATATAATTGACAGGACAGTTAATTAGCTAATTTCCTCAGAGCACTTTTAAACTCCTCAGGGAAAGGTAATATTAATACAAGAATATTGTCATAAAAAGACCAAGCTGGTCTGTACCTTATTTGAGGCAGTGTGACACTGGGTCTGGAGTTAGACATTTTCAGCCAAAGATGACATTTAAAGTCATCTCTAATTTAAACCCTGACTCTGTTATTTAATATTCAAGTGACCTTGGACATATTATTTAATTCTAAATTTTATCTTAAAGATAAAATGTCTACATCATGGAGATTATTCTTGAGAATTAAAATGATGCCTATAAAATACTTACTAACAGCCAGGCGTGGTGGTGCACGCTTGTAATCCCCTCACTTGGGAGGCAGAGACAGGAGGATCTCACAGGTTCGAAGCCAGCCATGCTGGATTAAGAGACCCTGTTTCCAAATAAAAGTATCAAATAGGTCTGGGAGTGTAGCTCGGAGGTAGAAGGGTTTCCAGGAACCCCAGTACCACCAAGAAAAAGAAAAAGAAAAAAGAAAAATACTTACTAACATTCTTAGAATAAAATAAGATTTAAGTGAATAATGATCATTAAATGAATAATGATAATCTGTGTAGGAAGAATGGATGAGAACCATCAAAGCTTCAGAAGACAGGAAAATGCTCATATTTATATTATTAAAATATTCTGAATCCACCTATCTATCTGGATTGTCACTTGTACCTATCACTGAATTAAGCTTATTTGTCCATCTACTTCTCTATCTTCATATAATTTTTTATATACAGCAATAGTTTCAAAACTAATACAGAAAAACTTAACATGGACAAAATGAGTGATTAAGAATCAGGGATGTGAGTTTGTTTTCATTATCTCTCTGACTTTGGGGCAGAAGAAAATACTTTCATCTTTTAGTTATCTCACCTCATTTCATTTTTTATTGGCAAAATGAGACCAATGAATGTGGTGAAAATACTACAAAAATACAAACAATGGCTGTAAATTGAAGTTTTAAGATAAACTGTTTCTATCAAAATTGCTTTTTTTAACCCAATGTAAGGCTTTAGTCTACTCTGTCATGATCAGTGACTGAGTCCTCTGTGTGCTTGACTCTCCAGATGGAGAGTTAAGTCAGTACCTGCAACCAAGTGGCCAGACCTTTTGCTTCTGCTTTATTCTTACACAGATTCCATAGTCTGGGAAAAGGATAACACCTGGAAAGAGTCTAGGTGACGCATCATACCTCATCATTACATTTGATAGTCAAGCAAAATTCTTTCTCTCTCATGGAAGCCTAAGTATTTTCAGATTTCCCTGGTTAGGTGTCCTAGAGAACCTTGAATTACACTCCTGGGGTCTAGCAAAATATGCTGCTTTAAGAATGTGTTCCACATTTCAGATATTTTTATGAACCCCCATGTTATAATTATTTTCTGTGAGTGCCTTATCACTCAAAACACCTAAAATTTGTATTAAGTCTGTCTTAGTGATGTCATTATTTTATATTTAAAATATATTTTATATTTAACAAGTATATTTAACTATGCTTTTATTGTACATTATAGTCTTACATCATAATACAATTCAGAATGATAGAGACATATATTCACACAGCACTTGGTATGCTGCCCCACTGTCTTAACCTTTTATTTTCATTGTTTTCTAATATGTTATTTCCATTCTGTTTTCTCTCTTTATTGTAGACTAATTCAAATTCTATGTTACATATGAATGCATGCAAAAAGAGATAAACATGCAAATTATAAATATAGCCTATATGCACATGGTCTTTGAAGAGATTTCTTACATAAAGCAAAGGTCAAATATAGTGAAGAAAAATCTGATGCAGTAATTTTTTTTTGTGGTACTGGAGATTAAATCCAGGGGCATTCTACCTCTGAGCTATACCCCCAGCCCAATGTTTTTCATTCTTTATTTTGAAACAGGGTTTAATTAATTTGGGAGGACATCACTAAGTAGCTGAGGCTGGCCACGGACCGGGATCCTCCTGTTTCAGGGATTACAAGTGTGTGCCACCACTCCTTCAAATATGAAGCAGCAAATTTGAAGATATTTTTTATTAAACAAAACAATCTAGTGAAACCTGATGGCTTTTTTTCTTGGATCCTATTTTATCTTTGTGAAAAGCCATATAAGATTAATATATATATATATATATATACACACACAGATGTGCTATGGAGGATAAGGACCATCCTAGCGATGTAAAACCATATTCTTGGGTTGTTCTAGATCTCGCCTAGTAGACTGAGGGATGAGATATCAGTAAAAAAGGGAGAATGAAACACCCTGGATATATTCACTGGAGTATGATGTCCAGGAGTTGAGAGGCATTGGAAATAATAGCTAGAGAAGATAAATTATTCTTTTTCGTCATTATCCCGGAGATGACACATTATGGATGACTGTAGGATATGGTGACACATGAATCAATGCATTTTTCTAATGACTAATAATGTTGGACATCTTCTTTTCTGTTATTGGCCATTACTGTCTTCACTTGGTAACATGTCTGCCTATATACATAACACAAAAGTGTTACGTATTGGTGTCTTATTGGTGTGAAAATACTACAAAATATAAACAATGGGTATTATTGTTTATAACTTTTTTAAAAAAATCAAAGAGAAACATGTGTTATTCCAGAGATGAACCAGATTTATTTTTGATGAAAACATTAGGGTGACGTTATAGGATGACTCCACTTGAGCTGATACTTGAGTTCTAGGAATGATGCAAATAAGATCTTGATTATACAGTATATGAACATAGGCATCATTTTTATGTTCTTTTTAGTTATAGCCACAGGATATAGCACAATGCTCATTTCCATTTGAACAAATCACAAAAGTGAGGGCAGTCTGATGGGGAATCTAAAAGGTAGCAGTGGAGATCTGAGTGCATGAACACAATGGAGCACAGTATTGCTGTGAAGAAAAGGGCAGAAAGCCAGTGGCTAAGGCATCTTTCTCTTAATATGATAAAAAGTTGGTTATAGTCTAATGCAAATGAGAAGATGGCTAAAAAATAAAACAGGACATTAAGCTTGAGACTGAGGAAGCTGGAGGAGAAGGAATGTAGGTGAGAGATGACACTAGGAAGAACCATGTTTCCTGCATGTCTGAGGATGGAAGGGTGAATGGAGCAGGATGCTTCCTCATGGTTAGTCTGGGATCTGGGTGGGTGGACACTAGGTCAGAGGGACGCCATGTGGAGGGACCCAAGGTGTAGACAGGTGCCCTGGGGCAGGAGGAGATGGTGGCTGCTATTTCCCTTACCCCAGGGCATGAAGACAGGAAGCTGCCACCCCACCCAGACTCTTCCGCATGAGGTCACTGTCTCACAGCACTCTGCATTCATTATTTGCTCTCAGTATCTTTCTCCTACCTGGCTTTAAATGCAAAATGGGATATTTTATAGCAAAATTTAACATATTACTTGGTGAAATAAAAGATGCAAATATTCTATATGGTGTTTTTTATCATTAAGGGATTACATTTGGCCCTCTACATGAGTAGATTCAGCCATATTATAAAGCATTCTAAAAAATTCTCTGTACTAACCTGTATAGATATTTTCTCATTATTTGCTGAACAATAGAATAGGGAAACTACTTACATAGCATTTACATTATATTAGGCATTAAAATAATCTGGAGATAAGTATAGTGGAAGAGCTGGGCACAGTGGTGAACATCTGTAATAGTGGGAGGCTGAGATAGGAGGACCAAAGATTTCACGCCAGCCTCGGCAACTTAGCAAGCTCTTGTTTCAAAATTAAAAATAAAATATAATAGGGTTGAGGGTGTAGCTTGGAGGATTATTCAGTTATATCCATTTCCCTGTAAATTATGTAATTTTAGTTTTTTTGCTGTTCTTGGTCAAAAGTTTTAAGTTAAAAGATATAAGTCCTCCATCATAGTACTTCAGATGACTGCAGTTATAAACCTTGGACACATACAATTCCAACCATAATGACAGGCATTTGTACATTTCACTTTTTGACCTACTCCTTTATGAAAAAGGTCACTTAGAATGGAAGAAAATAAAAGTGGTTTCTCCTTGCTGCCTTCTAAGAACAGGAAAGAACTGTCTTAGGACCCTCTAATAAGGATTTCTTCCTCTCTATGTGTCCAGATTTGGTCACAGGACCACTGTGGAGGTAATCACTGATGAGGGTGTGGGACCACTGAAACTGCCATGGACCAATCCTGACCCATCTCTGAAACTTCAGTTGGGGTCAGCATCTCCTGAGCTACCTGGGAAGTGACGGGCAGGAATGCACACAAGATTAAAATCAAGGTGTTTCTTAGAAAGACAACGGTGGAATTGATACTGGTCAACAAACCGTAATTCATGTATACTTATTCTTAATTTATGGAATCTCAGATAATGATCAATTTACTCACCCAGAAAACATTTTTAGTGAATATACTATATTATTGTCACCCTACTAATCTAAGGGATACAAAAAGACTGGCAAATGAGCAGGGATTAAAATTCCAAAAAGTAAGGAACCGGATGCTTTCCCTAATATGTGAAAGCTAGGGTGAATGGGGTCATAGGAGGAACTCCAGGTGAAAAAGGAGATCCTATAGAGGAGCAAATAAGGCAAACTAACTGTGGGAATGGGAGGGGGGAGAAGGAAATTCTTTAAAGCACACGATGTACTAATTCATATCATAGTCAACCACTAAGCCAAGCATGAGAGGGAGGGTGTGGGGTGGGGACTGGGAGGGGGCTGGCTGGGTGATATGTGCATTTATGTCTACACAAGTTTTTTGCTTCATTATGATGTATTAAATACAATGCACCAATAAAAAAATTTTACAAAAGAGATTTACCATTTGAGCAAGTCAAGAAATTAGGTAACTGAAGTATCAGGTAGGAGGGTTATCTGGATATTAAAGCACTAAAGGTTTAGGGCTCAGAGGAAGAAAGAGTTCTGTGGCTGTGTTAGGAATAAAGAGACTATTTTAAATTTCAATAGACTTTAATGGAAGCCCAAACTACTAATGTAGTCAAACTAAATATGACATTTTCAAACAAAGACAGTTTCAGGAGCCAATCTCTGTAAAATAACTAGTCAAATAATCAGCTTTAAAAGTAAGACCTAAAAATAATAGACTATAAAATTAATATCTTTTTTTTTTGCGGGTCTGGGGATGGAACCCAGAGGCATTTGACCTCCGAACTACACCCCCTGCCCAATTTTTTATTCTTTATTTTGAAA
The DNA here is from genome assembly GCF_963383645.1 of Muscardinus avellanarius. NCBI lineage: Eukaryota > Metazoa > Chordata > Mammalia > Rodentia > Gliridae > Muscardinus > Muscardinus avellanarius. The sequence goes on from NC_137803.1 coordinate 22,443,818, forward strand.
CAGGGTTTCACTGAATTGCGGAGGGCCTCACTAAGTAGCCAAGGCTGTCCATGAACCACGATCCTCCTGTCTTAGCCTCCCAAATGCCGGGATTACAAGCGTGCGCCACCACACCCGGCTTAAAATTAATATCTTAATGGTTACAGTCAATTAGTCCTGTTCTCCATGTCTTTTATAAGACCCTCTTACAAACAAAACAAAACAAAAAACAAGCAAATGCTGGTGTCCATGTCATTCCTTTCCCTTTTCATTATCCAGGCCTATATTTTGTTAGATACTTTTCTGTAACCTTCCTCATTTGTGAGACTAAATTATGAAAGTGTACAAGTTTAATGTCACCTTATAAAAATAATCTCTACTATTTACAGGCACATATAATTTTCCTGGAAATAGCTGCCTTTGCACAGAAAAAAAAATAACAGCATTTGTTTGAAAGGTCTCTCCTCTTCCTACAGAGCATGACTTTAATTATAACAGCTCATGGGAAGTCCAAACAGTATTACTGACAACACAGTTCCTCTTTCTGGGCTCCCAGGAAGACCTCATTTTTTAGTTTCCCTTCTAGTCAGAGTAAGAGACATTTGACTGTATATTAGCCAGTGAAATGTGGGCAAAAGAGAAAACCATCTTCCTGTCTGATTTTTAAAAATAATTTGGGTGATTGCGCAGTTTTCCAGGAATACACAGTCTTCCTTATCCTGATCCAATCTGTCTTTACAGCATGATCTATTACACTCTATATAATCCTTTATTCAGTAGAAATAAAATGCTTTCTCTGAGCTTTCCCAGACTCTCATTTCTGTATCTACATCCCCAGTGTTTTCTTCATTTAGAAAGCCTACATTCCATACTTCCACCGCCTTAAAAAAAAAAAGCTGAGACATTTTAGAGCTAGATCATATTTCCTCTTCAGCTCTGATGTCTCTCTGTGGATTCCCAACTTCAGGTAATTGTTCAGTTTGGTGAAGTCACAATACAATTTGTTATATGCAGGTTTTTTGTAATTACTTTTTTTTATTCCACTATAAGAAACACATCATGAAAGGCCCTCCAATCCCACTGGTAACTATTATTCTTCATTCATGACCCAGGTAATGAAATCCCATTTTTTTTTTTAGTCTTCTTTGATCATTTCCGCCCAGAAGTGAATTTTGAATTCTTGTCGTTTTGCTCGATTCTTTGAGTTAATAATAAACGGTCTTGAGGTATCATCAATATTATTGTCCTGACTTATTTACCACTTATTTTCCTCTTCACTCTATGTCCATATAAAATAGGAAGTATTACTTGAGGTTTTTATTATTGCCTTTCCTTGCTGCCTGAGCCTAGCCCACATCCAGATAGCCATGTTCTCAAGCACACCCTTGTACACACACAGGAGAGTTGAGAGAGCTAAGTATTTCTCCTTGTAAAAGACAAAATATAAAAGAAATACAGCTCACAGTTAGGGCTGTAAATATTACATTAAAAAGATCCCCAGACCCCCCCCACACACACACACACACAAGCAAGGAAGGAAGGAAGAAAGGAAGGACAGAAGAAAGAAAGAAAGAAAGAGAGAGAGAGAGAGAGAGAGAGAGAGAGAGAGAGAGAGAGAGAGAGAGAGAGAAAGGGAGAATAGATGAACAACTTGTGCTTGATAATGAAGTTTGCCTTAGCTACAAGAGAAAAAAAAGATAGAAGGATCCTAGAGCCTGACTTCTGGGCTGATTTGGGGGACATTAGTGGCAAGTAACAGAAAACCTAGAGGTTGAAGGATAATCTGAGAGGTGAGGAAACTCAGCTTCTGTGTGAAGCTGAGAGCAAGCATTCTGGAAAACTATCCAATACCATAATTATGCTATCTTCCAGTGGTAGAAATGGTGTGAGGTAGGGCCCTGAGAAACCACTCCAGAGCTCAAGTCCAGAAAGATGCGTGGGCACCCAAACTGCTCATACAACACCAGGAGCCACTTTATTTTTATTTATTTATTTTTGTGGTACCGGGGTTCCTGGAAGCCCTTCTACCTCCGGGCTACACTCCCAGACCTACTTTTACATTTTTATTTGGAAACAGGGTCTCCTAAGCCAGAGCGCGCGGCTGGCTTCGAACCTGTGCGACCCCAGGAACCATTTTAAATGCTTATAGACCTGAAGTAGCCGGGGGAGGAACTGAAGAAGCTATCAAGTGAGTGGTGTAAGGCATGGCTGTGACTTTGGGCTCCGCACAAGGACAGGAAAGAACATGGTCCTTATTGTGTGAGGCCGTTGAGTATAGTTTTTTGTTACATTCGGTATAAGGCAACCTGTTATTCAAAGATTTCTATTACATATTTTACCATTAGAAGGGAAAATTTATAATTCTTTTATTTGAGGTACTGGGAATGGAACCTAGGGGTATTCTACCTCCAAGCTACACTCCCAGCCCTGTTTTTATTTCTTTATTTTTAAACAGGGTTTCACTGAATTGCAAAGGGCCTTACTATGTAGGTGAGGCTGTCCTCAAACCGTGATCCTCCTGTCTCAGCCTCCAAATACTGGGATTACATGTGTGCGGCACCACACACCTGGCTTGAAATTTTTAATTTCTAATGCAGTATCAATTATTGTGACTACTTTCATATGAAAAGATATATTATCACCAGGTAATCAAGTCTATTCTGAGGGCTTGGGTAAAATAGTAAGTTGGTATGTCTAATGTTTCTTTGCAACTCACTTTATTTTTGGTGCAATGTATTTATCTCATCAACATTTACATACTGTTTTTCATGAGCTAACATATTATCAAGATAAACTCTTAAAATTCTTACAACAACCTTGCAATGCAGGTGCATGTATTATTTCCTCCCATGTAACAAATGAAACTGAGGCTAAACACAGTCCTGGGCAGTCTGGTTTCAGAGTTTATGCTCTTCACAAATAACTCTACTGCCCTTTCTCAAACTTTATTGCATTGGATTCCAAATAAAATCATACATGAGCCTCAATATATAAAGCATATGAAAGAAAAGCAGCACGGATTGAAATGTGGAGGAAGGATTTGAACAAGTTATGACCTTCTGAGTTTCAGCTTCTTTTCTACAAAATTATGGGGGATGACTTAAATAAATTGTAAGATTCCTTCTCAGGCAGATGATAGTGAGATGGATTATCTGATAATTCAAGATACAATTGTTTTTTACATTTTCTCATGATACTGAAGTTTAGGCAGAAGTGAGAAAACTATAAAATATCAAAAGTTTTTGAACCACTACACTTAGGATGAGGACACTAAAATTTTCAATTAATCATTTAAAATAATGGTATTACTTGCTTGTAGGCCCTAAAAGTAGAGTATATTATTGAATATAGTGTAGGCAATCTTAATTTTGATATATCCATTGCAATTTGGAGGGTCTATGAATTGGGAACATGTTAAATCAGATTATAAATTGTGATTTGTAGTCTATAATAATGGGCCATGATTAGCTGAGAATTGTGGCTCACACCTATAATCTTGGTGCTACTTGGGAGGCTGAGAGAGAAGGATCTCAGGTTAAAAGGCATCCTCAGCAACTTAGTAAGGCCTTGTTTCTAAACCAAAAAAATGGGATTCAAGTGTAGATCCTGGGTTCCATGCTCAGTACCAAATACATGCTCAAAAGTAGAATATTCCTGGGTTCCATCCCTAGTAAAACATACACACACACACACACACACACACACACACACACACACACACAAACACACACGCTTGCATAGTTTCATACCAGTGGTATACCTCCCCTTATAATCCAGCTTCCATTCTTTGAGAAGCCCAAATTTAAGGAGAGAAAAAAATGGAAGTGAACATTGGTACTCACATGAACAATCTGACCTGAACTCCCCCCATAAAGCCAATCTCCACCACCAAAATGTGAGGATGCTATCTGGGATGTACCCATCAATTCCAGCTCACAAGGATGTCCATGCTACAAGGACCTTAACAACCACACAGCTGATCCGAGTCTACAAACACAAGTACCAGTGACCATTAAACAGTTATTGTTTGAAGACATGCCTTGTTGCATGAAAACACACCACCAAAATATAACTATACTAAAATCTATACTAAAATAGTTGGTTTAAGTCCTGAAGATTTATCTCCAGGATCACAGGCACCCCACCACTGGTTTTAACTATAAGTCCTTATAATAGCAGATGCTAAAAGTGGAGTCAGCCTTCCTAAAGGTGGTTCATACTTTAAATGAAAATATTTTTTAAGTTTCTAAAATAAACTTGAAGTAATAAAGTATCAAATATCCCTTAGAGAACATCCAGTTCTCCATAGTGGAAAGAATAGTTTGATGTGACAGAAGAAAGTGGACAGAAAGAAAAAGCTGTTATATTTTGTTACATCTGCTGAAGTAGAATAAGTTGATGCTCAATGATACGAAACTATCTCATAGAAACCGACTCATTTTTTATAATCATTAGGAAGACTGATACATTGCAATGATTGCTGAGAACCTTAAGGCATTTTACTTGACAAATTCACCTCTGAGAACAACTCCTTTCCTGTTATTTTGCATAACTAACTTCATTGCTGTATCTATTGAAGATTTAAAAAAAAAGCAAAGATTCTTAGTACTTAAATGCTTTAGAGAAACTAGTTGAATCTGTAGTCAGAGCTACCCTGTGACCCCCTCAGTTTCCTGTTACACATTTGAAATTACGTGGTTGTCACTCTATGAAACTCACTTCAAGGTATACCATGAATCCTGATTTCTCATCATTTCCAGAATTCTTGAAGCCTCAAGTTTCCTCGCAGCTTCCTATACTACATGATCTACCAGCAAATTATTCCCTTTCCAGGGAGCAACCTCAGTTTGCCAGGTTTATATCCTTTGATTAAATGGATATAGAAGCTACTGTGAACAGTTCCGAAACAAAGTAGTAACTGGTCCCTGCCTCATCTCATTTGTTAGTCTCTGGTGGCTTAGAGAATAACACATGTCTCCTTGGCCGACATTTGAAATGATTTTCAGTGTCTGGCATAAGGAAATCCTTCAAATGGGATTGCTGAAGATAGCAGCCCGGTTCCAATGCCTTCTGAACTTTTGAGATTCAAATTGATATCTTTCTTTATGGTCACTGTTGAAAAGTCTTTCCCAAGCTGTGCTTACATCATGAGTCTTCTTTAAGAAAGAGATTTCTTTCCCCAAGAAAATCGATAGTACAGTCAGAAGTTGTCTTCACACTCCTAATGAGGACCCAACTTTCTGACAGCTCAAGTGACATTTCCTTCAGTGTCGGCATGTGTGCCACATTTATCCAAGTGGAACTGCTTCCCTCATCACACCGCATCTCTTTTGAATCCAGAAATATCCATAGCTTGGAGCCACATCAGTTTGGCACGTTGAAAATGTTCCTCCTTGCAGAGAAGACAGACAGCTTTCATAGCTGTGGGTCCTATTCCTCACCACTTACAGTGCTGTCATCTCTCAGACTGAGCAGAGCCAAGCAAAAGCTTTCATCTGCAAGTCCACGGGAAAGTGCTGCAGAGACCTACACACATCTCATCATTCTCTTCTACACTAAAAGAGCGGTCCTGACATCTCTAAAGGATAAAAGGGATGTATCCAGTTGCAAAAAAGCAAAAGAGTAGAGAATGTGATACTGGCCCATCATTTAAAAAAACTAACCTGTTCAGCATATTTTGTAGAGGTGTCTGAACTCTTTAGGCTAATACTAAATTACCACTGAGAGTGGTACCTAATTATTTCTTGATTTCAGTTGGTTCCTTTTTATTTAATGGAGGATTGAACACAGGGATATTCTACTTCTGAGCTACACCTCTCAGCCATATTTTATTTATTTTTTTACTTTGAATCAGAGTCTTGCTAACTTTCCTTTTTTTTTTCAGTACTGTGGATGGAACCCAGAGACATTTTACCTCTGAGCTACACCCCCAGCACTAATTTTTATTTTTTATCTTGAAATAGGGTCTCATTGAGTTGCAAAGGACTAAGTAGCTAAGGACTAAGTAGCTGAGGCTGTCTGCAAACCGTGATCCTCTTGTCTCAGCCTCCCACATGTTGTGATTACAAACTTGCACCACCACTCCCAGCTCAGAGTATTGCTAACTTTCTAAGGGTCTTGCTGAGACCCTTAGAGGTTTGAGGCTGGCCTCAAACCTGCAATTCTCCTGTTTCAGCCTTCCAAGTACTGGTAGTGCAGTCATGCACCACCACACCTGGCTTCATTTGGTTCTTAATTATCACCATGATGGGGTTAAACCTCATTTTTTAAATCATCAATAAGACAAAATACTCTTTATAGTCAACGCGTCTGGCTATTTATGTCTGTTTAGCATAAATAGATGTGTGGTAGCAGGCATACAATATATATTAGCTGATTGAGTCACTTTTTATATCTATTCCTTCTAAAACTTCCTGGTAATGTGGAAAATATTGAAAAAAAATACTACATTTCAGATAATGTTCTGGGTGTTTTTCCTATGCCCACTCAATCCTCCGTACAATGTAGAACAAAAAAACAAGCAGCTTCCTCCTTTCCCACTTGAAACTTATACTACAAAATTTAATGATCTTCTTGATAGTATATAAAAGTCAACTTATCTGTCTTACTCTACTGTCTAAATTAAAGATTTAACATACTCATTCTTGCAATCTGTAGGTACCGTAGTTTCTTCTTGCTACTATGAGTGGACTAGGCTTTAGTCTTCTTAGATCCCATCTTCTCTTTCTTCCTCAATATAAACCCAAAATCTCTTTTTAAGAATTTTACTGCAAGTAAAGAAAAAATGGAAAGCAGAAAGTCTGGCCAAGTTTTAAGAATTTTTTTCTTCTTAATATTTCTGGAGAGCTACATAACTGCCTCCCATTCAGGAGTCTGTTTCCTGGCTAAAACACTATCTGCAATTCCCTGGGAATGTTTATTTTTATTATTTATTTATTTATTTATTTATTTATTTATTTATTTATTTGTGGTACTGGGGGTGGAACCCAGAGGCTTTCTAGCTCTGGGCTATACTCCCAGATCTTTTTTTATATTTTATTTGGAAACAGGGTCTCACCAAGTTGCTGAAAGCCTCACTAAATAGCTGAGGCTGGCTTCGAACCTGTGTGATCCTCCTGTATCAGCCTTTCAAGTGCAGGGATTACAAGCGTGCGCCACCACGCCTGGCTCCCCAGGCATTTTTAAACAGGCAACTGCCAAGGCTTTGCCCAGCAAATCCCATGCAGGGAAGCTGTGTTCTCACACCAGGTACAGTGCTCAGACAACACACCACAGCCTTTGAAGAAAGTTGCAGGCAAAAGCTCTCAGGTCCTGCTGGCCTGCATGTTCTTATACCCATCTGTGCTCTAGTCCAGGAGCCTTTACCAAACAAAACAAACAAAACAAAACAAAACAACCCCCCCCAAAAAAATGTCTATCTAGCTGGAGCTTCCAAGCAGAGATGCCTCTGTCCAGAATACGTAAGGGGCTGAGAGGAGCAAATTCTAAGGCACTTTTTTCCACTCTAACTCATTGCTTGGAACTTTCTGCTCCTAGCCCTTCCCTTTACCTGTATTTAAACCAGGGTCCATGAGACCACAGGAGTTTTTGCTTCAATGACTCCTTAGGAGTGAACGTACCTCCACCTCTGTGTGGATGCACCAACCCTTCACTAGTGCTCCTTCATTATGGGTGGATGAGTGGGCGATGGATCTGGGGAGAATTGGTGTTCTCTCTGGTTAACCTCTTACTAATACAATGACAGTGATGATTGAGGTGTTGACTGTTAACTTGGTTTGGCTTGTTTTCTTTCTTTCTTTCTTTCTTTCTTTTTTTTTTTTTTGTTGTTGTACAGTACTAGGGATTTAACACAGGGCAACTGGCCTCTGAGCTATACCTTAGCCTTTTTTTTTTTTTTTTTTGGTGGTACTATTTTTGCATTTTTATTTGGAAACAGGGTCTCCTAAGCCAGCGCGCGGGGCTAGCTTCGAACCTGCGCGATCCTCCTGTCTCTGCCTCCCAAGCGCGGGGATTACAAGCGTGCGCCACCACGCCTGGCTTTTTTTTTAGTTTTGAAATAAGGGCTTACTAAGTGTCTGAGGGTTTCACTAAGTTGCTGAATTTTCTTATCTACTTACTGGAGTATTTTAACTTCTAGCAGATTAGCTCTTTCCACTCAGCAAAGTTCTTGACACTCATACATGTATGTAACAACTGACTTTTTTTTCTTACTTTTTTGTGTTTTTATTGGGGCACTATATTCTCATGTAATAATATAAATCATGTTAACAATGACATATACGTCCATGTTCTTGGTGCCCCCCATTTCCCTTCCTCCCAATACAGAATACCCAGATTGAAGTTTGTATGTATTCACCTAAGGTACCATTTCTATTAATGAACTTAAATCTTCCTCTAACCCTACTCAGATCTCTTCCCTGCCTCCCCGTGGTTTCTCCTCATCATCCAGAATCTCTCTTGTATTACAATTACTCTTTATCCTGCACATATTAAAGAAAACATATAACCCTTTACTTCTGTGATTGGCTAATCTCACTGTACATAAGGTTCTCTGGGTCCTTCCATTTTCTTGAAAATGATGTAATTTTATTTTCATTTATTGCTGAGTAGAATTCCATTGTGTGTATTTCTGATAATTTTTTAATCTATTCATCTTTACAAGCCCCAGTTTGGATTTCACCACACCTTCCCATCTGTTCTAGGTTACCCTGACCTGGAATATCCCCACTTCACAACCTCTGGGTTAGATAACCTGTAAAGATGAATGTTTTTCAGAAATTCGAAGATCTCTTATGAAAAAGGTAAAGAACACTATCAAGAACTCCCTGACACTTTATAATGATTCTTCTGCATCAAGGAAATAGGATAATATATATATAAAACTATGCAGTGACAAGATGATTATTGATCCCATAATTCTGTGTGTGTGTGAGTGTGTGTGTGTGTGTGTGTATGCATGCAAATAAGTAAACACAGTTACACACTAGAAATTTATCTCAGGGGTATTCTACTGCCCAGCTAAACCTCAGCCCTATTTTTAAAATTTTTCTTTGAAACAGGGTCTCTCTAGGTTGATGAGAGTCTCACTACTTGCCGAGGTTGTCCTTTAGCCTATAATTCTCCTGTCTTGGCCTCCCACGTGTTAGGATTACAGGCATGCACTATCACACTGGGCTCTGATCTCATAATTCTTGATATAATGCAGGATGGGCTGAGAAAGCCTCAGAAATGGAGAGGAAGAACAAGACATGGTGGTACATGCTTGTAGTCCCAGTACTTGGGAGGCTGAGACAAGAGGATTGCAGGTTTGAAGACAGCCTCAACAATTGCTAGACTTTCGTTAACCTAGTAAGACCGATTCAAAATAAAAATAAATAGAGCTGGGAGTGTATCTTGGAAGTAAAATATATCCCTGAGTTCAATCTCCAGTACTATACACGCACACAAACACAGAAACACACACAAACATACACACACACACACACACACACACACAAACATACAAACACACATCTAAATATAAAATGGAGAGGCAGGCAGTACAAGGATTGATCAAAGAGAGAAACTTTCTGTGTATTTGTCCCTGTTGCTTTTTTTAAGTAGTAATTTTATCTTCCCCCACTTTAAAAAATGTTCCTGGAAAAACACTGTATAATATAAAAATAATTAGAACTCTTACTTATTATCCTAGAAAACAGTAGAGGCATGTCCACTTCTGATTGTACCTTAATATTGGTAATAAAATAGCATTTTGACACTAGAATTAAAATTTTAAAAGCATAAATGTTTTTACTTATTTTCTTTACAAAAATAAAATCCCAGTTTTAATTAAATTCTACTATTCAAGATAAAATTATTTTGATAGGTAATATGCAATTATTTGAATCATATTATCATTTCTACTCCTTTGAAATACAAATAAAGACATCAACACAATTGTTTGATTTGTGGGTTTAAATATTAATGGTATAAAATACTCGAATACCACCACCAAGGACAGAACATGTATGAGGTTTTTATTTACATTTTCGTTAATTTCTCTTGATAATTATATCAAAATACAAATGAAAGGATCCAGAAGTGTAATCCTCCATGGACCTTTCTATAGATATGTTCCCCTCATTGGTAGGTCTGCTCTGTGACCTTACTGGTCATAGATCAGAACATTAGTCATGTCTAGTCTGTGGGCTATTTCAACTGGAGCCACAACTGAAACGCTTAGGACATAATGCATTAATAACTGAACACACGAAAGAAAACGTCAGCGACTCATAGTTATTTGGTATTTGAAGAATGACAAAATGATACAACTGGAAGAAACTTTGAAGATCCAGTTCACATTTTCCCTTCTTTGGGCTTTACATTCCTTGGATTTGTGCAACAATAAAAGAGAAATAGTAAGTGTGTGTGTGTGTGTGTGTGTGTGTGTGTGTGTGTGTGTGTATGCACGTGTATAGTTTAAATAACATTAGGTGTATTGAATGCACATGGTATGGATACAGACATTGAAATCCTTTCTATAAATATTAGCTTTCTATCTGCTGGGGATCACCCTATAGGTAAATTTCCCTACTGTTGGGTCAGGATTGCCTTTCCTCTTAGCCTGTCTCTGTTATTCCATTTTCCATATTATTTTTCACATGTTTACCTTCTTGTCTTGCTCACCGAGAACGTGAATTCCTTAGCTCCACTCATGCTTCTCATACACCTGTATCATTTTCAGCATCTCCCAATGTAATGAATATAAAAGTCCCTTGAAATGTTTTTGATCTCAGACAGTCTCTCTGACTTTCTGTTTTTTCAACTTAGAGAGAAATGGACATACTTTTATTATGTTTATGCACTAGAAGTTTGTGATGATTATTATGCATAATTACAAGGATATTGTGTTATTATTATACTTATAAAATAATTTAAAATATTAAAATATCATTTTACTTATAAAAGAACTTAATCTTATGTAATAAAACTGTAGTATGTGTTTATCCTCAACAAGCCAATCACACTGTGCAGTTCCAGGAGCATGATTTCCTTACATTCACCTAGAGTCACACTTTTTTTATTACTAATTTTTAAAATATTTGAATATACATTAGAATATCAGCAATCAAATATAAGTCTCTCAAATCAGATGTATTTGTCTCTGACATAATTAAAAATAATTGTCATGAAGAAAACTATAAGCTTTATATATCAAATAAATTCAATGTATATTAGAAATAAAATTACATTTTTTGATTTTTTGCAGTACTGGGGATGGAACTTAAGGGCATTCTACCTCCGAGAAACACCCCCAGTCCTTTTTTTTTTAATTCTTTATTTTGAAACAGGGTCTTACTAAGTTGTAGAGGGCTCACTAAGTAGCTGAGGCTGGCTGTAAACCTTTGATCCTCCTGTCTCAGCCTTCCAAGTACTGGGAATATAAGTGTGTGCCACCATGCCTGTATTAAAAATAAAATTACTTGTAATAGTGATAGCTACAAGGTTTCCTTGTGGTAGTTTTTACAGTAATAGATTTTCAAACTGAACTCAACTATATGTTAAGACCTTTTTCAGTGGTAGCAAAATGATGGTCATTTTTTCTCCCATGTTCTTGAAGAACAAATATTAAGAAAAATATTAAATATTAACATTTATTAAGAATAAATATTATCAAAGTGGTCATACTACCAAAAGTAATGTACAGACTCAATGTAATCCTTATCAAATCATCAATGACATTCTTCACAGAAGTAGGAAAAAACAGTTCTAAAAATCATGGAAGAACAAAAGACCTAGAATAGCCAAATCAATTTTGAGCAATAATAATAAAAGTGGATTCATCACAATACCTGATTTCAAATTATGCTAAAGAGGTATAGTAACAAAACAGCATGTATTAGCATAAAGCAGATTCATAGACCAGTGGAATAAAATTGAATACAGAGAGATAAACTACACAGTGAACAGCCAGCTGACTTTTGACAATGGTGATAAAAATGTATCTTGGAGAAAAAGACAGCCTTTTCAACAAATGGTGCTGAATAAATTAAATATCCATATGTAGAAGAATGAAACTAGACCCCATCTCTTATTCTGCATGGATGTTAACTCAAAATGGATCAACAACGTAGAAATTAGACAAGAAACTTTGCAATCACTAACAAAAAACAGGACAAACTCTCCAATATGTAGGTGCTGGCAGAGACTTCCTCAGCAAGGCACTTAAAGCTCAAGAAAGGAAACTAAGACTTAATAAATGGGATGACATCAAATTAAAAAGCTTCTATACAATAAAGGAAACAAGAACATAAAGAGAGAGCCTACAGAATGAAAGAAAATTTTCACCAGCGATACCTCTGATAAACACAGCTATGTAGAATATATAAAGAACTCAAGACACTTAAAACCAAAGACCAAATAAACTAATCAATAAGCGGGTAATTGAAAGAAATAGACACTTCTCTAAGGAAGAAATATAAATGACCAACAAACATTTTAAAAAATCTTCAACATCCCTAGCAATGGCAGAGAAAAATGCAAATCAAAACTACACTGAGACTCCATCTGACTTCAATTAGGGCTGCATTCATCAAGAAACAATAAACCAGGCATGGTGGAGTGAACTTGTAATCCCAGCATTCAGGAGACTGAGGCAGGGAGATCTCGGTTTGTGGACAGCTTAGTGAGATCCTGTTTCAAAATAAAGAATACAAAATAGGGCTGGGGGTGTAGCTTGGAGGTAGAATACCCAGGGGTTCCATCCCTAGTACCACACAAAAAATAATGTAAACAACAATATAGTTATACACTTTTGGGATTGTGACTTAGTACCATCTCCATGGAGATTGGTATGGAGGTTCCTCAAAATACAAGAAAGAGAACCACTACACAAAGCCAGCTATACTGGTTATTAAGTATAAACTATTATTTATATACTCCTCAGTAAATTTCCATAAGAATTAGACTACTATAGTGACACATGCACACTCATGTTTCCATGGGTACAATTTACAATAAGTACAATTCACAATAGGTAAGTTATAGAGCCCATCTAGCTTATCCTTCAACAGATGAATGGATAAAGAAAATAGGGTTTATATACACAATGAAGCTTTTCTCAGTGAAAAGGAAAAACAAAAGTATGTTATTTCCAGGAAAATGGATGGAGCTAGAGAACTCCATGCTAAGTGAGATAAGCCAGAGAGAAACATCAAAGCCCCCACATGATCTCTCTTATGTGGAAGCGAGAAAATAAAGAAGTGGTATTTCATGAAATGGGGAGAGAGACCAGTAGAATAGTAAAAGGGGATTGAGGAAGGAAGGCGGAAAGGGGAAAAGGAGGCTTCATGAGAGAAACAGACCAAAGACTGGGTTACACCTAGATGAATGTGTCATTATCAATCTCACGAGTAATGCATGGGGGGGACACCAAGTGATTTTGTGTACATGTATCTGTGTATCCCTATTGCATCTAATTATGAATAGTTAAAATATACTAATAAAAAAGCTTGGCAGCAAAATCACTGGAGTTACAGTGCTCTAAAAATAAGCCATAGAATAAATCAAATTATTCTGTCTTCCCACTCCGAATAATAAAAGATGATGGTCATCTAATTGTTTACTTAAATTAATTTGACTAATATTTAATTTTGCAAGTGTTAATGTTTAATTTGCTTAGTCTGTGAGATGTTTCGGTGTTGGAGGTGGGTACCAGGGTCTCACTAAGTTTCTGAGTGTTTCAGTAACTTGCTAAAGCTGGCCTTGAACCTTCTATCTCCCCCGTCTCAGTTTGCCAAGTGCTAGGATTATCACCCCCAACTAGTTTGTCAAATTTTGGGGGGCTGGAAAAAATATGCTACTTTTATCATTGACTTAATAGGCTCAGTGATGAGTTTTCATAAACAATTAAAATAAAATTTGATTTCACTTACAAATATTCATTTAGATAAAGTACTTCTGGATATAATATTTTTGGAGTGTCTGCCGAGTTGTCATAGAATTATTAAAGTGAGCTCTCTGGATTATAGCTATATTCCAAGTGACAGCTGGGTAGGAAGTAGGGCAGACCTTTAGCTGAAAATCTAACATCAGCTACAAAGTAGGTGCCTCACATTGTCACTCAGAATGACTACTGAATGGCTGTGATCATCAAAGCTAAAAGGAAATACTGATAAATATTTTGAAAAAGAATCCTTATCTGGTCCTTAGTTTATTCACTTAATGGACATTAGACACAATTCTAGAAATTAAATTTAAATGATAAGAAATGATGTATTTTGTAGAATTCCTGGAAAATTACAACAAACAAAAATATTTGGTTTTCTGCTTTACTTTAGTCATCTATATATACAAATTTTGAGCACCAAGTTCTTTTATGGGCGTTGCTTTGTCTACTTTTGAAGGAGAATAAAATGATGTTGATTCTACAAGGAATTGCTTAAGTGGGCAAACAACAGTGAGGACTTCCACAGATTGAGTAACTCTTATTTGAATATTGGAATGCTTAAGATTAGAAGTGCTTCAGATTAAAGCATTAAAATATATATATATATATATATATATATATATATATACTTATATGAATGAGATATTCTGGGAATTGGATCTAAGTCTAAAAACAAAATTCATTTATATTTCACATATACCTTATACATATAGCTTGAAGGTAATTGGATACAATATTTTCAGTGCACCTGTGTTTTGACTGTGACACATTACACGAGGGCAGGTGCAGAATTTGCATTTGTAGCATCATGTTGACACTTAAAATGTTTCACATTATGAAGTATTTTAGATTTTTGATTGTCAGATTAGGGACTCTCATTCTGTACTACTTGATTTCAAGACTAGTTATAAAGACACAGCACAGGGATAAACAAACATCAGTGGAACAGGGGACAGAAATAAAAACAAACATATATGGTCAACTGATTTTCAACAAAGAACTAAACAATCTGATAAGGAAGGAGAGGAGGAACTTTTTTTGTGTGTGTGTTACTGGGGGTGGAACCCAGGGGCTTTCTACCTCCAGGCTATACTCCCAGACCTATTTTTTATATTGTATTAGGAAATAGGGTCTCACTAAGTTGCTGAGAGCCTCACTAAGTAGCTGAGGCTGGCTCTGAACCTGTGTGATCCTCCTGTCTCGGCCTCCTAAGCACAGGAATCATAAGCGTGCACCACCACACTCAGCAAGGAGGAGCTTTTAATAACTGTTGCTAACATAACCAGTTGTCTATATTTAAAAAAATCCTGGCCCCTTTCAAATTCACACACAAAAATAATTCAAGATGTACAATATGTAACTATATAAAAAAGCTAATAAAACATACAAGAATATCTACATATATTGAGCTAAATGAATAAGAGGCATTACTAAGAATATCTGTCCACTTTTGGCTAAACCATTAAGAGGAATTAATAATGAAATAAAAATAAAATAAATTTTTTTATCAAAATTAGAAACTTATCATTAAAAGACAACATTAAGAAACTGCTAACTTCATATTTAGGGAAAATGATTTTTTTTTTTTTTTTTTTGCAGGTCTGAGGATGGAACCCAGAGGCATTGGACCTCCTAGCTACACCTCCTGCCCTATTTTTTTTTTTTATTCTTTATTTTGAAACAGGGTCTCACTGAGTTGCAGAGGGCCTCACTAAGTAGCTGAGGCTGTCAGTGAACTGTGATCCTCTGGTCTCAACCTCCCGAGTGCTGGGATTACAAGTGTGCGCCACCATAGGCAGCTTGAAAATGATTTTAATATCAAAACCTGATAAGAACTTACTGCTAGAATGTATAGAGAATTTCCACAAGAGAGTAATTTAAAATACCAAGAAGCAACTTTTATATATGATCATAACTTGGTTAGCCCGAGTGGTCAATAAGCATAGAAAAAGATGATCAGCACTGTTAGCCTCCAGAGAAATACAACTTAAAGCTACAATGAGACATGACCTTAAATATGCTAAAATTAATACGTGTAACAATTCCATGTGTTTATGTTTAGGATCAGACAACTGGGACTTTTATACATTGCTGGAGGAAATTAAACATGCTGTAGTAAGTGAGAAATATTTAAATTCTGATCTAGCGGTTTTATACTGGAAAACTCTTCCAAGAGACCATTTATATTCATGAAAGACTTAATAAAGTTATAGTAGTTTTTTGTTTTTTTTTAAAGCTTGAGATTGAACCCAGGGGCACTCACTTTCAAGTTACACTCCCATCCCTATTTAATTTTTTTATTTTGAAACAGGGTCTTTTTAATTTGCTGTGAACCTCACCGCATTGTTGACACTGGCCTCAAATCTGCAATCCTCCAGTCTTATCCTCCCATATACTAGGAATACAGGTGTGCATCACCATACCAAGCTTGTAGTAGTTTCAGGATATCCCATGGTAGAAACAATTCAATATAAAAAAGGGAAAGGATAAGCATACTTTGTATATCCATCCAATAGAATTATACTTAGTTGAAAGAAATTATTATAAAGCGAAAGACATGACTGAATCCCTACTACATGCTAAGTGAAATGAACCAGACACGAGAGAAAAAATACTGTGTGACTGTATTTACATGGGGTACCTAGAAGAGTAGCCAAACGCAGAAACAGAAAGTGGAATAGAAATTGCCACATTAAGGGTTTACAATCTACTAGTTTCTTTTCTATATGACAACAATGAATCCACAATGAAAGAAATAAAAAACAATTCAATTCATAATAACCTCAAAACCAATCAAATACCTAGCATTAAACCTAACCAAAGATGTAAAAAAATCTCTACAATGAAAACTATAAAACATTAAAGAAAACAATTGAAGAAGACCTTGGAAGACAGAACAATCTCCCTGGCTCATGAATAGGTAGAATAAATATCAAAATGGCGATTCTTCCAAAAGTGATCTATGGGTTCAATGCAAGTCCTATAAAAATACCAACGATATCTTCACAAACCTAGAAAAATCAGTCATGAATTTTATGTTGAGAAAGAAAATACCCAGAATAGCCAAAGCAATTCTCAGCAATAAGAAGCATGCAGAAGGCATCACAATCCCTGACTTCAAATTATACTATAGAGCAATAGTTAAAACAGCATAGTATTGGTACAACAACAGGCACAAAGACCAATGGAACAGAACAGAAGATACAGAAACAAACTCAAACACTTAGAGTCAATTGATTTTTGACAAAGAGGGCAAACTCATATGCTGGAGAAAAAAACAGCCTTTTCAACAAATGGTGCTAGAACTGGCTATCCATTTGTAGAAAGATGGAACTAAATCCTTACCTCTCACTGTGCACAGGAATCAACTTGACATGGATCAAAGATTTAGAAATTAGACCAGAGACTGGTGAAGCTGTTAGAAAAGGGCATAGGCTCAACACTCCAACATATAGGCAGAGGTAGTAACTTTTTCAACAAGACCTCCAAAGCGCAAGAAATTAAAACAAGAAATAACAAGTGGGATGACATCAAACTAAAAAGTTTCTGCTCATCACAGGAAACCATCAAGAACCTAAAGAGAAAACTTACAAAATGGGAAAAGATCTTTACCAGCCACTACTCTGATAGAGGGCTAATATCCAGAATACATAAAGAGCTCAAAATACTCTACACTAGCAAAACAAATAACCCAATCAAGAAATGGGAAACTAAATTAAATAGACACTTCAAAAAAGAAGAGATACAAATGGCCAATAGATACATGAAAATATGTTCTACATCATTGGCC
Source organism: Muscardinus avellanarius (assembly GCF_963383645.1). NCBI lineage: Eukaryota > Metazoa > Chordata > Mammalia > Rodentia > Gliridae > Muscardinus > Muscardinus avellanarius. Next base: position 22,461,514 of record NC_137803.1, read on the forward strand.
ATCAGGGAGATGCAAATCAAAACTACACTGAGATTCCATGTAACCCCAGTCAGAGTGGCAAGCATAAAGAAATCAAATAACAACAAATGCTGGCGAGGATGTGGGGAAATAGGAACTCTTTTACACTGTTGGTGGGAGTGCAAACTAGTTCAGCCACTATGAAGATCAGCGAGGAGATTCCTTAAAAACCTGGGAATGGATCCACCATATGATCTGGATACACCCCTCCTGAGTATCTTTCCAAAGGGGTTGAAATCAGAGAACTACAGTAACATATGTAAACCCACATTCATAGCAGCATAATTCACAATATCCAAAATATGGAACCAACCTAGGTCTCCATAAACAGATGAATAGATTGCAAAATTATGGGAAATACACACAATGGAATTTTACTCAGCTATAAATAAGAACAAAATCATGTTATTCGCAAGAAGATGGAAAGACCTGGAGAACATTAAGTTAATTGATATTAGCCAAGCATAGAAAGAGAAGGGACATGTGTTTTCGCTAATATGCCCAAACTAGGGAGTATTAAGGATACCAGAGGGACTCCAGATAATGAGTGGGGGGACCTCAGCAAAGACAGAAAGGAGGATAGAGGAAGAAGAAGGCTGAGGTTGATTACTGGAGGAGCTACATTTTAATATGTGTATAAGTATGAATATAGCATGGTCAACCTGGACACTCATTGCCGGGAGTGGGGGGAAGGGGAAGCGAGGTTGGAGGGTACCAAGTACTGTGTGAATGTATGCCATTGTCAATATAATCCACATTATGATGTAAAACTATTGTGTACCAGTAAAATAAAAAAAATAAAAATCTACTAAGTACACTACGAGGTACAGATGGGAAGTTAAAATCTAGTAGGTATAGAGTTTATATCTAGGATATAAACTAGGATAGCCAACAACTCTGGAGATGGCTGATGGTGATGGTGGTAAGACAATATAAATGTAACTAATTCCACTAAATTGTACACTTAAAAGTGGTTAAAATTAGTGGGAAATGGTGGTATACTCTTGTAATCACAGTATTTGGGAGGCTGAGACAGGAAAATTGTAGGTTTGAGTACAGCCTCAACAATTTATCGAGGCCCTCAGTAAATACGTGAGATGTTGTTTCAAAATTAAAAAGTAAATAAAGGCTTTGAGGTGTATCGGGGTAGAATGCCCCTGGGGATCAACCCCCAATGCCTGTCCCTCTCTCTCTCTCTCTCCCTCTCTCCTTTCTCTCTCTTACACACACACACACACACACACACACACACACACACACACACACACACACAGAGTTAAGATGGTAAATGATACTATGAATAATTTACCACATATAAAACATAACCATGCAATCTTGGTTGGAAATAGGAGTGGGGGCATCCAGATGTAACTTATAGATTTTCTGATTTTGTATGGATATTTTCATACTTTCTTCATTAATCCTTACAAAATAGAAAGAAAGAAGATGCATGATTGGAAAACAAGAATTTGTGGAAAGAAACAGTGACTTATTTTTTTCCAAGAGTTCTTTCCCCTGTTCAGACAAAAGAAAAATAATCCCAGGTACCACATGTCATTCTAAGAGGTTTAAATTTTCATTAAAGCTAGACAGCAGACAGGCTTCCCAGGAAATAATGTGAATCTGTGCCCACATCCAGCAGGGATAATGATTCTTTTAATTATAAGTTAGCGGGCCAAATTCAAAAAGACATGATGGGCAGGCATTAGGTAACTAAATAATAAATAGTAATTGCATTTCTTCCTTTGCATTTTAAAGGGTGAAACACTTGAGCAGCTCTGTTTGATATTCCTTACACAACATACCCTCTGTGTCATGAAGTCATTTGAAATAATGTCATTTGATGCTGTGCATTCAATAACTTTAAATAACACCATTAACATTAAAATGAAAAGAATGGAAATTGGCTATCTAGAGGGCATCCTTTTCATACTTAAGAGGTTTGTCAAACAAAAATTATGTGACTCTTCCTTTGTTACACACATTTGTCTTGGGTATATAATAAAATGAATACATTTATAGAGAGGAAGAAGAGAGGAAAGGAGGGACAAGCTGGTTATCAAAAACTTCAGCTTTAAATCAACCACTATAAAACAAATGATTATTTTCTCAAGAGAGTTGGCTATTAGAAGACACCAGGGCCGGGCATGGTGGTGCACGGTTGTAATCTAAATACTTGGGAGGCTGAGATTGGAGAATCTCAGGTTCTTGGCCATAATCGGCATCTCAGCAATGCCCTCCACAACTTACTGACACCCTGCTTCAAAATTAAAAATAAAATAGGCTGGGAATGTAGCACTGAGGTAGAATGTCCCTGGGTTTCCTCTCTAGTAGCAACACACACACACACACACACACACACACACACACACACACACGCTGATGCACACACTAGCAACTCATTGAGAAGGTATGTACATGAGTACAGAATAGAGTACTAGTGCAGGTAGAAAACTGGACCGTGGAAAACTGGACTGTGGTATCCAGTTCTGTCCTAGGTTCCTGAGGGATTTAGGCGTACTAATCTTTTGTGTGATTTTTAAAATTAGGGACTGTGGGGATTGTTTGTCTAGCATTCTTAAAAGTTTGTCACCTGAAGTCCCTATTCCAGTGAGTGATGGCTGTCCATAGAGTACACATAGGATTTGTATGGTACATCTGGCCAGGTTTCTATGATGGTGTTTGTGGATCTGAGACAAAACAAGCTGATTAGCCCGTATGTTGTGATTAGGAGAATTAGAAAAACATGCTTTCGTTTCTTTTCATTTGATCCCTACAGTATTGATAAAACAATATTTATACCAATGGTGAACCAGTCCAAAAAATAATTCTGGAGGGTTCTAACTAACATAGATCACATTTTTGTAGAAAAACACTAAGTTGTTGGGCATGATGCACATGCCTATAATCCTAGTACTTGGGAGGCTGAGATAGAAGGCTTGCTGATTTGAAGCTAGATCCTATTAAAAAAAAAAATAGACCTCTCCCAGAGGTACATAGGCCCTGGTTGAATTCCCCAGTACTGCAAAACAAAAATAAAAACAAAAAAATATAGTAAGTTAAACAGAAGTTCACTTTTTTCTCAATCATGTCCTTTTGTATATCTTTGAATAAAAATATAATAAATATATTGTCCTTGAAATGAAGGAAATGAGATTAAAATTGAAACCTGAAATAATTATCTAAGTAAATCATCTTCAGATATTTTCAGAAAAATATAGTGACACTGTGGACATGATTTTGGTTTGGCTTAAAATGGGTAAGTCAAAGGAATACTGCTCTTGCATGCTACTTGACCTATTAGATATTTATAAAAATAATTTTGGCTGGCTGTGGTAGCCAAATTACTTGGGAGGCTGAGACAGTAGGATTACAGGTTCAAAGCCAGCCTTAGAAATTTAGTGAGACACTTAGCAACTTAGCAAGACCTTGTTTCAAAACAAAAATAAAACGGGCTGGGGGGTGTAGCTTGGCAATAGAATATACACAGGTCCAAGCCCTACTATTCCCCAAAATATGAATTGTGTGAAGTAGAATTAACATTTGAGTTAGTTGTGTGAATGACATAAAATCACAACGAAAACTGAAGATATTTTGGACTAACGAACCGAGCGATGAGTGTAGAGGAGGAACTGGGGAACATCAGCATGAGGAAGGAGTTATGGATTGTTTAGGGTATTTCAGAGCTATGCTTTTCAACCACTGTAGAGGTTTTGTTATTTATTTATTTATTTATTTATGGTGGTACTGGGGTTCCTGTAAATCCTACCTTTGGGCTATACTCCCAGACCTATTTTATATTTTTATTTGGAAACAGGGTCTCTTAAGCCAGTGAGGCTGGCTCCAAACCAGCGCGATCCTCCTGTCTCACCTCCCAAGCGCAAGCGCGGAGATTACAAGCGTAATCTCCATGCCTGGCTACTTTGTTTTATTTTATTTTATTTTATTTTATTTTATTTTATTTTTTTGGTACTTTGAATGGAACCCAGGGGCATTCTACCTCCAAGCTACACCCCCAGCCCTATTTTTGTTTATTTTGAAACAGTCTCACTGGGTTGAAAAGGGCCTCACTAAGTAGCTGAAGCTGGCTGAGAACCACAATCCTCCTGTCTCAGCCTCTCAAAAGCTGGGATAAGGAGCATGCGCCCCACACCCAGCTCCACTGTAGGGTTTTCTCCCAGCGTATCCATTAGCTTGACATTAGGAACAGGAAAGGCAGCTCACGAACTGATAGGAAATAAGTAAGAGTTACATTACAGCAAAATCCAAGAGCAAAATGCCAACAATTTGTTAGTTAGCTTTTTGTCACTGCAGCACATACCCGAGAAAAATTACTTCTAGAACGGAAGGCTTATTAACTATTTATTTATACTGGGTATAGAACCCAGGGACGTTCTACCCCCAAGCTACACCATCAGCCCTATTTTTATTCTTTATTTTGAAACAGGGTTTCACTAAGTTGCAAAGGGCCTTACTAAGTAGCTGAGGCTGGCAAATAATTTGTGATCCTCCAGTCTCAGCCTCCCAAGTCCTGGGATTACAAGTGTGCACCACCATGCCTGGCTTTTGGACTCATATTTTCAGAGGGTTCAGTCCATTGTCTTCTGGCTCCATTGATCTGGACCCAAGGTGAGACAGGATAACATGGTAGAAGGTAGGACAACATGGCAAGGGAAAGCTGTTCAGCTAATACTGGCTGGGAAGTAGCCAGAGGGAAGGGCAAGGAATGAAATGTCAGTCCCAAGGGCATGGCCCCAAGGACGCACTCCTTCCAACTAGATTCTGCCTCCTACAGTTTCTATGAACCTCCCAATAATTCATCCAGGATATGAGCATTTGGATTAATCCACTGATGAGGCTATTGACCTTATGATTTAATCACTTTATAACCTCCCCCCTTTGAACACTATTGTATTGGTGATCAAGACTTCAACACATGAGCCTTTGGGGTATATTTCAGTTCTAAACCATAACAAAATCCCCAAGCTAAAAAATATTCCTGGGAGTTTCAAATATGGCTAGTGATGTAATCAACCAAAAGACAGTGTATAAAAGAAAGCATAACAATAAGAGAAATAATAAACTGAATAAAAGTGAAAGAAGCCAGGCATGGTGACACATGCCTACAACTAATGTCAGTACTTGGGAAGCTGAGGCAGGAGGATAGCAGATTGGAAGATTGCCTTAGCAACCTAGTGAGATGCTACTTCAAAACCAAAAATATAAAAAGAGCTCCTGGCATGAATTCAGTGAGGGACGTGCAGTTTGACATTATTCATGAAATACTTAAATGGGTCCAAAAGGTAATGTGATCGCCCTCAACATCAATGTGATTATAGGTTCTATGAAAAATAGCATATTGCTTAAAATGAGGAAGGTACCCTTAATGGCTGTCTAGCAGTCATGTAGTATCTGCAAGCCATGAAGTGGAGGACGACCTATCAAGCAGGGCGCTGACAAGCAAATAAGAAATATTTGTAGAAACTAAGAATATTTAACTTGGAGGAAAGGGAAGGGCAGCTGAACATCTTCAAATATTCAGTCGTGCCACAAGAGCAAGTCACCAAACTCACTAGATCTGTGCTTCCTTTATCCCAGGGAAAATAATTATGACAAAAGATTGGAAGTTATAGAAGGAGACAGATTTGCATATAAATTTCTGAAAGTTAGACCCACATAGGACTAAAATGGCTGCTAAGTAGAAAAAAATGTCCTTTCTTTGGAAAAGTTCAGGCATGAGCCCAATGAAGGTGCACAAAGGCTCAAATACCAAATGGATGATCAGACTTCCAAAAACCTTTTAGCACATACTTTATAAATAAACAAAATGAAAAGGATAGGTTCAAGATAAATTCTTAGAGATTCTGGGTTTTCTGTTATTGTAATTATTATTGTTATTGTGTATGTGACAGAGAAGATTATCAGTTTCTAAAAGTAGAATAAATTAAAATTAATACTGGTAGATCCACATAGTATCCTGAGGATTAGGTATATTTTGTGTAAGACTCGTGCATTTAAAGTTTGAATCAATTAATACTCACTTCAATGTTATTTTCTGAGCTCAAAGTCAACCACTAAACCAAGCATGGGAAGGAGGGATGGGGAGGGAATGGGGAGGGGATTGGGTAAGGGCTAATTGGGAGATGTGTATATGTATGTCCACATCATACAAGTCTTTTATCCCATTAAGATGTATGACTACAATGCACCAATATAAAATTAAAAATAAATAAAATTTAAAAAGAAGTCTATCACATATAAAACTCATAACTGAAATAAGTCTCTAATTCATTCGTAAAAACAAACCCATATTATTAGTAGTAACAATCCTCTCTAAAAATAGCAGAGGCTGACATTTTGGCATTAGGTAGAGATAGGATGTGGTGCGTTTTTGAGATACATGCTTATTGTCCATTTCACACATACAGATATTGATAGTTGTAATAAGCCTAACTTTTTCTTATCAAGGGTTTATTATGACAGGTACTATTTTACTATTTTACATACTTTGTCGTTGCTTATAACTTCTCACCCCAAAAGCCAATACACAGTCAGAAATACATTCCATAAGAATAGGATCATAACTAAAGCGTTTATCTAGTTTGAACCAAATGTGATATGACAGGCCCATAGACGCTTTTTGCTTTGGATAAGGAGCATCGTTTCCCATCAGTGTCAGTTCCTCACAAGACCGACATGTCGCAGGATAAGGATGTTTTTTATCCATAACATTTGACTCCTGTATGCATCACTCTGTCAAGTTGTGTCCCATAGTAAAGTTCCTGACATCCATATCCTCCTCAATACCAAGTGAAAAAATCCATTCTAAAATCACAATTAGGATTTTAGAAAATAGTCCCAACAAAATTAATTTTACTGAAGAATAAATTGTTTTAACACTTAAAGGGAGCGTAAATCTCAAACAGCATGATGTCTCGTACGTAGATGTTTCTAAGAATCGAGCATTTACTATCAACTATAGATAAAAATCAGACAAGCAGTTGAATAAAACTTATGCTTTTCACCCAGTGTTATATACTGAATCTGGATATGTACAATTTTAAATATTTTATACTTTTAAGTGAAGATTCTTAAGGCAATTTCCCTTTAATAAAATTCAAAGAAAAGAAAGCACATATTCATCTATTTGGTTCACTATATTGAAATTCAGTAGCTTATTTTAATTATCTAAATTTCAGGTTATTTAACAATAAGGTCTCTTAAGGAATGCCAGTATCTAATTGTTAAATAATAGGTACATAACAACTCTTTGTTGAATAAATGAATAAATAAAATGAATCAATGAATAAGTGTCCAAATGACAGACACAAAAGTGCATATTATTATTTAAAATTAGACACTGGAGTCCATTAAGGAAAAAAAAAACCTTTATTTTCTAAATAAGACATAAAAAATGTGAACATTTCATTTTAAAAAGGCAGAAATAATTCATTGCTAATGAAATTATTTACATTCATTACAAAGATATTATTAGAGGCACTGTATAATTCCTCTACTTCAAGGGGATATAAAATTATATGTTGCTGTTAAAGACAAAAGCATAGGTTATAGTGCGTAGGCAGAAAAAAATCTATAAGTAAATTCTAAATGCTAAATGTGGTTCTATGATGCATGCTCATCAATTGCATTTCATAGGATGCGCAGAGGTATCATTTGTGAACACTGTAGATGGAGGAACCATTTTGGAAACAAACAGTGAAGAAATTATATATACAAACATATACACCCAATACAGATAAATGTATGCACATATATCTATAAATATGTACATGTGCCATATATATATAAACATATATGTATATATATATATATATGTACACATATATGTGTGTGTACATAGGTATATAGCTCTTCACCTTAGTAAACAATATTATGCAAAGGAGACCAAGAAAATAAGATGCCCTCATAGCAGAATATTTGGATTTACTCTAATTCTATTTTTCTTGGAGTATGAAAAAAGTTTCATGATTCCTAGTCTTAGGGACCTGCTTTTTCTGATGCACGTGGACAAGATAAGGAACTTGACCTTGCTTTTGATTTCGTCTTTCAGAGTTTATTTTTTTAACCTTGTAATGTTCATAGGTGCAGTGAAATTAGGTCAGCTTTTTGCTCTGTTTAACTGGGTGCTGTTTTCCTGAGACGCCTCAAATTCTATCAAGAAAGTTGAGGGAGAGGCTGAAAATTGGCACTCCCAACACTCACCCTTGTCTCTTGGCGTGCCAATAAATGTTCAGAAACTGGCTATCTGGATGAAAAAGCTTTGCTTTGTAGCATTTATTGAGTTCTTGAAGTCTGCCAACAGGCTGATTTCAAGATTCCAGTGTGACTTAACTGATAGTGGTGAGGAGAGCTGTGCCAGGCTCCCAGCACACCAGTATAATGGAAGTAACCACGAGGGCATGGATAGTGGTGAAATGCAGTGACACAACGAGGAAGAGGTAGGTTTAACGCTTTATTAATTTTATGTTCCATTTAATTTCTCTAATTACATGTTTATGTGATTTAATTTTTAATAATCTCTGTGCTTAATCATGGGTCCACAAGATTCCTAAAAAATTTAAACAGATTCTGGGGAGCCAGTATCTGTTGGCTGCAGAACACCATTACCATTTGCATTTAGCCTTGCGTTTGTATTATTAGACCAAGATGCCATGCAAATCTTTGATTTTAAAAGTGGACTTTATTGTATTCAAGATATTTGAAGTCCATTGATTGAATGAACCTGGAGACTATTTGCAGCTGCACTAGTTGGGATGTTTTTTGAAACACTAATTTCTGGTTAGGCATCCTCCCACATCAGAAGTGTGCTTGTGGGGGTGCAGAGGAAAAGTATTCTGCATTTTAACAAGTAACTAGTATAGGGAATTTTTGATGTTCCTTAAAGTTTGAAAAACATAAGCTCTGGGCCCTAAAGTATACTTTTTTCCCAGCCAGAGTCGGTCACCTCCACTTGCTGGATGAGCTGCGTTCAGTTTCAGCCTCTCTACAGAAGCTTGAAGAGGAGGTTTGGTCTACCTGCAACTGAAGTTCAGCTTTATAGCTTTGCTTTTCACGAACTCAGAATATCTTAGACTACATTAAAGCTAAGTATGGTTAGAAGACAGACAACCTTTTCTAAAGGATAGACGAGGGGCAAGCACCGGCTCCCCTTTTCATAGTTAGAGAAGTTAATCTTCTGAGCGAAGGCAGAAGAGCTATTTAATCCCAGGTGTTGACATTCTTCAGTTTCTCATTGATCACAGCTGCTTCTGGAGGTGCTGAAGTTTTGTTCGTGATGAGCGGCCAAGAGGCTCTCTCATTACACTGGTAGAACTAAAGTGCTCAGCTTCATGTGACTGTGATTTGCCATATACTTGATATTTATATATTATTAAACAAATGGATTCATGAGTGAAAATAAAATAAACATATGAATTAACCCAACATTATGACAGAAGTAATCTTTAAAGTCTTCATTGTCTTTTCTCTAATAAGATTTCCAAGAGAGTATTTGGATATTTTTTAACTAACAAATTTTCCTTTATAGACATATTTGATTTCATGAAGGTAATTATCTGTATTGGCATCTAAATGTAACATAACTATGTTTTTTTTTCTTTAAAGTATAAAAATAACATTCGATTTGGAATTATTAAAATTTAGACATCTATGGAAATTATATACATAAAGATAGATGACAGATAATAGATACTAGAGCTATGGACACATTCTGTACATGTACATACATACATATATATATATATTCATTTGTTGTAAAATTCAAATTTGTCTATGAGTAATAGATAAAAGTCTACAGTCTAGTTCATAGTTTAAAAAAGATTAATTTAAGCCAGCATGAAGCACTTCTTCACATAAAAATCTCTTTTGTATGTGTCTCGTCAACTTTATTCATGTAAAAATAAAATAGACAACTATCTAGTTAATAGCTACTGCCTCTCAGCTAAAACACAAAATGGTCTGTCAAATAGATTTCTCTGAAAGATGAGAAATGATAAGATAGGAAGGCCTTACTACAAAGAAAAAAAGATAATGGAATTTTTTACTGTTTACTCTGGAACAAAATTATTTTTTGAAGACAGAAGTAATTTCTCTTAGCTGTATTAAGTTTAGATTTAGAAAATTATCATGTTAATTTTCTAAAATATTAAATAGTTATTAAATACTCTTTTTGCTTACTAATGCATATTTTTAATGCATTTGAAAAATCTATTTGTATTCATGATGGAGAGTGCTTTTATAAAATGTTTGGAAAAATTAAGATGATGCTCTTAGATTCTGTCAAATTCAGAGAGAGTTTTGAGGGGACTGAATAAGTTCCATCTTTGTAAAACTAATGGAGGCCACTATTTTTCATGTGGAAGAGCAATATAATAATAAGATATGTTGATTTAAATCTCAAACTACATTTATAATATATATTCAGATGTTTGTAATAAAATTAAACTAAAATGATTTCAAGGGAAAATATAACTCTGGTTACTAAGGAAGCTACTCATATTTAGCTAGACGTACTTATCTAATCTATTCCTATTGGGTTTCGTTTTGTTTATACTTTAAATTTATAATGTTTAATTATTGATATAGGTTCAGTTTTATTTTTTTGCACTTTATCTGAATCTAACATGTGTTCCCAATGGCTCCACACCAATACTGCAAAATAATTTGAGGTTTTATTTTATGGCTGATGAAATTTGAGATTCTTCTTTGTGATCTGAAATTTTTTTTTCTCTCCAAACTTTCAATAGCAAATCAATTCTATTCATGTAGAACTGAGGAAAAGCCAGAATTACACATGAAAATGCACTAAGTTTTCAAGTTTGTTTGCTGAAGTTTAAAGAGGTTCTAGCTCTGCTTTCTTGACAAACTGCAGTCCCTCTTGATTCTTAGGTTCATCACAGAGAACTATCTAGTTGTGAAATACGGGATCTTCTAGGTTGGTTTACTCTGGGAAAAATAGAAAAGTCAAGAAAATGTACTTTTCTGAATTCTCTTTTTAATTCTACTTTCTTATCACGTTTAGACCCAGTTTTTCCTATAGTGTCTATTGGAAAAGTGAACCTGTCATCTTGCTGTCAAGATCTTATCTCCTGCTTAGAAGCTAATTTCACTCAGAACATGAAACATTAAAAGTCAGGATTTGTTTTATTTTCTCACATATATTCCTTCCCTTAGCAAAAGGGAAGTATTGTAGCCAAGTGGCCTACAGCATTGCCTGACTTCAAATCCCAGTGTTCCCACTCATTCCTTCTCTGCGTGGCCCTAGAATCCATTATTTAGCTTTTCTAAACCTCAGTGTAGTCTGATAATATGGGAAAATTACAATATATTGACCTTTCCACTCTTCCATTATCCATAATCTGCTCCTATCCCTTGGCCATGTATGTGCTTCTTTCTTTATGCAGTTTTATTCTATGGGTCTTCTTTTAAAATATTCCTTTGCAAAACTCTTACTACCATAGTCTTTTTTTTTTTTCCTTGTAAAGGATGGGACAGAATAATCCAACCCATGTGTCTACACCACCCAGCAACCATGGGGAGAATAAACAATTGTGTTAGCAAGTTTCACTTTAAATTCATGATGACAAATCTCAAATGGCCAACAACCACAGCTGCATGTATACTACACTTTTGATTCTGCAATGTGAGAAAACAATTTTCCACCTTTTTTCTTTTCTTCAAATCCTCAGTATTCTCTCCACCAAGGCTTCATTTTCTGATGATTTTTTTTTTTTTTTTTTTTTTTGGTGGTACTGGGGGTGGAACCCAGAGGCTTTCTACCTCCGGGCTATACTCCCAGACCTATTTTATATTTTATTTGGAAACAGGGTCTCACTAAGTTGCCGAGAGCCTCACTAAGTAGCTGAGGCTGGCTTCGAACCTGTGCGATCCTCCTGTCTCAGCCTCCCAAGCATGGGGATTACAAGCGTGCGCCACCACACCCGGCTGGTTTTTTTTCATACTGATTATCTTCCCAGCTCGAAAGTGACGAACACATGTACATCCACACTGACTCTGTGCTTTGCCTTATCTTAGCAAGACTGAGCTGTCTGTGCCCTTCTTTGGTTGGTCCTCACTTTTCTTCATTGTAAATTTTTCCTATTGCATTATTTCTAAATTTTGCAATGTCTCTCATGTTCAAAATAAAACCATAATCCAGGTGCGGTAAAAATAAATCAATAAACTGGGTGTGATGACACCTGTAATCCTAATACTTAGAAGGCTGAGAAAGGAAGATTGCAGGTTCAAGGCCAATCTCAGCCTTAGTGAGTCTCTCAACAATTTACCAAATAAAATAAAATGGCTCGGCTGTAGCTTAGGGGTAGAATGGCTTTGAGTTCGGTCCCTAGTGCCCCAAACCAACCAATCAAACAAAAACCAATAAAATGATAAAATGCTCCTCAAGCCTGCCATGTACTAAAATTACTATTCATTTTTTTTGTCCCACTTCAGAGGAAAAAAGTCTCAAATAATCAAGTTACTCTGCTTATAGTCTCTTTACATTCTCTCATTTTCAAGCTCCTTCTTATTATAACCACTTTACTGTCATTATTTCACTGTATCTGTCATTAGTAAATGACAGATTTATCAGCTCCCATTTTTGGAAACATTCTTTGGCCCTTGGCTTTCACTAGACCATCTGCTATGATTTGGTTTTATAATATCCACCAAAGCTCATGGGTTTAGCAGCACAGCCAGGTTTGGAGACAGGGCATGGCTGGTGGAGGGTACTCCGGGGGTGTGGTCTTCATAACTACATATGTCCCTGATTCCCCTCTTCTCAATCAGTTGCCAGTTACCATGATGCGAGGGTGGTGTTCCATCACTACGCACCCTCAGCTATGGCAATGACAGCAAACCATAGGCTAAAACCTCTGAAATCTCTAAAACTGTGAACCCAAATAAAACTTTCTTCATCTAAGTTGTGCTAGTCTGGAATTTTTGTCACAGTGATGTAAAAAGCTGATTAAAATAACCATCATTTTTTTTCTCACATCATCCCTACTCCTTCTCGATTATCCAATATCTGTGATGCGTCCCAAGTTTCAGCCATTTCGGCTTCTACCTTTTCTTTCCTGGGTGTCATATGACAATGATTCCTAAATTTATATCTTTTGGCATAACCTGTCATCAGAAATCTAGTCTCATATGACAAACTGATTACATGATTGACATCCTCGATTGTATGTGTAATGGCTATCTCAAATTGAATGTGTTAAAAAAAATAACTGACCATTCCCTCTAAATCAATTTATTCTCATGTGTCCTCATCTTATTAAACAGCTTCACAATCCATTAACTTTAGAATCTCAAATCTAGTCTTTTCTTTGATATACTCTTCCCCCTGCCCTTTATACATCAACAGCTTGGCCTTTCATTTGGGCTCTACCTACTACCTACATCTTGATTTTTTCATTTTTTCTACTCATATCTTCTTACAACTCCTGGATACCTGCAACAATAATTTTATATGTGCACTCATTTTTTTCTTAACTTAGCTTCCTCTTTTCACTCTGTTCTACCTCCTGATAGATTTTTTTTTCCCACCGTAGTCAGTATATTCTTTAAAATGGTGAATTAGATCACTTTCCTTTTGAAATACTTTCCTTCATCTATAAAATGAAATCCCAACTTCTACTATGCCCTACAAAGCCCTACATGTTCTGGCCTCAACTATGTCATCCATGATCCATTCATACTCTCGTTTTAAGTTTATATCATGCAAAGATTAATTCCCTTAAGACTTTTGCACCAGCAGGTAGCTTCACTTGGAAGGCTTTATTCTAAGTGTGCACAATGCTCATCTCCTCTCTAAAAATGTCTCAGTTTTAGTGTTATCTCCTTGAAAGGCCCTTCTCTGAGAATCTGATTAAAATTAAGACTCTAAAACCATTCTCTATTACAGTTAACATTTTTCACATAACTTATCACTCTTGTTTTAATTGTGCATTTATATGTTTATTTATAATTCTATTTCCTGTACCAGAATATAAACAAGCTCTAGAAACAAAGGATGCTTGACTGTTTTTAAAGTTTTACCAGCAATAAGCACAGATCAAAGTAGGTATTGTAGTAAATAGTTTAATGAATAACGCTTATACAATTGTTTCAAGGAGTAAATCAAACAGTGCTTTAAATATTTAGCACATTGTAAGTCACAGAATACCTGCTGAAAAGTTACTGACTACTATTGTTATAATTATGATTGGGTGCTTATTATATATGTGTCAAGAATGTTGATTACAATTACTCATTAGTATGTTGAGTATTTCAGATAAAAGACTTACATTTAACAGTTTTCTGATGTAAACAATATTTAAAACTACTCTAGTGAATAATTATTGCACATAAGTGAATGTTTTAACAACTCCAAAACCAAATCACAGAGTAAGTGACTGCTTTTAGCTGTTGGTAGGACTGGACCTATTCATGTTCTCTGACTAATCAGCCATTCCCACTATAAGGGCAACTTCCATGAGTTAAATTAAAATCGGAGACCTTATCACTAGAACGAGGTTCATTTAATTTAAGCCCATTATTAAACCTACCACTTTTCAAAACTGTATGACTTGAAGGAAATCTCATTAAACTTCCTGGAAAGGCTAAAGTCAGCTTTGCCTTCAGAGTTAACCAGAAATGGAGCCATTAGAAACGTATGTGATGAAGTCAAAATTACAAGGTGATATTAAAGTGAGACGAGGGCTCAAGGAGAATGAGCTTCCATCACTATTTTAATCTCTTTGTCAGAATCTTTTATGTGGGTATACTAAATGGCAATGACTATATACATTTACAAAGAGCAAAATCCAGCAACCTCAAAACACAAAAAAGCAAAAAAAAGACAATTTAAATATTTAAAATACGAAAGATCAAAAGATTCTAGAAAATCATTTTGAATTTGTATTATTACTCAAAAGTTCATATTGGCATGGAGATTTAATCATATCTCTAGCTTATTTAAATCTTATAATAGATATTATAAGGAGTTTTCAGCTCCCAATTCTACAGTTATATCCACAGGCACATTGTAAAAAACATTCTTTAATTCATTCTAACTTTTCATAAATTTAATATTATTGGCTTTCTTTTATCACTTAAATTATATTTTATTTTAAACTAATTCACATAATTAATGTACTTTTTGGTATGGTAAGGTTGGTCAATTTATGAGTACATTGTACTTATTTGGAACATATATGGTGATGTTAAGATAATTACCTTTGAAAAAGTTGTAAAGATAGTATTTTGCCTAAAAGGTTTTTGTATGAAAATTAATTTAGTAAAAGTTAAGTTTAATAAATGTTTCTCATAGTTTTCAGTATCTCCTATAAGAGTCTTCATATGTCTCACTATGATATATAGTTATAATGCATCAATAAAAGTATAAAAATAAAAGTATCCTCACAATTTCTTAAACTAATGCAATCTCATCCCTTGGGAAGTATCTTGAGGCAAGTATTCTCTGAAATAGATTTTCCTCATTACATTTTGACTGAAAAAAGATGGAAATTATTTTTTATATTTTCACAGTTACTCCAGAATAATTTTATGCATATAGTTTAGTCTTCTTACTATTAAATATAGTAGTTAGCTTTATTAGTAGTTTTTCTAAAAATAATTCATAAATATAGAACTTTGAAACAGAAGCATTTTGAAAGGGTTAACAAAAATTACAAATGTATACTTTGTCCAAGAAGATTAAAGCATATGCCTGTAGTTTTGACCACAATGACTCGTTAAATTTATTTTCCTATAAGAGTAAGGATTGAGAGTTTTGAAGTGTATTTCTTAAATTAAATGAAGTAAAAAAGAAAGCAATAAAAACTATTCTGTGAATACCCACTCTCAGGATACAGAAAGTAGAATTGGGGTTTTCAGGGACAGGAGAGATGGGGGGAATCGGCAGTTACTATTTAATAGGTACTGAGTTTAGTTTGAAAAGATGAGAAAAGTTGTATAATAGAAGGAAGTTATAATTTCATAACGTTGTTAATGTTATTTATACTGCTAAGTACACATTTAAGAGAGTTAAGATGTGATTGGGGATGTAATTCAGTGGTAGAGCATGTATTTAAAATGAGAGGCCCTGGGTTAGATCGTCAGCACAACCAAATACATAAATAAGCAAAAAGTGGTTAAAATGATAAATTTTAGGTTGAGCACATTTAACCGCAATAAGAAATGTTTATTAAATTAGGAAGTAGGAGCCGGGCGTGGTGGCGCACACCTGTAATCCCTGCGCTTGGGAGGCTGAGACAGGAGGATCGCACAGGTTCGAAGCCAGCCTCAGCTACTTAGTGAGGCTCTCAGCAACTTAGTGAGACCCTGTTTCCAAATAAAAATATAAAATAGGTCTGGGAGTATAGCCTAGAGGTAGAAAGCCTCTGGGTTCCAACCCTAGTACCACCAAAAAAAAAAAAAAAATAGGAAGTAGGATAGTTGACATTCAAAGATAGATTTTACCCAAATTATATAATCATGAATTACAAAATGTTGCCTGATTTTAATCTAATATAAATATTTATATTCAGGATACTTTAGTCTATAAGTTCTTGAGAAAAATAAAATACTAGACTCTAAGAATGATCAGAAATGCTGCCTTTCAGTTGTTATGCTCAAAGAACAGACACACAGTGAACCAATGAAAGAATCAATAATTAAAATAAATAGAGATATAGACCTGCTTGAGTAAAAATGATGGATGAGGCCAGATTCTATGTTAAAACAGTAACAGCCTGCATATTATGATTGAGTACAGACACCAGCATCATGTTGGTGAGCATAATCATTACTGCATTTAAACTGTCTATCACGAAGCAAATGCTGGTTCCTCACTTATCCTCAAATAAAATCCGTCACCTCAGGTCTCCTGCCTGTTTCTTTGCTGCACAATAAACCATTCAGAAATACACTCCACTTGGGAGGAGAAGAGTCAGAGCTCTGAGTCCAGAACTACCCAAGGCCTCTGCCTCGCTGGACATCAGGCAGGAACCCCATCACCACTCACAGGAAGCATCTTAAGACCAAAGTGGGCCCAGAACAGCTGCATGCAGAGTCTGCTTCCAGAAGGCTGAGATGCAACGGAGAGGACAGGGAGGGCAAGTTCCCTCTTCATGAACAAGAGAAGACAACCCCAATTTTAAAAAGAAGCAAAAAAAAGAAATCCTAAACACACACACACACACACACACACACACACACACACACACACGGTAGCAAAAGTAAAGTACCTGCAAATTAATATTGTAAATCCTATTGACTCCTTGTATTTCATTCCTCCTATTTCTGCCCATCTCCTCGCTTCCATCTGGAGTCCTGAGCACCTGACTCACTTGATATCTATGTGGCTAAGGACGTGTGTTGATGAGGGACCTCAACCAAAATCCACCCTGCCACGCTGCTTCTTCAAAGCAGACCCCTCTGCAGTTACCAATAGTAAAACACACTCAGGATTTCTGTATTGCCACTCACACACACACACACACACACACACACACACACACACACACACGTTAAAACACCAGGGGTCAAAATAATAGTTCATTTTTCAGTGTTGAAATTTGCTGTTTTTAATTTGTCATTTGGGTAGTTTCGGGTGAAAAAAATATATATATAGTGTGTATATATATATATATATACACACACACATATATGTATACATATAAATATTTGCTGAACTTATATATAACTTATTATATATATTTTATATATAACATATATATGTATATATAACATATATATTTGCTAAACTTATTATATATATATATATATATATAATTGCTGAACTCATTTTCAAGCCTTTTAACATGTGAGATACTTGAATATTATTTTTCTCCCCGGGGGGAAATACTGGGGATTTAACCCAGGGGCATCCTATCTCTGAGGTATACTACTAGTCCAATTTTATTTTATTATTTATTTATTTATTTATTTATTTATTTTTGTGGGACTGGGAATGGAACCCAGGGGCTCTTTCTACCTCTGGGCTATACTCCCAGACCTATTTTATACTTTATTTGGAAACAGGGTCTCACTAAGTTTCTGAGAGCCTCACTAAGTAGCTGAAGCTGGCCTCAAACCTGTGCGATCCTCCTGTCTCAACCTCCCAAGCACGGGGATTACAAGTGTGTGTTACCACGCCTGGCTTTATTTTGTTTTGAAATAGAGTCCAACTAAACTGTGGAGGGCCTTGCTAAGTTGCTGAGGCTGATCGTGGACCTGAGATCCTCCTGTCTCAGTCTCCCACGTACTGCGATTACAGGTGCATGCCATCACACTTTGAGCCAGACACTTTATGCAGTGAGATATCAGGAACTTTTTCTACTACTGCACTTCAGACACTGTGTACACTGTTGAACTGTGAGTGAATAACTGGCACTAACTATTAGAAATAAAACAAAAAGGCATTTGTGGGGATGTCTTTGGATCCTTTGGGAGAAGGATTTCAATAATAGAGAAGTGTAAGGTGTCACAACATAGAAAGGAATCTACTACCTTTCTATTTTTATTTTTTTTTTTTTGTGGTACTAGGGAAGGAACCCAGAAACATTTTACCTCCAAGCTACTCCAAGCTATTTTTATTTTTTATTTTGAAACAGGGTCTCACTGAGTTGCAAAGGGCCTTGGTAAGTAGCTGAGGCTGTCCGCGAACTGTGATCCTCCTGTCTCAGCCTCCCAAATGCTGGGATTACAAGTGTGTGCCACCACGCCTGAGTTTGTTTAGATTTTTAGATTAAAAATTCTTACCATGTCCAATGATTCATGCCCCAAAATATAATGGGGTATGTGGTTTTATGGTGGGGGAATTATCATTTCATTCTTTGAAATTTCAAGTAGTACCAGGAAATGAATATCTGGCAATGAGTGTTAAGTCCAGGTAATGCTAATCAATTAACTTGTGCTGTTTTTTTCTAACTTCATGAAGATAACATGACTGCAAAAAAGGTATAAAAATTGGAAATACTGTAAATATTTACAGCTGCAACACATAAGAAGTTACAGAATAAATTTTGAATAAATAAAAGAGACACAGTAAGAGTCCAAGGTCTCAGCGACCTAGCAAAAGAAGTCGTGCATCTTAAGTCCTAGCATACATACTATAAGAATTCTCATCCCCAGAAGTTTTGAATTGGAACACAGAAAAATAGTGTACACATACACAGGTTTTTATTTTGTTAACTTGTCTTCACATTCTAGCCAGCTGATTATGTTACATCTTTATTTATTCAAATAATTGAATTTCAAAGTAAACCCAGAAATTATCCTTATAAATGTGTTCCTAATACAACAATCATATTTAAATAAAGTATGGGCTTTTATCTACTCTATCTCCCCCTGGATGACTGAAGAAGGAAAGAGTTCAAATAGTGTTATACCCATATGTGAAGGTATCACTACCAATCTCACTGTATGTATGGGAGTGAAGAGTAATAGACCAAATGACATGTGTTGTCTGTTTGTATCACCTTCAGTCTCGCTATGATGTAGAATTGCAATGTCCCAATAAAAACATGCAAAAATAGTATTGATTTTTAAATTTTCATCTTCTCCTGAAAAGATGTTATTTCTTATAAAGAAATTTTAGTATGAGTGATAACCATCTCATCAATACCTTAAATCTAGTATGTAAAAGTCAGGCCATTACTTCTAAACAAAATTTGTGTTCATGGTGAGGCTGAGAAAAGAAAATCTAGTGTGTTCTATGATTTCAGCTTAAAGGATGATATAGTAAGTTTATTTACTCTGGTTCTTTTATCTGCTTATATAAGAATATCTCTTTTAATTACTGAGCACATGATTTATTGGGCCAATTGCCTTATAGATGACCATAATCTGATAACCAACTATCATTTTGTTGTTTTATATTTCAAAGTGGCCTTTCAGTTCTATGTATATAAATCATAGCTATCTTTCCATAAAACTATTAGCAGCACCAGATTCCCTCACTGACTGACAATAAAATGATCTATTATGCCTTATAATTGCAAATGCATTACAGAATAAATTTTCAAAATGTTATTCTGTTTTTTTCTATCTGAAAGAAAAACCCTACGTTAAATAAATAACATAAAGTGGTATAATTACGTTGGTCTACAAATATACAATTCTTATTTAATCATGTTGTTTTTTCAAAACACAGCTTGTTCTTTGAAATGGTAATATTCAGAGGTAAATATTAATACATTTGAGAACTTTTATTCCAAATAAAAGAATATCAAAATAGAATATTATTTTTGTTTTCTCTGAATCAACATATTGTAAGTGGAAAAAAGTGTTTTTATAGTCTAGTTTCTTTCCTTTTTATAAAATCCAATACAAGAGTTTATAATGCATAATTCCTTAAAGCCAAGAAATAAGCCAACAAAGGGAAGGAGAAGGGAAAAGAGAGGAAGATTTTTTTCTAGTGCCTGCTGTATTCATTCAGAAGACAACTGATCAAGTTAAATTTTCCAGCAGTGCAATGTCCCAGAGACCAACTATAAAAGGAGAGAAGCAGGTGTAGCCATGTTTGCTTGTTGAAAGCACAAGGTGTCATGATATTTGTATGCAGTTTAAAAGTAAATTTTGCAATCCAGGGATTATTTCTTCAAGAAGATAGTAAATCCATATTCAAATACAGTCAACACTTAGGGTCATTCAATAATGCCTTATTCACATTTCAGAAGAAAACATTCATCCTTTGCTAGAGTATGCTTTTAAAGGACATGAGCACACAAATATAAAACAGCTCATCTATCAGTTTCTATGTTCTGCCCTGGAGGAAAAATGTAGATTTAAGATTCTCATAATAGGCAGTCTTTGAACATAAGAAAATAGAATATGTTTTCAAATATCCATTCATTAACAGCAGAATATAATAACTGTGATATCTACTTGACTTTGCATTGGCAATTTTTAAATTTAAATGGGACTTCTACAAAAAATACAAATAAAAGTGTTTTTAGAACTATGCTAATTTCTGGTTTTATTCCTTTTCCTTATTTTTCTCTGGGATTTATTTTATTTTATTTATTCCAATTGTGTATTTGTTTCACTAGTTCTTATCTAATAGGTTATTAAAAATAGGAGGATAACAATTTTGGAGGCACTCCATTAGCTCCAAAAGATAACAAGTTCATTCGGCATGGGCATCTGATCAAAATCACAAAATAGAGCTCCATCACAGACTTTTACAAAATATGACAGAGAAAGATACATGGAGTGAAGCATTCTCTACTGAGAAAATTATATTCCTTACATATGGTACATAACTAATTCCTTATACGAAATCAATAAAGAAGGCATTGACACTCATACTATTTGAATATAGAAATATGTTCAGTGATGTTGGAAACTTTACTAAGACCACACGCGGTGATTCAAAAGGAAAGCTAGGGTTTAAACCCAGAGTATGGCTTTCTCTGAGATTCACATAATTTCCTTGCTTTCTCCCAGAAAAACCATTTAGACGAGTCCTCTCAGTTGAAAGGTGAATCATCTGCGGTCCAGAAGGCAGCGAAGTGCTTTCCCTGAGTGCGTGCTGCCAGGTGACAAGAGCATCTCACCAGATCTCATCTCACCAGGTCAACCGGCACTTGCTCCCCGTCCTACATTTTCAACTTTACGTTAGTCTTGAAATATTAACATGTTTCTAGAGAACTCATGTCTGACATTTGCCTACTTATCTTCAGCAATACTTAGCCCAAGGAAAGCTTTTGTGAAAGTCACAGCACCTTTTCTGACCAGGGAACTATTAATGGTTGAGTAAAATTGCTTCATAAATACAGCTTTACTGGATTTCTAGAATGACCCTTCTAGAATAATCTATATTTATAAGGGAGGATAAAGGTAATGATGAAATATTCAATTCATATTTTAATCTGTTAGAAAACAAAGTTTTTCTTACCCACCTCTTTCAACTGTCTCTCTAGGACCTTGCTAGATTTATGTCAGGGGTATACTAGAGAGTATAGAAAAAAAATCTATGGTTTCCATTAGAACAGCCTTTAACCACTATAACATTTATAGAATCAACTATTCTAGAAATAAACAAATTTCTTATTTAGTGTATTCAAGTCTGGTGAAAGAAGGAGCACGTGGGATTGATGCTGCTTGCTTCGTTACTTTGGAACATTTCTTCACATGGTTGCTATCAACTTGTACTCACATGGTGGCTAGGTACACAGAAGTTACACATAAATGACAGGTAATGATGTAGAAAGCATGTGCCTACTTACCCTCGAATTAACCACTTCCAGCGAGACGTTCTGAGGTGGGGCACTGGGCACTGAAAGGAATCAAACAAGGTGTGATGGTTACTGCCAAAGTCTTGAAAGAGAAATTCCAACCCTCTAGTGAAAAGAAAAAGAGTGTCTTTTTTAGTTCATAATGATAATTAGATAGGTTAAGGCAGGTGGTCCTTCAAGGTTTACCTGGAGACATGAGAAATAACTGTATTTGTATATTTTTCTCACTTGGTGGGCCCGTTAGTGATCCCTCTGGGGAACCCTCAAAACTGCTAGGCCAAAGACCACCTGCCATGGTCCCAAATACTACCGTTTAATTACAGCTTTTCTGCGATAATGTCAGCAGGCAAATCAATGAAAACATGCGGGAGATTTCGAAGAGTAGTAGTCTTAAAGACTTAAGATATTGTGCATTTCAGGATCTGGTGAGTTTTATGATGCAACATATCATTTTAATGGTCACCCAGGTTGCTTAAGCCCACTAATACAATCTTTACTATCTCCTAAAACATACACAGAAAAATATGCTTTCTTTTTTAATGTTACTAATTAAACCTGTGTGTCACAGATGCAAGCAGGTTACCAAATAGCATTCAGCCAGTCAATACTATTAAAGAGGAAAAGGTTATTGTTCTTTGTATATTTCTTAGGTATTTCATTACTCTTGTCTGAATTTCAATGAACTCACTCTTGACAAAAGAAAGAGCAACATATACAGCTCTATTTTTAGTACTTGTAAGGAATATTTACTGTGTCAGAAAGTAAATATTCTATTATGTAAATAATTCAAAGACAATCATTCAGTGGATATTTGTTATGAGACAGGAACTATTCTAGCTATCTGGGATGAATCATAAATAAAATAAAGCCTCCTGTTCCATATAAGAATAGAAACAGCATTCAACAAAGTCTTAATACATATTAATCTATATAATGAGTAGTCCCTGTCCTTATCCATTAAAAACTGGTGAAATGAATACAAAAAACATTAACTTCAAAAACCCCAAAATTTTATATGATTATCAATATCATATGATCAGTTAAAATCAATTAAAACATGGAAAATATTCCTAGTTTAATATAGCATTTTAGTATTTACCTGCCATATGTTGCTAATCATATAACATCCATTTTTAACCAATTAAATGATGTTGAGATACTATTTCAGGTAACAATAACTCAGGGTATGTTAGGAATTGAATTTTGGAGGAAGAAAAATATAACTTAGATTTCTCATGTGTTTGATTTGGTACTTTGCTATGTACGTGCTATATTACCTTCAAAAGTCATTTTAAGTTTTTAAGTGGTATTTAGCTCCCTATTTCCAGTAAGCAAAGAATATACTAAGTAAGAAAAAATAAATATGTTCTTCTTTTTGCTAACTATCATGATTTTTGAAGCATTATGATTTTATGTATTAGAAATTAAAAGCCAGCCGGGTGTGGTGGCGCACGCTTGTAATCCCTGCACTTGGAAGGCGGAGACAGGAGGATCGCGTAGGTTCGAAGCCAGACACGCTGGCTTAAGAGACCCTGTTTCCAAATAAAAATCTAAAATAGGTCTGGGGGTGTGGCCCGGAGGTAGAAGAACTGCCAGGAACCCCAGTACCACAAAAAGAAAGAAAGAAAGAAAGAAAGAAAGAAAGAAAGAAAGAAAGAAAGAAAGAAAGAAAGAAAGAGCAAATATAATAAAATCCTAAAGGTCTTTATAACAATGTTGCTGATACATTTTTTCTATTTTTCTACCATATGCATTTCTCTTATTTTCCATTGACAGCATACTGGCTTTTGTTTTTTTCTTTTGCTAATATGTTGTCAATTGAAAGGGACAAATAGAGAATTCTTTGTACAATATTTTCAGTTACCAATTCCTACTCCCTTTTGCACAGTAGCATTTCCATATTATTTAGAGATAAATATAGATACAATTGATAAGAGTCAGATGCTGGCAGTGAGCTTGCTTCTGAAGAAGATGTGTCATTGTTTCATGAGATAGAAAGGAAATAAAATTTTGTCTTCAAAATGTCAAGTAATTTATCACTTACAATAGGTCTATTAGAGCCAATCAGAGATGGGCCTGGAGGACCCTCTACATAGTGGAGACTGTTGTTTTACAAACAGGACAGTAATGCACTCTGTAGGGCACATCAGATTTCCATATTTGCAAATGAATCCCCATAATTATAGGCATTTCAATTTCTCCCCCGAGCAAATGCGGATGCCATGCATACAGAGCTTATAAATCTAAATAACTCATTTAATTATAAGCTTTTTCTTTAAGATACTAATATGGAACATTTATGCCAGAATCAGAGAAACTTGTCTCTATACTGAATGCTGCCTATTTAGTCACTACCTGATGTGGCCTTGCTCTGTGGTTTACTAGATTTTCTCATCTCTAACTTTTTTTTTTATTTATTGGTACATTGTAATCGTACATCTTAATGGGATAAAAGACTTGTGGAGACGTATATGCACACATCATCCAATTAGCCTGTACCCGATCCCCACCATCCCTCCTTCCTATGCTTGGCTTAGTGATTGACTTTGATATGTTTAAGTACATCATGTGCTTTAGGGAGTCTCCCTCTTCACCCTTTGCATCCCCTAAGTTAGGTTGCCTTAGTTTTGATACCTGTAAAGTTAGGAAAACTACTGTCAGGATAAAAGGTTAATGCTCAGTTCTTAGATCGAGGCCTTGCACCAGGAATGAATCCATAAATATTAGTGATAACAGTAATAAGCACACTCTTATAGTTAGGTTACCTATGAAATTGGATCTTCTTTCCTTTTTAACACAGGGCAAGTTGGTGTGGATATTTATAACTGCTAATTCATTCATAAAAACTGTTAGAGATCTCCTCTGAGAACTAGTTCAAGAAAAATGTTTTGAGCTAGGTGTGGAGTGCAGTTCTGTAATCCCCTTCCTCAGGATGGCGAGAGCTGAGACAGGAGAACCACAGGTTTGAGGTTAGCTTCGGAAACTGAACAGAGCACTCGGGAATTTAGTGAGACCCTGTTTCAAAATAAAGGTAAGCCGAGTGTGGTGGCGCACGCTTGTAATCCCAGCATTTGGGAGGCTGACAGCGGAGGATCGCGGTTCGTGGACAGCCTCAGCTACTTAGTGAGGCCCCCTGCAACTCAGTGAGACCCTGTTTCAAAGTAAAGAATAAAAAATTGGGCAGGGTGTATAGCTCAGAGGTCGAATGTCTCTGGGTTCCATCCCCAGACCGGCAAAATAAAAATAAAAATAATAGTTTTGGGGTGTACTTAGGAGGTAGAATGCTCCTGGGTTCAATCCCTAGTACCAAAATAAAAGTAATTAAATTTTAGTTTTTTTTAAATTGGCAAAACTAGATATCCTTTCATGCTAAATAATCTCAACAGTTTGAGTAAGTGGGGTATTGTAAATTCATGGTTAATTAGGTATAAAAATTGGAAGGGAAATTATATTTCTATTCAGAAAAAATATTTAAAGCAGAGCTATAATAGAAATGAGAGTTCACTTGGATAAAAATATTTACACGCAGTTTAGAAAAGCCAGGATAGCATTGGGATGATTAATTCTGAAAAGAAATGACTTACATTTAATTTTGTTTATTCACAGTTTTCTCTACCTCAGTATAAATCCCAGTAAGGGTTTCTCTAATATGACAAGAAATATAATGTTCTTTACAATATAGATGCATTTAAACATAGCGTTATATCAAATGAGTCCCACAAATGGAAAGCCCTAAGGATAAGTTTTCACATATAAACATTTGTACACTTTTGCTGAACCTGTTTAATTTAGTCAGCAAATATTTACTGAGTTGGGAGGAATACAGAGATGA
Source organism: Muscardinus avellanarius (assembly GCF_963383645.1). Taxonomy (NCBI): domain Eukaryota; kingdom Metazoa; phylum Chordata; class Mammalia; order Rodentia; family Gliridae; genus Muscardinus; species Muscardinus avellanarius. The sequence continues at coordinate 22,487,608 of NC_137803.1, forward strand.
ATATAACAGCATCCTTCATATGTAGAAGCATTAAATATAATAAGAAAAATAGATACACATGTTGGCATAGAAAACAATTACTAAACACATATACAGCAGGTATTCTTTAAGTGCATACAGGGATTACCCCATTTAATTTTAACAACATCTATTTGCTACAATATACAAAAAAATAACTAAAAGAAATAGTGTCCCATGACTGAGGACTGGGAATCAGGTGATTTTTAGATAAATATATCTAAATGTGATGTGTGAGCTCAGCATGAACAACTTCAGAAGAAAAAAAAATCAGATTGAAGTTAATGGAAGGGGACTGGGGAATGAGAGGACCAAAGTCAGGGGCAGAGGTTTCTGATGGAAATAGAGGAGATGGGTTGATTATAAAGATGAATGCAGAGCCCAGGATGTTCCCTCCAATAGGAACATAGAATTCCTGATTTTTCCTATCAAATGTATCTAATAGAGGGAATTCAGTAATGTTTACTGGAGTTAGGGCCTTGAAATCCACCTCCACCTTTGTGTGTGTGTGTGTGTGTGTGTGTGTGTGTGTGTGTGTGTGACAGACATTGTCTACATCCAAACTGCTGCAACACTTGCAGAAGATGATTCTCAGACTAATGATTTGTAATCTATCTTTCTCACTTATGACATTTAAAACCAAAGTGGAAAATAAGGCCACAGTATTGCAGTTCAGAGTGTGAATGAAATCTACATAAATTATGTAAAATATTCATTTTCATTTGTTTTTCTTTTATTTTTATAATTATAAGTTGTGAAGTAATTTATTCTGGCAATATTCTGCTCTGTCTTCAATAACAGAATCAGATGGATGGGCAGGAGAATTACATTAAAATGACACTGAAGTGGTCTTACATCTCAAATACATTTTCTAAAGTTGGAATTGCAAATGAGAATCACTCCTGTGTTCTCTCTGCACTGTCCTTAATAACACACGTGTCCTTCCTCATGCCATTGACATTCTGTGAAATACCCACCCAGATGCTTTCCCAGATTAAAGAATGATAGATTGGACAGGGAAGCACAAACTTAAGTCACTTTTTAATTTAAAATATCAATAATTTATAGAATTAAACACACTATCAGGGAAATCTTCGCCAGCTCTGAGTCATTTTTAATATTCATAGGGGTCATGTCTGCATTTTTGCACCTGCCTGAGTTTCCACTGGCCCCATATCTTACACTCTTACTGTACTTTATTTTTAATTTGTATTAAATTTTCCAACCTTTCATTACCCTCAGGTCTCTACTTTTTCCTGCCACTGCACAGTCAAGTCCATTGTCTTCATTAAGATTAATTTCTCTCTTTTAAGGCATTCAAAAATATGTCAAATCTTTCATTTTTTTAACAAAGAAAAATCAGTCCTAAATTTCATATGGAGAAACAAAAGAGCCAGAATAGCCAGAGCAAGTCTCGGCAATAAGAACCACACTGGAGGCATTACATTTCCTGACTTCAAATTATACTACAGAGCATAGTAATAAAAACAGCATGGCATTGGCACAAAAACAGACACATTGACCAGGGACAGAATATAGAATACAGAAGCAAATCCACATACTTATAGCCAATTGACTTTTTTTCCCAAAGGTGCAAAAAACATATATTGGAGAAAAGGTAAAGCTAAAAGTATACATTTTAATGTTTATTGTTAAAGCATTCAGTGTTTGGTTATTATAATGTTGGTCATTACAGTGTTTGCCATTATAATGAATTTTCACATTAAGAAAAACATGGGAAAATATTTGCCATGTATACTTTTTTTTTTTGGTGGTATTGGGGTTCCTGTAAGTCCTTCTACATCCGGGCTACACTCCCAGACCTATGTTATATTTTTTTTTATTTGGAAACAGGGTCTCTTAAGCCAGCGAGGCTGGCTCCGAACCAGCGCAATTCTCCTGTCTCCGCCTTCCAAGCGCGGGGATTACAAGCGTGCGCCACCACGCCCGGCTGTCATGTATACTTTTAATCATGTGTTCTTTAGAATTATAAATAAATTTGGGCATGGTAGCATGTGCCCGTAATCTCACTACACAGGAGAATGAGACAAAAGGATCATAGGTTTGAGACTAGCCTTAACAACATTTGCTTAGTGAGACTCAGCAAACAAGCAAGATCATATTTCAAAACAAAATATGGACTGAGGCTGTAGCTGAGAGGCTGAATGCCCCTGGATTAAATCTCCAGTACTACATACACAAATAAAGAGAGAGAAATAAAAGAAAAAGTCAATGAAAATGGGTTGCATTAGAGCATTTGCAAAAATAAACACATGCACACAAATAATTTGAACTCTTAAGCAGCAGTCACACCTTGAGGATTATTTATTATTGCATGCTAATACAGAGTAAATCTGAGTTTAGATTTTATAATAATAGATAATAATAGTGTGAGCAATTTCTAACTTATGCTAAAATAATCCATACATAATATTCAGAAAGCCTTCACAATGGAATTTATGACATATACACCAATGGTAGTTCATTCTTATAGAAAATTTGTGATTAAAATTTCAGTTTATAACTTACCATCAGAAAGTGTAACTACCGTGATATCATCAGTAGAAACTCCTGGTCCATAGCGATTATAAGCTAGGAATCGGAGAGTATATTCCGTGAATTTTTTCAGGCCTTCCAGTTTATAAGAGAGTCCATCAACCTCTATATTCTGGAGACATAAAATGCCAAAACTGTTATTAAGGAAGCACATTAAAGCAGAAATGGCAGCCATTCTGTGCAATCAGCGAGTCGGATGTTACTCCTGCTCGTGAAACTACATGCTAGCCTTCTAATGAGTTGTTGTAAAACCTCATTTGTGACACACACTCCCCCTTACAGCCCCAACTACTTGATAGTCTCCTTATTAAAATAGCACCTTGCTATTTTTATAGTCATTAGGCTCCAATTTGTTTTACACCATCCAGAGCCTTGAACAGTAAGAGTTATTCCACCCACTCCAACCCCTGGCAGGCGGAAGGCAGTGTGGAAATGCATGGGAACAGAGATTTGCTCCTGTACCCCAACTGGAATAATTCATCCAAAAGCCAGAGTTTTAGTTAGTTGCCTAATGAAATATGGCCACAGCTCTGGAAATTGTCAGATACTTTGCCATAATTTCTGGCTCCAAAAATGTAGGTTGTGATGTAGGTAGGAACTGTTGTCAGTACTTCACATCCGTAGTCAATGAGGTACTGAAGATGAAAGTCCCTAGGGAAATCAGAGCCAGCGCCCATCAGCTAACTACACAGAATGATCCGCACACTCACATCTATCTTGGGTGGTGCTGTTTTTGAATTTATTTAAATGGGCTAGTGAAGTGCATTACTGAAAGGCTAAAATATATAGAAAAGTACATCGAACAGAGAGTTGAAAAATAAGAGCTAAAACTGGTATGGGAACAGCCAAGAATAAAAGTAGGATCACCTAAGAGCAGCAGCTCAGCTAATGGTGTCTTATAACCTGAGACTAGACCTAAACTTTCTGAATAGAGCTATAGTATAAAAATGTCTTAAATAAAATATTCTGTAAATGCAGTTTATGTAGAAGCATGAAGACCTCTTTTTGGTTGGCAACCTTCACACATCATAGGACTATGATATCTTGAGGCTATGTTTCTATTTAATTGTTTACTTGTCTATATTTTTCCCACATAAAGTTGAGAATGTTCAAATACACATCTCTCTCTCTATATATGATATGTATACATCATATATATCTCACAAAATGAGATTGTTGACTATTATTTTCTTTCCAAAGACTTATTTTCTATGATTTTACTTGATCAACTAGTTTTTCTCTTTTTCAGGCATCGGTAAGAATTATGAATTACAAAGAAAATTCAAAGAGGAGGAGGGTAGGGTTCTAAAAGTAACTTCTGAAAACAGTAAGGAATGACAAGTCACAGTCTGATGGTTAGGACAGAAATAATCAAATATGTAAGAATAAAAAAAGCAGCTTAGCTAAGGCCATTGAATGTAAAGACAATAATCTTATAGGATAAGAATGGAAAATGTAAATATTCCCAGGTCAGATGGGTTAATGCAAATAGAGTTATTCACACTGGCCCAGGCTTGGCCCCAAATTGGCACCCTCTTTATCAATCTTATTTATTGTCCCATTACTTCTTTCATAACAGATTTCAACTACATTGCTTGACGTTTCCAATAACAAGTTTTTTTTAAAATGAATTGCCTGTCTGATGAGTATGCTAAACACTTGACTGCATCAAGAGCTTTCAGGTCTTCTACTTCTCCAGTTCAAAAGCTAGCTCCCCACTAGGTTGATGCTCTGTGACTCCTTCCCTTACCTACCTGTTCTCTCCCTGTGGACACTTCAGTGCAGAATAATCTATAACCTTGGACTGGGCCATTTGCATAGGCAGGGGGTTCCCAGGTAATAAGAATTGAGGTAGGTGAGGTAGATACTGCTTGCAGGTTTTCTACTGGCCCTGGAACTTGCACTGTATAGAAAAGAAATAAATTAGGAAGAAATCAATATAAAACACTAAATAGAAAATAATGAAACTTTAGAATCAAATTTAAAATTCAAGAGAAAATTTATAAAAATTGAATTATTTCATTTTCTAATGAAAGACACTATCAAGGTATATTGGTGTAATGAAAGAAAAGAGTTATATCTGAATCTGAATTCTTAAGCAAAAAAATTTTAAAGAAAAATTTTTCTTCTCTACCAATATATCATTGTCTTTGCTGCTAATAACTATAGAAAGAGAAATATAATTAAGTACTTGAATATTTTGGCTTTACTTATAATTTTAAAAACAGCATAGTTATGGGTAATTTATCCTGTTGTTTTTATTTTAGTCAGCACTTAAGTTTTATTTATTCATTTATTTAAAATATTGCCTGTATTCATTCATTCTTTCTTTCTTTCTTTCTTCCCTTCTTTCTTTCTTTCTTTCTTATTTATTTATTTATTGGTGCTTTGCAATTACACAACATGGTGAGATTCAAAGTCATACAAACAAACACGCACACAGGTTTGGTGTATTTCTCTTCAGGTCTCACCCTGCTACACATGCTTCTCCAAACATTGTAGTAATATTGGGAGTGATATTTTCATACATGGGCATAGCATTATAAAAACTCTCATCATCAAAAGAATATATCAGATAAATAAAATGCTGCCTGATTATAGGTCTTTTAAATACTTTTAGCATTTCCTTTTCAATTTCAGTTTCTAGTGTTCCAAGTTCTCAAATATCAATTACTGTACTTAATCAAGGATAGACAATTTGCCTATTAATGAAATTAGATATAAACAATCCTCAATCACTTAATCAAAATGCTCTGTCCAGGTGTATTTCAAGATTCAGAAATTTTCAAATTTTACTAAGTAAGAGCTTGTATTTCATTTTTTACTCTAAGCAAGAGGTCATACTTTTATACCTAGCAACCTGATGGAGTTTATTTTCTTATGATATTTATTATTGTTCTATTCATAATTAATTCATTATTAATTATTTTATTCTTCCAACCATCCCAAATTTGACCAGCAAGGCCTTCTTTAGGTTGGTTGGTCCCTGTGTCCTTGTGATCTGCCCCTTTCTTTATTGGAGCATTTCCTTTATGTCTGGCCCATCTTGAGCTTGACCTAGCTCTGAAATCAGACATTTCTACAGGAATTTCTGGTTCTTCTTGATGGGGAATGACATTCCAGACAAAGATCAGAATGCCAGTTGTGTTCATGCTATTTGAGTGCCGTCACTTTTAGGTCCTTCCAGTGAGTGAACTAAAAAACACATGCATATATGCCTACATATCCGTAAACTTGTGTTTACATATTTACATATAGTGGAATAGATATCATGCTGATACTTTCATGACTCCCACTCCACTTCATCTCTGCTGGCCTTCTCTCGCTCTTCCATGCCTTATCAAATGCAAACTTTCTTTCACAGGAAGACGCCTCCTTCCAACACATTATGTTTCACAGACATTTTTTCAGTGTTACCCACCTCAATACTCTTCCAGGAAGGAATATTTTTTTCTCTAACAAACACCTGTTCTTCAAAAGGAACTTTTTTTTTTTTCAGGTCTGGGGATGGAACCCAGGGGTATTCCACCTCTGAGCTACACCCCCTGCCCAATTTCTTATTATTTATTTTGAAACCGGGTCTCACTGAGTTGCAAAGGGCCTCACTAAGTGGCTGAGGCTATCTGCAAACCGCAATCCTCTGGTCTCAGCCTTCCAAATGCTGGGATTACAAGTGTGCGCCACCACGTCCGGCTTCAAAGGGAACTTAGAAAGACAATATCGAGAAATGGAGAGTCTCAATTCATGTCACAGTTAATTATAGCTATATAATTATAAATGTACTATAACAAAGAAGTCATTTGGGTTCATAATTAAAGAACAAAATAAAATAAAACCCTATTTGCTTATTTGTTTAACTAGATTGTCACAGTACAATATTTTAAAGAACAGTAATAGAAGCTAGGTGTGGTGATGCATCCCTCTAAACCCAGTACTTGGGAGGCTGGGACAGGAAGGTTGCAATTCTGAAGCTATCTTCATCAACTTAGTGAGATTCTAATTTTCATTTCCAAATAAAAAAAATGAAGAAAGGTTGGTGGTGCAGCTTGGAGGTAAAGTTTCCCTGGTTCAATCACCAGCACCACAAACAACAACCAAAATAACAGTATTTGAAGCACTTTTCATGGTTTTATGATTAGGTATACATTTATAAGAACAGTGTAAACATTTTAAGAGGGGACATGGTTGGTTTGGAGTCTGTTATTCCTCTCAAATAGGAAGATAGAGGGAAGAGCAAGGGTACTAAGCCCCAGTGACCTGCTTAAGATGTTTGTCAAATGTAGTCACCACTCACATAGTATGTACAGGCATGGCCCAGTGGTCTCTAATGGAGTAAATACATGTGCTCCTTCTTGCGTTCTCATGGCTGCACTGAAAGAGCGTTCCTTTTCATGAACACAGCACAAACTGAAAACAAAGACTCAGATTTTTAAGTGGCCCAAATTCTGTCATTCTTTCTGCCTAACATGGAACACATTCAAAGGTAGAAGAGATCAGACAAGGTTTCCCAAGGCAGAAAAATCTACAGAGGAATAGCAGACTAATGAGTAGACTCGCAGATGCCCGAGAGCAGGAAAGAAGAGGCAGTGTTGAGAAACTTTCTACCCATTCAATCCACTATAGAACAATGACCTGCTAAAAAGCAATTCAAATAATTACAAGTTTCAAGGAGCAAAGGAGAAGAGAATGAACTCACACTCTATCTCACCTCTCACATGCACAGCAGGTAACCAATTTTGCAGAAATACTCATAGTGTGAGAAGTGCCATGCTATTCTGTGAGTTTCCAGAGGCTCCAAGAGCAAGAGGAGAAAGTGGTGTCTGTGTGTGTGTGTGTGTGTGTGTGTGTGTGTGTGTGTCCCAACGATGACTATGAGAAAAATCATTCAAGTTTGAAAACTCATGGAAATCAGATAATATCAACCATACAGTAGCTTCCATCAGGCATCGTAGGGAAAATACATCATAAGGATATCAGCAACTCCAGGCTGTAATCCCATAAGAACAAACCTCAGGCCACACTTCCTCTGTTAAGCCATGGCTAAGCCCAGCCATTGACACATAGTTTACTGAATCTTTTTTCCCAGGGAAAGTGGTCAGAAGAGTCCATTTCATTTCATAAATAATAGTAGCAACTGTATTCTCTACAGGGATAACATACATGATGGTTGCTATACAGAAATTATTCAATAAATGTGTGTTGTATTGAATGACTTTAAATACAATGGTCACAGAGTACCATAAGTGACAAATCTAAAATACACTGTCTAGATTTTGATTTTGTTGATTTGGTACCATTACTAAAAGTGGCCAGATATAGTCTAACATACCTGATGAGAAAGTTCGCGTTGGCATCTATGTGTACTGTATGAACATGAACCTCTGAGCTTTTTGCCTGCCTTGTGACTTCTTTATATTTATAAAGCTTAAATGTTATTGATTAGAGAATATTAGGCTGTAAGTACTACACTGGACTCAGTTGGCATGGGTAGTGCAAACCCTAATCATTTACTCATCAATTATATTTGTCTGTCTTCCTAATGGCCTTTGGACACTATTACCAAAAATGTATGCTTGAGTTTCCAGAAGGATTCCAGAGATAATAGACACAGGAAGTAAAAAGGAACATTCAAGGCCTTTAGTTCAAGTATTAATAAGCAATGTCTGTGCTTTTGCCATTTGCCAGCCGAATTAGAACATTCTCTTTGTTGGGGTGAAGTTACCATTTGCCTTTTTTTCCTGAGAAAGGATTGCTCTTCAATACTAAGCTGTTTTCTCCTTTGACATTTTTGTCTTAAAATACGATTTATTTTATGATTTAAAAATACTACAAGATTTTGTTTAATATCCTCACATATTAAGATAGAAATGTCACAAATTTATGTTGGTTTGAATAAATAAAATATCAAAACTTCAAAGGATAACCATCAAATTATACAATTTTTTTCTTTCAGAAAATGCAAGCCTTGCCAGGCATGCTGGCACATGCTTGTGATCCCTGTGCTTGGGAGGCTGAGACAGAAGGATGGCACAGGTTTGGAGCCAGCCTCAGCTACTTAGTAAGGCTCTCAGTAACTTAGTGAGACCCTGTTTCCAAATAAAATATAAAATAGGTCTGGGAGGCTGGGCATGGTGGCGCATACTTGTAATCCCCGCAATTGGGAGGTGGAGACAGGAGGATGGCGCAGGTTTGAAGCCAGACTCGCTAGCTTAAGAGACCCTGTTTCCAAATAAAAATATAAAATAGGTCTGGGAGTATAGCCCGGAAGTAGAAAGCCTCTGGGTTCCAACCCCATCCCCAGTACCACCAAAAAAAAAGAAAGGAAAAAGAAAAAAAAAAAAAGAAATTCAAGCCTTCTGATGAGTACTTCACAATGTTTTCGTATCAAGACAGTCTTGACACTAGTTATTAAATGCTTATTTTTATTCACAAAAATGCTATAAATTCCAACCTATGAATTCTCTAGTGTTTTTTCTTTGAGTAATATCATATATAGATGACATATCATATACATATATATATATGTATACAGTTGTGAGCTTATTCAAATACACATATATAAAGTATATATTTAAATACAATTAATATACCCTTATGTATATGATATATTACATACACAGGAGCTGAAAACCAGAGAATAAAAAGGGAGATTCAAAATGCTCAACAATGGAATTAGATGTGAAATCAATATGGTTAACAGCCTCAGCTTTCCATTTCATTACATTTTTGTATGTCAGTCAAGAAACGTAATGGGCTTAACTGCTCATCATTTCTAAGATGTCTGTAATAGTCTCCACTGATCCCCTCAGTTGGACAATAATTTTGTGGCAAACTGCATCTAATTTTTCTCCATTTCCATTGAAGTTACCTATTCTTCAAAGAATAGAAAGATTTCAGAGCATACGCATAATCTATGCAAGTAACTCGTCAATCAATGTCAGTCTACTGAACTACCTTTTTTAAATTTCAATATTGAATTACAGTAGAAATTCATTATAACACCTGTATCTAAGAAGAAATTAAATAGTTATATTGGAGTAAATGAGATGTATTACATGTCACTATTTGTACTGGAAACTGAAAATTCTGACTATATATAAATTTGTAGGATAAAAAAGCACTTTTTAATGAGATCTTTTTGCATATCAACGCAAAAACGGTATATAAAAGTTAGACAAATCTTTAATAACATATGTTTAATCACATATAACATAATCATATGAAAGACAGTGTATGTGTATATTTGTGTGTATGTGCGTGAGAGAGAGAGAGAGAGAGAGAGAGAGAGAGAGAGAGAGAGATTCTACCATGTTTAATGAGGTACAGTTGATTATTTATATATGATAGGAGATATGATATTCCTGTCTCTATGATAGGAACCTTTTCCTGTCATCAAGAGTCTATGATTCCTCTGAAATTGCATGCATATTTTCAAATGTAATATGATTATTTTGAGATGTATAAGTCCATAGTTTCTGTTATTTTGGTCTTTGATCTTCGATGTGATAACTTCTGATTGGTTGAGATGACATGATCAGTTTCTTTGGTTTTAAAAAATCAGTGATAATTTATCATCAAATCATTTGTTGTGATTGCTAATCCTATTATGATAGGAAATATGATAATAATTTCTTTTTAAAGACATTTATGATTTGTAAATAAATAATGTTTCCAAAGCTTAAATATGTTTGTGAACTAGACTTCTTTATCACTTTCCAAATCATGAGTATTTCAAAGACAGTGGAGTTAATCTGGTTTTAATTCGCTAAACATTTTCAAGATATTATGCCTTCTGATGATCAAGGAGTCTTAAAACAAAAGAGAATTAACTTCCTTTTGTCTCTATTACTTCTCCTTCTATTTCTATAAACTATCCATCTACTAATTCACTTTACTGATTTTTAGAGACTTTAATTATTATTTTAATTGGTGCATTGTAGTTATGCAACGTAAAGGCATACAAGATGGTAGAGGCATATAGGCACACATCACTTACCTAGCCCTTCCACAATTCACACCCTATTTCCTTCCCCCTCCCTCCTTCTCATGTTTGACTTAGTGATTGACTTGATATGCTTGTGAACGTACATCATGTACATTAGAAAATTTCCCTCTTCTCCCTTTTCATATCCCTCAGTTGGGTCACCTTATTTGCTTCTCTATGGTTTCTCCTCCTTAGTCTAGAGTTCTTCCTATTACCCTTTACTCCTTAGCTTCCACATATTAGGGGGAACATCTGATTTTTAAATTTTAGTGGCTGACTAATCTCACTTAGCAAAATGTTCTCCAGTTCTATCCCTTTCCCCACAAATGACATATTTTTCTGCTTTATGTCTGAGTAAAACTTGATTGTGTACATATTTCATAGCTTTGTAATCCATTCATCTGTTGATAGACATCTTGGCTGGTTCCATAGTTTGGCAGTTGTGTGGCTATGACCATAGATCACATGCATTAGTATGTGTCTTAATTAGTGTAGGTCTTTAATTTGGTAATTAAAGAACTTAATTATGATAAAATATGTTTCTCGGAAAAAATCTTGAGTTTTAAATAATCTTTTTCAAATAAGAATATGAATATAGAGGTTTCAAAGACAAAGTTTGAAAAGGACCAAGGTGTGCCACTATCTTAATAATGCCGAACAAGACATATGCCTCAGCCATTAGACTAATGTATCTCAGTGAGAAGTTCAAAATTAAGATAAATGTTAATGCTACACAATATGGAGTTGAACATTTAGGTATTTCAAGTTTTGTTTTCAAAAGTCTTTGTAGTACAATTAGTTCTAATGTTCCTAAATCATCAGTTTAATGACCTCTTTTGTTTGTTTTAGAACCAAATTAAGAAGAGTTTGAAAAAAAAACTGAATATTTTGTAATTCTAATAATAACCTATACCTCATATTCCCTCAACTCAGGACAAAATTCTGAGAATGATTATATCTTTTTATCAGTTTACTAATTTAAAAATTCTTGAGTATTTTTAAAGATGGATAACAAAGAATATAAGTACTTATCTTTAGATATCTACATAGATTTACACTACAAAGCTCTCCTCCTTGAAGTAGCAGCTTCTATTGCCAATGATTTTCTCAATTAGCATATTTCCAATGCAAATCATTTCTGCAAACATTTGCACTCATTGATAATAAAGCACATACTTTGATTATCTCCTTGATTTTTTTTTTTCTGTAGTTAACAGCTTTTGTGATATTTTGGTGAAATCTCTTTCTATTCTGTATGAGAAATGTGACATCAAAAAGCCTGCAGGCAATGTCATTATTAACATAATGAAAACTTTTGCCGGGTGTGGTGGTGCACACTTGTAATCCCCATGAATGGGAGGCGGAGACAGGAGGATCATACAGGTTCGAAGCCAGCCGCCCTGGCTTGAGAGACCGTGTTTCCAAAAAAAATAAAAAATAAAAATAAAATAAAAAAATATATATATATATTTAAATATATATAAATAAATATATATAGGTCTGGGAGTGTAGCCTGGAAGTAGAAGGGTTTCCAGGAACCCCAGTACCACCAAAAAAACCCTACAAAAAAACAAAAAGACAAAAAACAAACAACACACACACAAAAAAACAAAAACTCTTTTTGAAGGAACTATACATAGTTAGGAGAAAGGACAGTAATTTGGAAAGAAAGAAGCAAAAACTATAGGGTAGGTTTCTATTATGTAATCAGAGAAGCCTAGTAAGATTGAATTGGAGAAAACAATTAGTACCTGTTCATTTTGCTTTGGGTTTTAATGGTTACTATTTGCTAAACTAACTCCCCCCATCTATCTATCTATCTATCTATCTATCTATCTATCTATCTATCTATCTATATGTTGTGTATGTGTGTGCAAAGATGTAGAGAATCAATATATATGTATATACTAATAAAGACAAATTTGTATGTCAAATAATAATTCTTATAAGTATCTCATATATACACATACATATCAATTAATGGACATTTTGACAGCCTAATATAAATAGCTCTGAAGATTCTTTCTCAGTAAAAAATAGTCTTGAAAGTATAATTCTTGTGAATCAACTAAGAACTTGAAGGGGTTTGATAATAAAAATGATTATAGGAATTGACCGCAAGATAAAGTCATTCTAGGAAGGTAGCTCAGAATTTTTTATACTAAAACAACCAAGTAGTAATATATATTGCTAATACATGTTAAGTATTTTGAATTTTACTTTGGAAAGCAAAGAAAATGTCTCGAAATGCAAAATGTAGTGAAGATTTCAGTCTTTGTGGTTGAGATCTTGGGTCATTTAAACTGGAGACTTCTGAGTAATGTGTAAGTCAACTGTTTTTATGACATAAAAAATCCTGCCTAAAATATGACACACTGAGGATAAAAGATCTCAGCCAAATGTGTTTCATTTTACCTAAGACATATTAAAGTCAATCACTAAGCCAAGCATGAGAAGGAGGGAAGGGGAAGAAATGGGGAGGGAATTGAGAAAGAGCTAATTGGGTAATTTGTGCATGTATGTTTCCACCGTCTTGTATCCCATTAAGATGTATGACTAAGCCGGGAGTGGTGGCCCATGATTGTAATCCCCGTGCTTGGGCGGCGGAGACAGGAGGATCGCGCAGGTTCAAAGCCAGCTGCGCTGGCTTAAGAGACCCTGGTTCAAAAAAAAAAAAAAAAAAAAAAAAAAAAAAATATATATATATATATATATATATATATATATATATATATATATATATATAATAGGTCTAGGAGTGTAGCCTGGAGGTAGAAGGGCTTCCAGGAACCCCAGTAACACCAAAAAATAAATAAATAATAAATAAATAAATAAAACAAGTAAAAAAGAGAAATTACAAATGGTATCAACATAACATAGGACTTTTTTTTTTTTTTTTTTTTTTTTTTGGTGGTACTGGGGTTCCTGGAAGCCCTTCTACCTCCGGGCTACACTCCCAGACCTATTTTATATTTTTGAAACAGGGTCTCTTACGCCAGCACGGCTGGCTTCGAACCTGTGCGATCCTCCTGTCTCCGCCTCCCAAGCGCAGGGATTACAAGCGTGCGCCACCACGCCCGGCTAACATAGGACTTTTTAAAGCAAAGGCTGGCCCAAGCAAGAGAGAGCCACTAATCACTGAAATAGTTTTAAAGCAGGTTTTTTTGTGGTTGTTGTTTTGTTTTTGAGAGTCTAGGGATGGAACTCAGAGGCATTCAAACTCCGAGATACACCCCCGCCCTATTTTTATTCTTTATTTTGAAATAGGGTCACATTAAGTTGTGGAGGGCCTCACTAATAGCTGAGGCTGTCCACGAACCTAGATCCTCCTGTCTCAGCCTTCCAAATGCTGGGATTACAAGCATGTGCCACCATGCCCGGCAAAAGCAGTTATTTGTTTTTTGTTTTTGTTTTGGTGGTACTGGGGTTCTTGGAAGCCCTTCTACCTCCGGGCTTCACTCCCAGACATATATATATATGAAACAGGGTCTCTTAAGCTAACACTGCTGGCTTTGAACCTGCACGATCCACCTGTCTCCGCCTCCCAAGCACAAGGATTACAAGTGTGCGCTACCACGCCCGGCTAAAGCAGGTTTTTAAAATACTGAATTCTGAGCCGTGTGTGGGTGGCACACGCTTGTAATCCCCGCGCTTGGGAGGCTGAGACAGGAGGATCACACAGGTTCAAAGCCAGCCTCAGCTACTCAGTGAGGCTTCCAGCAACTTAGTGAGACCCTGTTTCCAAATAAAATATAAAAACGGTGTGGGAGTATAGCCGGAGGTAGAAAGCCTCTGGGTTCCACCCCCAGTATCACCATAATAATAATAATAATAATAATAATAATAATAATAATTAATAATAATATAAAAATACTGAATTCTAAAATAAACTTTCTAAATATTTCATGCCAAAAAACAGATTAGTGAAGGCATGATATAATATAAACCAAATATTATTGACTTAAAATTTCCTCCCTCCTCCATGAAATAGTATGAGTCTGGTTATTCTTCATTGTGATTGAAAAGCTTAGATAAAAGGACCAGATTTTGAAGTCTAATCATACTTTATATGTGTTTACCATTCAGTGCTCTCTCCAGGATTGCTAAATATTTTACATCTAGCAATTTTTAAGAAAATTATTCAAAGAGAACAAACACACACAATAAAATAAACATAGAGATGAATAATAGACTTAATATAATAGATATAATTAAGTATAGAAGAGTTCCAAAAACAAATCTATCAATGAGTATAAAAGCAGATAGGATTGGTAATGGGGAGTTTTGGTAATAACATTTCTTGAAGAACAACTAAGAATTTTACTGATGAAAAATAAAGAAATAAAAAGAAGAATCAGGATGTTTCAAGGATGAAGGACAAATCTAACAATTCAGGAAACCCTGACATGAATGAGTTTGATGGATAATGGTCTTGGCATTGGTCTTTCCAAAATAGAAAATACAAGCTGGTAAATGGAAAACTACAATTTCACTTGGGGGAAGGCTTGAGATGATGAATTCAAGTAAAAATATTGAAAATAGTTTCAAGGTGAACTATATTACCAATGACACAGTTAATCTGATATTGAAGAACCAAGCCACTCTTTCCAATACATGGAACTATCATAAAA
Organism: Muscardinus avellanarius; assembly: GCF_963383645.1. Classification (NCBI taxonomy): domain Eukaryota; kingdom Metazoa; phylum Chordata; class Mammalia; order Rodentia; family Gliridae; genus Muscardinus; species Muscardinus avellanarius. The sequence continues at coordinate 22,502,797 of NC_137803.1, forward strand.
TTTCCTTTCCGTTTTGTTAAGCACCATCAACAAATAAAGGAATATTCTACCCATTTTAGAAAAATGTCATATCTCTCATGATACATAAAGCTTAAATTTTCATCTTTTTTGTTAGAATAACAAATATTCTAATGTTAAAATAATCAGTTTGAAACAAGTATTTACAAAAATTTCTAATTTTCAAATGAATTCTTCAGGACATTTTTTTTTCTTGGTGCTACTGGGGTTCCTGGAAACCTTTCTACATCCAGACTACACTCCCAGATCTATTTTATATTTTTATTTGGAAACAGGGTCTCTCAAGTCAGCAAGGCTGGCTTCAAACCTGCGCGATCCTCCTGTCTCCGCCTCCCAAGCGCGGGGATTACATCTTATAAAAAACTTTCAAATACAAATAGTGGAAAAGGGGACGCTCTCTTTGAGATAACTGGTGTGGGAAAATAATTAAAAGATTCAAGTAGAAATGAAACATGTTATTTAGCAGTAGTGTATTCTTGGTCCAGAATATATAAATATTCTGAACATGATTTTCTCAGAAGTTCTTAGTTTGTATATCACAGAGCTATTATAAGATTATGGAATCAGGCGTGGCGGCACACACTTGTAATCCCAGCACTGGGGAGGTGGAGACCAGAGGATTGCAGTTTGCGGATAGCCTTGGCTACCTAGCGAGGCCTCTTGCAACTCAGTGAGACCCTGTTACAAAAAAATATAAAGACTGACGGGCTTGGTGGCATATGCTTGTAATCCCCACGCTCCCCACGCTTGGGAGGTGGAAACAGGAGGACTGTGTTGGTTTGAAGCCAGCCTCACTGGCTTAAGAGACCCTGTTTACAAACAAAAAATATAAGAAAAGGTCTGGGAGTGTAGACTGGATGTAGAAGGATTCCATCCCCAGTACCAGAAAAAAAAATTATATATATATATATATATATATATATATATACATATATATATATATATAGAGAGAGAGAGAGAGAGAGAGAAGAGAGAGAGAGAGAAGAGAGAGAGAGAGAGAGAGAGAGAGAGAGAGAGAGAGAGAGAGAGAGACAGACACTAAAAAATAGGATCGGGGTGTAGCTTGGAGATAGAATGCCCCTGGGTTCTATCCCAAGTACCGCAAATATATATATATGAGATGACACAGGAAGCAGAGCATTGGAAATTATATGATATTGTTATTATTGTCTAAAACCCATAAACTTCGAATTTTGGTTCCCTCCCTAGACAATCAATGGAAAAATATTCTCTTCTTAATTCTCATGATTATTAGAAGAACATGGAGAGATGCTGTATGTGAGGAGGGATGCGAAGCATTGCATAGCACTGATGTTTAATCGGTGTAACATGAGACTTGACCAGAATTATGTTTATAAGTCTAAACTTGCCGAAAGGATGTTTCATAAAAAGGAAAAGGTGTGCCTGTGTCATCACAACTTGAGTGTTTTCAATTCATTAAGAATAACCCATATAGAGCTACAATTTTGTTCTATTTCTGTAACATGCAGGCCATACACTGATGTTTAATTCTTATAGAAGAGTCACAAACAGAAAGCCCCAGGAAGAGCATTTGCTGGTTTCTCACACTTAGTTCACAATGATTTGAAGATACATTTCTTCACATACATCTTGGCTCTATATAAATGAATGTGCATCAAAGAAGCAAGTATCTTCAGCTTATGCACATCCCAGAGTGCTTCCAATGGTGATAATGTAACCACATCCCAGCAACCTTTGCTGAAGTTGACCTGTACTATGATCGGAATGAAAAAATATCAATATATAATGTTTGAAGTTTTAATAGAGCAATAAATGGCATGTATAGATTATTTTTGTAAAAGATCCTTGCTATCATTTGTTAGAAGAGAAGGAAGTAGCCATTTTTAGCAGTCAAGTGAGCATATTTTTTATAAGGGCAAAAAGATCCTACCTTAAAAGATACCGTCTCTTTAGGTAAGAAATTAATTGTTTATCTATTTCTAGACTTTAAAAGATAAGCAAATGCTTTGGGTAAAGTGGCTCATTTGAAAGGAATTATAAATTAAAGAAGAAATTTGGAATTCTATTCTCCTGACACATAGGCTTCACAGAAGTCAGAATTTTGGGCTACCCTGAAACAGGAAATGCCATCACATCTTCTTTAATAAATCTTTGTTACAGAGACCAGCAGAAAAGAGTATAACGCCCAGAGTCAGGAAGCATGGGTTCAATCCAGACCCTTCTTCATTCAGGTTCTGTGGCTGAGATAAAGATACTCAACATATTTGAGCTTCAGTTTCCTTACCTTTAAAAGTAGGGTTTAAACAATGGTTAGCTGTAGGTTTGTTGTGAAGATTAACAACAAATAACTTATGAATAGTGTTTAGAAAAAAGACACTACTCAGTACAAATTAACTGTCTTTTACTGTATCAGGCACTGAAAGAAAATGATGGCTTCCATAGATCTCACAGTTGAAGGTGTCATGACCACAAAGAGCCAGAAGAGAAGAGAAGAAGGGTGCGAGACTTCTAGAGGCCAGAGAGACTATATCAGGCCTTAATGACCTTGGGATAATTTGGGTATTTTATTCTAGGAATCAGAAAGAAGTTAGTAGCTTTAAAAATATTGTGCTCTACTATTTAAAGACTACATTTGAGAGGACAAAAGTGGGTGTTGGAGGACAAGCTGGTAGAGTATCTGAGTTAGCCGAAAGAAAGAGGTTAAAAGCTTGAATTAAACGGACGGTGTTGAAAATGAAGAGAAGATGACAGATGTAAGACCTACGTGAGAGGTCAAATTAACAGAACTCAGGTTGGAGAATGGGAGTGAAGAGGATAGAGGGGGATAGCAAATGACCTGCAGCCAGGTGTGGTGGTATACACCTATAATCTCAGAACTTGGGAGGCTGAGACTAGAGGATCATAGGTTTGGGGACAGCCTCAGGAACATAGCAAGACACTCAGAAAACTAGAGGACCTTGTTTCAAAAACAAGTGAACAAAAAATACAAAGGGCTGGGTTATATTTTGGAGAAAGAATGTCCCCGAGTTGAATCTCTAGTACAAAGAAAAAAGAAGAAGAAAAGAAAAAACAAGACACTGGCCTACATAGCTAGCTGGGCAATTTGAGATTTGAGTGGTCTTCTCTGAGATGGGAAACACTGAAATAGACTAAATTGGGCAGGCATGTGGGTGTTGCCATGGGGGTGGGTGAATACTACAGTTTTAGCACCACATTGGGTTCGAGGTACCTCACTATTTAGAGATTGCTCAGCTGGTTATTTATTCTCATACATACAGTCAAAATGCAGTACTTTTCTCCATCTCCACCCTTCTTTCTCTGAATTTCTCAGACACCAAGCTATGAATACTTCTATGAATGGCCTCATCACATACCTTTTTACCATTTCAGCTCTTTATTTCCTCTACAATTTTCTGGGTTTTTTATTTGTTTGTTTTGTTTTCCATTTATAGTCAGCTGCTTTTCAGGAATGTCAGCTGGTCTCCAGATCTTGTGATCATCTGTTTATGCTGTTTCTGCCTAACTTAGTGCCTCTAAAACTGACACCTTGATCCCTTTTAAGAAAATCAAAATAATTGTTATAATTAAAACATCAGTCTATGCAAAAGCATTTCTTTCTGAGTTATTAATTGAAAGATAATGAAAATTTTTGCTTACTTGCTCTCTTGATACTTGGTAAAAAGAGACCAAGTTTAAATATCTCTCCTTACAGCAGCCACAATAAAAATTCCAGTAACAATGATGCTGGGTACATATCTGACCTTGACAATGCTGAAATTAATATTCACTTTGTGAATATTCTGACATTTATCACAGAGAAGCACCTTTAATGCCCTTACACATACATGCATGTGAGAGAAAGATTGATAATCACACAGGGCAGAAAACCTAGCTGTCCTGTATCTCTAGGAACCATCTAAAAGGCTCCCAGTCTGCTGCCTGAACAACCCTGAGGATTAAGTTTATTTTATTTTCAGTATTCAAAAGATAAGAAGTTTATTAACCACTTGGAAGATTTGGGTTTGTTCAGAGATAGTGGAAAGAAGACAGACTTTAGTAGTAAATCATCACATAGAAGGTGGAGAGTGACTTTAGTGAAACTGAACACAGGAACCGTGGTTTACTGCTAGGGATCAAAAACATCTCTTTTCTTTCTCTATACCCAGCTCTTTTGCTTTTATTCCCATTCATGCCATAAATTGTCAGACCAATTGAAAATAAATTAACTCATGTTCAAAGGCTATTATTATAAAGTCGAATAAGTGTGGAGTAAAGTAAGACAAATAATGGTTAAATATTAAAGTGAGATCATACTTTCAGAAATAAATTCTTATAGAAGGCATAAATTGGACCATAGCATATCAGTAACTGAAACTCCATTTAATGTAAGGCTGGCAACCTTCCTGAAATCTTGGCTGGAATAAGACACAAGGATACACATGTCAGCTATCACTGTCTAATAGAAATATAATGTTGTGAATTCTCATGTGTAGCTTATACTTTCTAGTAGGCATAAAAAAGTAAAAGTGAACTAAGTAAAATTAATTTTTAATAGCATATTTTAACCTGATATATATAAAATTCTATCATTTCAAAACATATCAATATAAAATGTAATGAGATATTTTCCCTTTTTTGTGGTGGTACTGGGTATTTAAACCAGGGAATTCTAATTCTGAGCTACATCCCAGCCCTATTTAATTTTTTATTTTGAAACAAGTTCTCACTAAGTTGTGGAAGGCCAAGTTGCTGAGGCTAGCCACAAACCTGCAATCCTCCTATTTCAGTCTCCTAAGTACTTGGATTATAGGCATGTACAATCATACTTAGCTCTTCATAAATTTTTTAACTGTCTTTAACATGCTGTGTATATTTCACACTTGTAGCACACCTCAACTCAGGCAAATCATATTTCAAGGGCTCAGGAGGCACTTGTGGTTAGTGGTTCCCATGGCACTGCAGATACAAACCATCCTCATAGGATAATCCCCAAATTCTTGGACAGTAATGAGACCCGGAATTCAATACTTTCAAAGAGTTGAAAAAATAGTGTAAAACCATTGATGGCATAAAACAAATCATATTACAGTGGTAAAATTAATCAAGCTGCTAAATTTAAACACTGCCATAATCTAAAATGTCAGTAATGTGTTATATTAATCTTAGTGCTTACATATGACAATAAATGATGAAATATATCACTAGAAGTAAGAGCAACTAAATTATGAGTTCTAAGCATTTTTGTGAAGAGCTGGAGATGAACTCTAAGTAAATAAAAAATAGAAATAGTCACTATTATTTTTTTGTTCTACTTCAAGGCAGGAGAGGGATTGGTATCAAGACGGCTAGGTGAGGGCTAAAATCAAGAAAGTGTTCTATAAAAGGGAGTAAAAATTATGATCCTGGAATGTTTCTCAGCATTAGTGTTTAACATAACTCATCCAAGCTGGCTAATTCTCAACAATGTTGGGATCTTAAAAATATTATGTTGCCATAACTAGATTTTCTAAACTAATTGTTAACAATGGTGAATTACAATAATTTTAACTCATTAATAATCTTTTGTTAGAATGTAGCTAATGCTTTTTTCCCATTTCCCCAAAATTGCCATGATTAATGTTAGCTTACACACATGTACACACACACACACACACACACACACACACACACACATAGAGAGAGTTTTAGCAATATACTAGTAATATTATAAGTTCAAACCTTATATTTGACACTATTAGTTTTGTCACATTTAATTTTGTCACATATAATGTAGAAGTTGGGATGGGTCAGAATTCTCATTTAAAGAATATTTTATAAGCACAGAAAATTGCTATGGGCTAAAGTTGATAGATTTTAAGATAATGACACATAACTACCATTTCAGGCCATAAGCATTAAAATTAGAACCTAATGCAGGTACAGTGATGCACGCCTGTAATCCCAGTATGTGGGAGGTTGAGAGAAGAGAAATATAGATTGGAATCTAGACTCAACAGCAACTTAGTGAGATGCTATTCCAAAATAAAATATGAAAAGGGCTGAGGATGTAGCTCAGAGGTAGAATGGCCTTGGGTCCAATCTCCAGTACCAAAAGCAAAACAAAACAAAACCAGAGCCCAGATGTTGGCATCAGGAAATGGGAGGACAGGATTGTGAGGGTTTTCCAACTGCAGGTGAATTAGGAAAGTGGAATGTGGTCCATGTCAGCAATGGTTCTCAGTTGGCTCAGCCAACTGCATCCCGGGGACTCTCACACTTACCAGTGTCCTTAGGTCATCTAAACAATTCGGCTAGACTTAACATTTAGGAAATGGTGTGTCCTACTACCGACAAAGCAGAGTTAGCATTTGGGAGAGAGGAAGAAGGTAGAAGTATATCAGGTATAATTATTAAGATGTCAGAGATATCACTCAATACCAATATTTCTTCCTTGTTGAGAGATAATGATTGAAATGATTAAAGATAAAAGCTAACTTCTTAACCAATCAAAAGAATATGCATATGCATATATTTTATATGTGTATACTATATAAATTTTATAATCTGTACATGCATCTTATATATATTATATATATTCTTTATAATTTGCTTACTTCTCTATCAGCATACATTTCATCTCTTTCTTTTTGTAGGGTAATATACTGGGCTGAATAGTACTCTACATCCATGTGTTCATGAAACCTCTGAAGGTAGCCTTAAAACAAGTGTCAAGAATTTCTAGCCACCACCAGGAGCCATAAAAAGGCAACAAAGGCTTTTATCACACCACCTTTAGAGACCACAGCCCCAATGACACTTGGATTCTAGACTCCTCAGCTCCAGCATGGTGAGAGAAGACATTGGAACTGTTTTAAGTTACCCAGTTAGGTGCTCTGTTAGGACAGCCTAGGAAATTATTACATGCAGTGAAAAAGGTAATGACTTCTTGAAAAGTATTTATCAAAATAGAAATATCTCATTCTAGAACCCAGGCCTTATGCTTATTACTTCATGCTGTTTTGATATATAGAAAGATAGATGAAATGATCTCAATTCTTCTGTGAACCAAGTAAATCAGGAATCTAGATGTAAAGGTAGTGACCCTACCAGTTTAATAATTCACCCGTGACTGGCCTTAAATCTTCTGGTCTATAAAGGCTATCTTTTGTAGAGTTTAGTGGTTGCAAGTTATTATCTCAATGTTCTTTATGGATTCCTGTCTGATTGAGAACACTGGGTAAATATTTTTGCACTTTTTGGTGCCCTGATTTAGTGGACAATCTGTGATTCCCCAAGATACAGAAAGAGGAAAAGGACAGGTATGTCAGAAGCCAAAAGGCAAATTTCTTCATAGTTCTGAGGCCTTCATTTGGCCTTTTACCAGGCTTTCTGCCTGTACAACTCTGATGAGCTCATAGAATAAGAAGAATCCACCTGTGGGTCATCCCTAAATGGACAACCCATTAGAACTCAATCTCTTGTCTCATGAACAGAGGCAAAGTACACATTAGAACACAAGTTGGCTCTGGGTTAAAACTTTCATTGGCAATGATTTTCTTCTTTCAGAAGGATTCCTTGGAAAATCTCGGGCAGCTAGAAACCTGGGCTACATATCTGAGGCCACCTTTAAGTCAATTCTCTTTCCAGTATTAGCAATATTAAATTATACTCCAAAGGCCTGATAAAAAATATTTCTAAAAAGGAGGTTTTTCCAGGGAGGACAAATACTTGAGCATCCTCTGAGTATGGCACCATGTATACATCTGGAGTTAATTCACTCGGGATCTGTAGGATACACATGTTTTGTAGTATATAACATGGAAAGTTCTCCCATGGTTTTCCAACAATGGTACCATCATTGTCACTATTAGAAGCTAAATTCTGCATTGCACAATATGATGGCATGGCTATATATGATATATTATGTTTATATTCAAAGACGTATGCAGTATTTGCTTTAAGTTCACAGTATGAAAATAATGTTTGCACATTTTTAACAGTCAAACTTAACATGTTAAAAAAAAAAAGAATTTCTTAAGTAGGACATGGTGACACAAATCTATAATCCCAGTACTCAGGAGGCTGAAACAGGAGGATCACAGGTTTGAGACGAGCCTCTTAGTAACTTAGCAAGGGCCTCTGTGACTTAGTGAGACCCTGTTTCAAAAATAAAACTAAAAAGGGGTTGGGGGAATAGCTCAGAGAATTCTCCTGAGTTAAGTCCTCAGTACCACAAAAAAAATATGATTTGTTTTCAAAGTCACTTCCCTTCCTATGTACCTTCAAAATTATCTTCTTCAGTTTTCTGATTCTATTAAATTAAGCTATCATTCACCCACTACTTTTTTTTTTACCTTTTTTATTTTTCTTTTACAAGTGAATTGTACTCATACATCTTGATGCGGTCCAGGGTCATAGAGACATATTTGCACAGAGCACTTGCTGAGCCCTCCCCCAGTTCCCACCCTGCTCTCTCTCTCCCTCCTCACCTTCCCATGCTCAACACAATGATTGGCTTTGGTGAATTTGCATATGTACTGATGTCCATTGAGGTGTTTCCCTTTGCAAGTCTTCTTTCTTCCTCCCATCTCCCTCAGTTAGGTCCCCTCCTTCACTCCGCTAAGATTTCTCCTTCTTTGTCTAGAGTAGCTCCTGAGTTCTGATTTCTCCCTAGCTTCTGCATATGAGGGAGAACATCCACTATTTTACTTTTTGTGACTGACTAATCTCACTTAGCACTATATTCTCCAATTCCATCCATTTCCCTGCAAATGAGATAATTTTGTTCTTTCCCAAACCCTAAGAGTAAATTTTACTACTGTCTTTTCCCCCATATCTAGCTCAATATCTTGTTCCTGTCTTCCAAAGGTATCCTGGATTCTTTCTGTTTTCAACTTCTCCAAAAGTACCTTGAAAACCTAAGCTATATCTTGATTAAGCTACTTCAGTAGCCTCCTCCTCTTTGTGGTTCTGTTTTAAACATGAAAGCAAACTAAGTTACCCACTGCTGAAGACACTCCTTCACTAAGAGTGAATCCAGATTTTCTAATGTGTCTTCCAAGGTTTCTCAGCATGAGTCCCTACCACCTCTCAACACCATCTCTGCCCCCATTCCTGGCTCTTGCTTCTCTATAGTCCAGCCATCTCTTGCTTTTCCCTTACAAGGTCCTGGCAATTCCTTAATAGTTGAGATGCCTCCCCCCAGATCTGAGGCAGCATTGCCCCAAATTCACCAGATCGTTCCCTTAAATGCTCCTTATATAATATAAGAAGGCTTTCTCTGACCTCCTATCTAGAATCATTCCCATCCTCTTCATTCTACATCCTCCTCTTAAGCTGTTTAGTGCTATTGCATGCTTTATTATGATTTGCTCATCATTCCTCTCTATTACTGAAATATAAACATCATAAAGGTACATACTCCGTCTCTCTTTACTGCCCAATTCCCAATGCTAAGACTAAAGTGGAGCCCACTGGGTGCACGCAGTGACTATTTGTTGAATGTGTGAACAGACAATTTCCAAGATGATGTTTAGACTAATTTGGAAAGTGAAAAATGGGCTCATGTGGGTGGAAAGATGGACTATGTGATGAATAAACCAGCATAAGCTCCTTGCTCTTAGAAATATTTGATAAAAACCTAAAAGGAGAAATAGACACTTAGAAAATAACCTGAAGGAGAAGAAAAGCATTTGAGAGAAACATGGTTATATAAGGAATAATTAGAATCAAGTAGCAGAGTAATGAAAAATTACAGCAGCAGCAGCTATCATTTATGGAAGGCTAACAATATGCCAGAAGCAGGTTAATATCTCACTTAATCATCATAGTTACCACTTAAAGGAGTACTGCTGTGTTCCTATTTTGAACTTGATAAAATCCTTAAAATATCTCTGTAAGATACACATGAACTCATTTTACATAGGAGGTAACTGGTTTAAACTATCTAACTCAACTAAATTAATTAGTAAATCAAACCCAGTCAGACTTCGGAATTATTGTTTTTATGTATCTTTCACTACTTCTATTTGGAAGTTACTTGGATTGACCACGGGTTTGATTTTGAGTTGATAAAAAAAACTCATGATCATTTTCATCCCAAAACTAATGAAAATCATCTTCCCTTTTATTTTTAACAGCTATGACAACAAGAAGTAAATACTGTCACCTTAAAAATCTTGACATTTCCATCCATAGTAACCACCCTAACTGTAATATATCCTATGATCTGAAACTCTTTCTCAATTCCACTCCTTCTTAGATGTGATTGGGGGCTTCTCCAGGGGGAGAGAGTGGGCTAAAGCAGGAAAGTTTTTGTGTCCATGTCTACCGCTGTCATATATCTTCCTCCAGTAGAATTAATACCTTTATTAAAATAATATAGGACAGGAACTTTGGACATAAGGAACAATAGTTTCTCACATTATTGAATTTTGTGTAACGTATAAGATTTATTATTTTTACAGCATGAAGAATATAATCTGGAGTTAAAGAATCCATTAAATAGTTAAATGATTTTAAAGTGAGCTCTAGTTATAAAAGTCCAACTTAATGTTATTTTCTGCTGGTGGTATATTATAAATAAACATGTGATACTTTTGAAAGGACACTAAAATAGCTGAGTGTGGTGGTGCATGCCTATAATTCTTAGCAATGGAGTAAGAACCTGTTTCAAAACAAAAAATAGAAAAGGGCTCAAAGATAGCATGCATCTGAGTTGGATCTCCAGTACCACAAAAACCAAAAATCAAACCAAAACAAAACAAAAAATACTAAACTACTTCATATAGCCAACATTTTGTGTATTCGATTTTTTTTTTTTTTGGAGTGTGCTAGGGATTCAACCCAGGAGCATTCTATCTCTGGGTTATATTTCCAGCCCTATCATTTTGAAATAGGGTCTCACTAAGTTGTGGAAGACCTCACTAAGTAGTTGAGGATGGCCTCTAATCTGTGATCCTCCTATCTCAGCCTCCCAAGTACTGGGATTACAAGTATGTATCAACATGCCTGGCTTGTGGCTTGCGGATTGAATTACATACACATTAAATTATACATTAATTACATACATATACCTTGCAATACCAACTTTATTTTAAAAAAAAGATGAAATAAATTTGATCCCATGGTATGATTTAGAAAAAATTGACATATTTTCATCAAAATTTTATCCTTAAATTTTTATGTTTCTGTGCTTTGAATATTTTTTAAACAAATGTTGACACTTTCATCTCTAAGGCATCAGTATTTTGAGGATGGGTCCTTCAGGAGGTGACTATTCCAAACAGTGCTCAGCCCCCATGAAAGGATGAATACCTTATAAATAGGCTGGAGGAAAGAACTAGCACGCAGCCATTTTTGTTTTTCTGTTATTGCTGCGATGTGAGAATACCGCATGCATATCTTCTTGAGGATGTAGCAACAAGGTCTCATCTATGAATCAGTGAACATGTCTCATGAAACACCATAATTTCCACCAGGGTCTTGATATTTAGTCCTTCAGACTATGAAAACTAAAGCCTTGTGTGAGAGGACTGAGATGCAGGCTCCTGCTTGAAGGGTTAACAAAGCAACCCTGGCTCCTGAGAAGCAGCTTGGGATGCCAGGCGGGGAGGCCAGCACACTTCCTCTAATCAGTGAGCTGTGAGTCTTGCCTTCAAGGTCGGAAGCAGCTCCGGCCCTCTCTCTGAAGGTCCTTCCCAGCATAGACATCTCTCAGAAAACTTATCGGTATGATAAACAGCTTGAGATGTTATGAGCAATCACAGGAGTTCTTTGCTACTAACTGTAAAACAAAAAGTTGTTTTGAGACTAGTCCTTTAGCTTTACTCACACACAACTATTGTTGCTTTAAGGTAACGTTATAATGTCTAAAATAGTTAACTCATCTATGGATCCCATGGAAGCTTTCTGTATAAAAGTCTGATTGCTCTTTCAATAAAACATGCAGTGTACGTGAGACCTGCATTCCCTGAGTCCCGTGAATCGGCTTTACCCTTAGGTCTCCGGTGCACTAGACACTGACACCTTGGGTATGCTATTATAGCAGAAGAAATGGACTAAAAATATTCTTGCTTTTTTTTTCTTTTGTATCCTCAGGAACTTGTAGAAGGCTAAATCCCTCAGAAGTTTTGATGAAAAAAATTCTCATGGACTGTATAGACAGAGTGCTCTTGCGATGACGGAGTGTATAATATACATGTGGCAAAATGCTAGCTCTAGTTCCTTTCTATCTTTTCTCTTCCTTAGTCATGTTCGTAACATTCCATAGAAGGAGTTCCCTAAAACTACATAACTCAGTTCTTTAATCTTTGGATTAAGAGGTTTTTTGGTTTTTTTTTTTTAAGCTGCCCCAGCAAGATGACAATATCCTCAGAGATGCACAGGATGCCTTTTTCTCTAATTCAATTTAGCAAAAAAAAAAACCTGCTTTCATTTTCAGTAGGATACATAATCACACCAAGCAACTGAATCCCAAGCGATTTATGCTCAGGGAACCTCTTGAAACATTCTCATTTTCTTTCTTCATATCATCCAATATTGGTGGGAAACAAGCAACACCTTTCAGGATTATTTCTCATGAAGAATATAATGTTTCTAGATGTTTGGTGATCAAGTGAATAAGCCTAAATTATGCTATGTGTTCAGTATAAAAGAAAATTACAGACAGGCAGCAAAGGCTTTTTAAGGAAATGGAACTTGTCATTCCGCCTTTTAACCCAAGCACCTGTTTATCTTTGTCCTTCCCCTTGAGTTGAGCTTCATACAATAATCTCATTTTAATCTGAGAAAATATTTAAGCAAACTTAAGTAAATAAGAATATTTGTTTAGGTCTATTTAAATTTTTTAAATAAAAATTTTCTATTAAAGAAATACATAATTGATTTTTTTATATTCAAGGGCACTAATTCTTTTAAACATATATTTAGTGAAATCTGCTCAGTTATGTGCTATAGAGTACTGGTTCCTTTACACATGGGACAGCATCTGGCATATTTAAACATCTCTCTGTGAAGACTGGTACTGTCCAAAATAGCTTTTGAAATAGCTTTTTGTAGCAACAGAAATGCTTTATTCACTGTTCGCTACAGCAGCCAGTAGGACAATAAGATGGAGGAGTTAGATTTTTTAGTTTTTAATTTTATTTAAATGTAAATGTTACCAAGCAATTGCAGTGTAGCTAATGTGATTGAAAAACTTAGTTCTGGATTTTAGTTGAACCAATTGAAATTTAGTTACATGTGATTAATGATTATTCTATATAACAGTACAGGTCTAGAACACAGAGCAAAATTATAATTTTTGAATGAATCCAGAAAGCATATAGTAAATCATGTTTGCCTTGAACTCTTCTAGTGGTGAATAAACACTCCATCCTCCTAAGCCCATCGCTAATTTTTCCACTAATGTACATCATTATGAAAATATATCTCGCCTAATTGAACATTAAATCCAAATGGATTTCTTAAGCCTTCTGTTGCTAAGGATGCAAAGCTATAAGCCTTTAATGTCTCCCATCTTATATTTGTGATACTTGAAAACACATTTTTGCTTTGAAAGAATTTTTAAAGACTAATATAAATATCTGTAAATTGTATATGAAAAAAGACAGAATACCAATTCTTATCATTAATTTTTAATCTTGTATGTGACCAATCAGACCATTGTCACATGACCAGTGGTCAACATAATTATTGGAGTCATCCCAAATATTTGCTTGAATCACCTTGTGGAATGGTTAATGATTGTTAAAAAAAAAAAAAAGCCAAGAGGTTAACTTGTTTTGCTTAATTTACAGAAACATCCTAAAATAGCAATCACTTCTAGGTTATATCTCCACCACACATTATATGCAAACCAGATTCTTCTTTTAACCATTCCTCCATAAAATGGCAGTGCTGATACATTTTACAGGATGATAAAGTGTTTTATGATCCTAAGACTTTATAATTTAGTTAAAGATACAAAGATACACATGGGGAAAGTGAGAAAACAAGGCAGACTACATCCTCCCGGCAAATTGTCAGGAAAAATGAACTAGGGAAAAAGTTACAGAGCACATAAAAGTGCAGGTTGCGTAGTAATCAAGCAAGTTTCACACTGTAAAATGAGGCATTGTATTAGCCTTAAGTACTTGTGTGATTACCCTGTGAGCATCACACTTTGTTTCTCAGTGCAGTACAGTTGGGGTTAAGTTCTCCTTTGATCCTGTTGCAGTCTGGGGGGTTTCTTTCTATTGAGTGCCTACAGGACAAGACCCATCTTCACAATCTAGGAAGAGTGTAGTAAATGATAGCCTCAATATTAGCTGAGGAAATGATATTGCAGCGATGAAGAAACTTGCTCTAGAGTGTAAGTTAAGGGACAGGATGTAAACTTTTCTGTTGCATCCATAAACACCATGCTAGTAGAGCCTTATTAGCATTTAAAATAAAAGTAAATGCTGGGCATGGTGGTGCATGCCTGTATGCCCAATATTGGGAGGCTAAAACAGGAGGATTACAGGTTTGAGCTCATCCTCAAAAATATAGCAAGAATCTTGGCAACTTAAGTGAGACTCTATTTTATTTTTTTTTATTTTTTATTTATTTATTTTTTTTGGTGGTACTGGGGTTCCTGGAAGCCCTTCTACCTCCGGGCTACACTCCCAGACCTATTTTATATTTTTGAAACAGGGTCTCCTAAGCCAGCGCGCGCAGCTGGCTTCGAACCTGCGGGATCCTCCTGTCTCCGCCTCCCAAGCGCGGGGATTACAAGCGTGCGCCACCACGCCCGGCTGAGACTCTATTTTAAACAAAGAATAAATTTTTAAAAATGGCGAGGGGTAAGCTCAAAGTAGAATACTTCTGGTTCAGTCTCCATTACCAAAAAACGAACAGACAGACAAATAAGCAAAGTAGAGAAAAGCAAATACAGATATGCCTCTACGTACTGTATGCTAAAGTCACTCAACCTGGGGGTTGCTTTCACTCATCTTTTAAGTGACAGAATATAATAGACTTAAGAATATGATTTACAACTCTTAAATATAAAAGGGTTTTGTATATAATTGAGTTCTGGTCTTGCAAATAGGCTTCCTATTCCAACTCGTGCCCTCAACCCTGTATGTGGTTCAATTTTACAATCCTTTATGATTACACTGCCTTAAGAGTATCTTATAGAACCTCAAATAATAATTCAAAAATTCACCACATGTGGTATGGAAAGATTAGACATGTCTTAAGCAGGCAAGGACTTAAATCCTGGCTGATAATACAGTGGAGAAATTATACACCATAAAGGCATGGGAGAAAGAGCAAAGGTTTAGCAAAAGGAAGATATAATCAGAGAATACAAGCCTTCGTATAAATCAAGCCTTTCTATTCCTGGTGATTATTTCATAAACTGGATCTCAGACTGTTGATCTCTTTAAATGATTACTATAAAATGTATGCACTCTAAGAAACAGCTGCTCTCTGATTTATATTTCAGACATATTTCCATCAGTTTTTATTCCTTGAAAATATGGTTTTCATAATAGAATTGATATTTTCAAATAATATGAAAAACTTGAAATTCAATTTATATAAAAGCCAGGTAATTTTAGTGTACAATTACTATATCGCATTTGGAAAAGCAGTGATAAAAGGGGCAACGAAACGCATACCCAGATGAGAACCATTTTCAAAGATAAGATCATTTTGTCACAGAGTAAAATATTGATGGAAGCATTTTTCTCTTCCTCTGGACTCAGTCCTGATTGTCTGGCCAAAGAATGAAGTCATTCTTTTTTATTTTCTTTAAAAAGGAGAGGGGAGGCTTGCTAGAAGGGGAGAGAAAGATGGAAACAGACAGACAGAAAGGAAGAAAGGGAAGGTGAGGACCCAGAGACACTACCATTTTCCTCACCAGTTGGTGTGTTATTAAGCAGGCTTGAAGAAGATGAAGTCTTGCTTTTCTAAGTGCTACTTTAAAATTACCAAAGTGGTATTTGGTGTTAACAACAGAAGATAAAATACATATGCAGGACGTATTAGTCATGATAATATAATTTATTTATCCTAATATCTGTAATAAACACAGCAAGTGAGCTACAGAGTACTCTTAATAGGAATGAACTGAAGGAGTTGGCTAACTGTTTTACACATGCAAAGACTATTCCGCACAGCCTGCTAATGTAGGCTGAGCTGGTCTGCTCCGCCCCTCTACTCAATAAGAGATAAATTAGCCAATGGCAATGTACATGAAACAGAGCCAAGGCAGAGAGAAAATAAAAAGAAATAATCTCTTTCCTCTACAGTGGTAAGAAATAGAGGTAATGTCATAAAACAGTGCTGTTTTTAAATAATGGCCCAAACACAGAGAGCATTGGACATTCTAAGACCATATTGCTGCCCTTAATAAAAAGAGTCAAGGCTCCATCATGCTTCTAAAGCAGAGAGGGTGTCCACTTTCATTTTCTGGAGATCATTTATATGCTAAAAGAATACCAAGAAGCAGTGTGGTTTAGCCAGTTGAGTTTTTGCTTGTTATTATTTAGTTACCTTATCATCACATGCTAACTGTTAAGCCAAGTACATGCCTATCGAGGCCAAAGGCACTGAGGCCCTCTACACAGACTTCTCACACTGCCTTCTGCATGGGAGAATGCATGACGCATAAAGCATGAGGGGCCTCCATTTATAACACAAGACGAGTTTAAGGAGGTGACTGTGATGCAATTTAGGCACAATAAATGAGGTGTGTAGTAAGCTGAAACTATTATAGGTAATGACCTCAGATGCGAATCTTTGATTCAGATTGGCTTACAGTCTATTTAAATAAGTTCCTCTAAGTTCCTTTATTTGAGCAATTCTGTTATTATCAAATATGTCAAAATCTCACTTCCCCAAGAAGATTCTGAGATCCTTAAGAATGACTAATTCATTACTATTTTATGGAATGAGATCATAGTTTTTAATAGGCCATGTCAACAAGGAAAATTCTTTTCTGTCTCTTGATTCTATATGTATGAACTATAAAGAGTAAATACACGAGCCGGACATGGTGGCACAAGTCTATAATACCAGAGCTTAGGTGGCTGAGACAGAGGATTACAGGTTCGAGGCTAGACTCAGGAATTCAGGATGCCTTCAGCAGTTTAGTGAGACTCTGTTTCAAAATTAAAAAAATAAAATAAAAAAGGGCTAGGGTGTAGCTCAGAGGTTAAATGGCCCTGATTCAATCCTTAGTAACATGCACACATGCGCACGCACATGCACACACACAAACACATACAGTGTAAGTCTATGAAGTGATTCATAACTCAACTGATATATTAACATGGACACTGTGAAGTAGAAATTTGTATCATCTATTGATGCTACTGATTTAAAAACACACAGCAACAAAACATTCTTGAAAATAAAACCCCAGAGCAGGGCCAGCTTCAGGGGTGTACTACTGATAAAAGTTGCTAAGAAGTTCCCATTAATAGATAATTCACAGACTGGATGTTCTGTTGTATATGTTACAATTTCTTAACCATTTTTAACAAAGTGTCCTGTATTTTTGTTGTGTAATGAAGTTATTTCGCCAGTCTTCCCTGGGAACCTTAGTTTTGTTTTAATAATTGCTGAAAATCATACAATATTATTTTAAAATTATTACGAAAGCTTTTTTTTTTTTTGCAGTACTGGGGATGGAACCCAGGGGCAACCTACCTCCAAGTTATACTCCCAGCCCTGTTTTTATTTTATTTTATTTTATTTTATTCTATTTTATTTTATTTTATTTTTTGCAGTACTGGGGATGGAACCCAGAGGCAGTCTACCTTTGGGCTACATCCCAAGCCCTATTTCTTTTATAATTTATTTGGAAACAGGGTCTCACTAAATTGCTGAGAACCTCACTAAATAGCTGAGGCTGACTTTGAACCTGTGTGATCCTTCTGCCTCAGCCTCCCAAGCACTGGGAATACAAGCTTACGCGACCACACCCAGCTTTTTTCTTTTTCTTTTCTTTCTTATTTATTTATTTATTTATTTATTTATTATTTTGTGGGCCTGGGGATGGAATCCAAGGGCATTGTATTTCTGAGCTACACCCCCAGCCCTATTTTTTACTCCATTTTTTAAAATTTTTGAAACAGGGTTTCACTGAGTTGTGAAGGGCTTCACTAAATAGCCGAGGCTGTCCACAAACCGCAATCCTATGGTCTCAGCTTCTGGAATGCTGGGATTACAAGCATATGCCACTACATGAAACAGGGTCTCACTGAGTTGCAAAGGGCCTCACTAGGTAGCTGAGGCTGTCCTTGAACACCATCCTCCTGTCTCAGCCTCCCAAATGCTGGGATTACAAGTGTGTGCCACCACGCCCAGTTTAAGCTTTTATTTCTATAAGGCAAATATTTGAGCAACTTGTGAGGCTCAGCCCTCCCCTGGATCAATATTCTGATCTTTGTAACCTTGGCTAGGAGGAAGAAAGACTGAAGATTGTTCCAGGAGTAGATTATCAACCAGCAATCAAATTGAATAATATGCTCTTTCTTCTTTCACATGCTGATAGAAATCACCCAAGATGTGACCTAATACAAAAATTATTTTCTCACATTTACCAGCTGAATAATTTCTATCTAATTTGTAGTTCTTCTTCTTCCAAAAGCATACGAATCCATGTTTAAGTGAGACATAGTTTTACATAAAACAAACAGGAATAACAGTAAAGTAACATTATTCATTGAAAAGGAAAGAAACAGAGGAGGTTCAATATAAAAAATAAGGACAGCTGTTACAAGGATTCCTTTTCTTTAGCTTTTAAATTAAAATAAACTAAAATTGTTTAAGGCATAGGTTTTTTGTTTCAAATGAACAATTTGGAGCCTCTTCCCTTATTATAAATCAGTTATAAATCACGTAGTCATCATGTGTTTTATAGTTTTTCTCTGTGATAAGTAGATTAATACAGTGACTCTTGTTAGACTATCATTACATATTTAATTACTTTGATAAGGTTTTATATTTAAAAGTTTTATGTCACCAGGCATGGTGGTACGCTTGTAATCTCAGTACTTGGGAGGCTGAAACAGGATGATCACAGGTTCAAAGTCAGCCTCAGCAATTCAGTGAGGCTTCCAGCAACTTATCAAGACTATTTCCAAATAAAAAATAAAAATAGAGCTGTTGAGTACCTCAGAGTTAGAATATTACTGCACTGAAAGAAGAGGAGAAAGAAAAGAAGAAGAAGGAAAAGGAAGAGGAAGAGGAGGAGGAGGAGGAGGAGGAGGAGAAGGAGGAAAAGGAAGAAGAAGAAGAAGAAGAAGAAGAAGAAGAAGAAGAAGAAGAAGAAGAAGAAGAAGAAGAAGAAGAAGAAGAAGAGGAGGAGGAGGAGGAGGAGGAGGAGGGAGAGGAGGAGGAGGAGGAGGAGGAGGAGAGGAGGAGGAGGGGGAGGAGGAGGAGGAGGGGGAAGAAGAAGTTGTTGTTGTTTTATGCTATTATTCTTTTAGCTTTAATGTTATACTCTTTCTAGATAAACTCAGAAAATGTAAAAATTCAGTGATGTAGCCAGGCATGGTGGCGCAAGCTTATAATTCCAGTACTTGGGAGGTTTAGACATGAGGATTGGGTTTGAGGTCAGCCTCGGCTATTTAGTGAGGCACTTTATAACTTAGTGAGACCCAGTTCCAAAATAAATAATAAAAAATAGGGCTGAGTTGCTGGGCGTGGTGGCACACGCTTGTAATCCTTGTGCTTGGGAGGCAGAGACAGGAGAATTGCACAGGTTCGAAGCCAGCTGCGCTGGCTTAAGAGACCCTGTTTCCGAAAGTAAAAAAGTATAAAATAGGTCTGGGAGTATAGCCCAGAGGTAGTAGGGCTTCCAGGAACCCCAGTACCACCGGAAAAAAAAAAAAAGTAGGGCTGAGGGATAGCTCGGAGTTAGAATGCCCACTGGGTTCCAACCCCCATACTGCAAAATTAAAAAAAGAAGAAAATTTTTCAGCAAAAGAGGATGGAATCCAATGATGATGATGATGAAACACTGTTTGACAGGAAACACTGTTTCTCAGGAAATGCATATGCAGGCTGGATGGATGGACTCAGCCTTTGTAATTAGTATTTTGCCAATATGGAGACACAGCGTACTTGAAAAGTCCAGTTTGCCAAAATGCCCCCTTAAAAACCCTCAAATGAAATAAATATGTTCCTTCAACAACCTTCCTTCCATTTGGCTGCTTCTAGAGCTCTGTGAGTGGACTAGAGGATGCTGTGGATAAAAACACCTGCTTTTTCAACACTGCCCTCCCGTTTCATACTCACACTCAGGCTGAGTGGCCACCTTGATGGGTTGAGAACTCTCCCCTGGCCCCCACTCATTGTAGGCAACAACTCGGAAGGTGTACATGGCTTCTGGCTTCAGGTTTCCCACAGTTAGCTGAAGGGACCCAGGCTGTGTTGTATTCAATGCTCGCTCCCTAGGAAATCAAAGTTGCACAGAAAGATTATTCCAGAATGATCACTTTGGGCCCAACCTTTATTTGGTGTACATGAGTAATGGGTAACCAAAAGGTTACTCACTCACTTAATGACAACCCTGGGACATAATTTGAGAGCTCTGAGGCTTACTCTGGGAAAAAAAAAACTTACTGGAAAAGCCTATAAATAAATGTTGCAAGGTTTGGGGGGAGTTCGAGTTTATGTATTCTCCACGAAATTTGCAAACTGAAGTCTTTTCCCTTGACATTTTACAATTCGGAATTCAAAACTCATGAGAAAACAAAGAGCTATTAAAATAAGAATTAAAAAAAAACATCTGGAATGCAGACAGGAAGATGCATTTTGTAAACATTCGGCTAATGACAGAAATCAAGGTTTCAATTATTGTACAAATTGGTCTTTGTCAGTATTGCCAGCAAATGCATTTATGCCTTCTCTCTCATTGTAGCAAAAGAAAATACAGATGTTAAGTGCTCCTGTGTATGTACGGAGCTTGGGCTCCTGTGGTTACTTTAAGTGCGGTTATTGAAAGGAAGTAAATTATTTTTGGGGTACAAAGAAACAGCCACAGATGTCTGCTCTCCTTGTTCTTTATGTCACATCTACATATGTTCAATACATTTATCAGTTAATAATTTTTTCTATGTGCAAATAAATGAATTAATTTTTGATCACTGTGGGATTTACAGCATATATTAAGATAAACCATGGATAGGGATTCTGATATTAATACAAAAGAACTAAGGTGGGTATGGTGGTGCATGCCTGGAATCCTTGTACTTAGGAAGCTGAAACAGGAGGATGACACATTTGAGGCCAGCCTCAGCCACTTACTGAGACCCTCATCAATTTAGCAACTACAAAATAAAAAGGATTGGCAGTGTAGTTCAGAGGTAGAATGGGCCTGGGTACAATCCCTTGTACCAAAGAAACACAAAGCATGAGAACTATTAAGGTATTCTTAATCGATGCACATGACCTGGACCTTCTAGATATCCTCCTCTGCCTTTAACTTACCTTTGAACGGTAAGTGGAGAAGGATCTCAACTGTTTCTTACGATTTCTATTCCTAGATAATACCTTATAACTCTCAGTGGAATTATATGAACATTTACATTTTGCCATTGAGTTTTTTTTTGTTTTTTGAAGATATTTAAAAGAAAAACCTATTTTTTCTGTCAGGGAAAATTCGGTTTTCAAGAAGAAAAATTAAAACAAATGCTCCCAGGAGCATGAATGGTAACTGTTAATCTATGGATACTCTCATCATAAGGCAGGGGAGCTCTGCTAGCTCATCTTCAAATTAAAGCTGTCTTTTTCATGTGCTAGACTGTATTTCCCAGCCTCCCTAAAGAAAAGATGAGGCCCATATGATTGAAGGTATGTGATGTGTTCTTTTCTGGACTTGGCCTAAAAACCTGTGCACAGCTAATCCTTCATTGGCTCTTCCATTGCCCATGGGCTTGAGGTAGGCCAGCATGATTACTTTAGAAATCATACATGATGATAAAGGGGTCAAAGTTCAGAAGAATTCCAAAACGAACCGGAAAAAAACTGTTATCCGGAAACATAATGTCTTAGAGAGTCCTAGCTTAAATGATCACATATTATTGGGCTTAACTGGTATTTGTTAGCATAATTTTATCCTATATAGTTAAATAATTAAAATATGCACCTGAGGAGGGGTTCTTGTCTAATGGGTACAAAGTTTTAATTGGAGAAGATGAAAACGTTCTACGGATGGACGACAGTGATGGTGGCATAACAATTTGAATATAATGGCACAGAACTGTACACTTAAGTATGGCTAAAGTTATAATATTATGCTATATACATGAAATTATTACAAAGAAAAAATGCCCTGCATGACTCTCAATATAGTGTGAGGTTAGATAATACTTCTAAATTACAGTGTTAATGCCAAGTGTGTTGGTACATGCTTGTAATCCTAGACAGATCACAGGTTCGAGGACAGCCCCAGCAACATAAGAACCTCAGCAGCTTATTGAAGCCCTACTTCAAAATGAATAAAAAAGGGCTGGGGTTCAGAGGCGGAATGCCTCTGAGTTCAGTCACTAATATAGCACACAAAACAATAAAACAAAGCAATTTAGCTGGTGAGAATGTAGAGAGCAGAGAATTTGTATACACTATTAATAGGAAAGAAAATTAGACTAGCCATTAGGAAGGATAGTATGGAAGTTCTTCAAATAATGAAATAACAGATCTACCAGTTATCTCACATCTGGGTAATATCAAAAGAAACTGATCCTATCAAACAGATACATGAATACTTATTGTGTTCTACTCATAATGGTTAAAAAGTCAACTTAGATTTCCACAAATAAATAAGTGGATAAAATATGGTATATATACACAATGGAATATTACCTAGGCATTAAAAGAATGATATTCTACAATTTGTGGCAAAATGAATGGAACTGGAAGAGATAATATTAAATGAAACACATCAGACAAAAACAATAAACATCACATGTAGATGTTAAAAGAGGGACATATGAATGCAGAATAGTGATTAGTAGAGTCTGGGAAGGGTGGGAAGAAGGAAAAATTCAGAGAGTTGAGATATTGGGTCCCAAAACAGTTAGGTAGAAGTAATAAGTTCTAACGACTATAGCTCAAAATAACACACTATTTATATGAAACTAGGAGGAAGTCAAAGTTTCTAAAAAATAATAATGAGAGAAGTTAATTATACCAGTGTAATCAGTATATGTCATATAAGTTGAAATATCACACTATGCCTCAAAAACATGTGTGCTTACTATTATGTGTTAATCAAAATTTTTAAATGTTTAAGGAGATGGAAATGCTAGCAATCATGAACTGATCATTGTACATTGTACACATGTATTGAATTCTCACATTGAACTCCATAAATATGTACCTAAAATAATTGAGACAGGTGTGGTGGTGCATGCTTGTAATCACCACACTTGGGAGGCAGAGACAGGAGGATCGCACAGGTTCAGAGCCAGCCATGCTGGCTTAAGAGACCCTGTTTCCAAAAAAAAAAAAAAAAAAAAAATGTATAAAATAGGGTCTGGGAGCATAGCCCAGAGGTAGAAGGGCTTCCAGGAACCCCAGTACCACAAAAAAAAATTGAAAAAATTGAAAAAATTGAAAAAAGCCAGGCGTGGTGATGCACATTTGTAATTTCAGCATTTGGGAGGCTGAGACAGGAGATTCTCAGTTCATAGAGATCCTTGGCTACTTAGGGAGGCCCTTTGCAACTCAGTGAATCCCTGTTTCAAAATAAAGAATAAAAAGTGGATCTTGGGGCATAACTCAAAGGTAGAATGCCCCTGGGTTCTATCTCCAGTACTGAAAAAAAAAAGAATACTCTCATAATCAAATTAAATATCTTGCTATATATTGCTTATCAAGGTCAAGAACATAAAATTTTTATGTATAGAGTCTCATGGACACCTTTTTATGGAATTGTTTTATTATTATTATTTTATAGATGCAAAAGTGAGATTTAAAGAAATAATATGATTCCTCCCCCCCAAGGACTCACATTTAAAAATTTAAATTTAAGCTGGGCATGGTGGCACACGCTTGTAATCTCTGCGCTTGGGAGGCAGAGACAAGAGGATCGAGCTGGTTCGGAGCCAGCCTCGCTGGCTTAAGAGACCCTGTTTCCAAATAAAAAAGTATAAAAAATAGGTCTGGGAGTGTAGCCCGGAGGTCAAAGGGCTTCCAGGAACCCCAGTACCAATAATAATAATAATAATAATAATAATAATAATAATAATAATAATAATAATTTAAAAGGACTAACATTTAAAAATTTAATAAAAATGGTATCACATTTAAAAATGAAATCTGAAGCTTCATCCTCTAGATTCAGCATTGATAAAATTCATAAATAGTGGAGAAACAAAGGATCTATTTATGTCATAGGCATTTTGGGTGGAAGATGTAAGACCCTAGCAGGAAAGAGGGGCCATATACGTTCAGAAACCACTGTTAGGGTAAATTTCTTTTCCATTCCTATAAATAAATCATCCCACAGTATCTTTTCTAAATCTTAAATGACACTTCTTATCAAACATCATATATGCATACCAAATTTCTTGGGTGTGTACAAAGAAAGCTTTTCTAATTGACTATATTCTTATAATTACTCAATAATTTGGATAAGACAACTGTATTCCAGATCACGCTTGTATAGACTTTGAATAGCCCTTCTTCAAAGGAAGAAAAGTTAAGAAAATTTGGACTTAGCCAGGTAAAAATATAGAAGATCATGTAATGAAAATGCCACTTAAATATAAAAAAAATATGCTGGTTTCTCTACAGAGTCTCCCTAAGTTGCCCAGGCTAGCCTTGAACTTTTGATTCTCCTGCCTCAGCCTCCCATATAGTAAGACTACAAATGTGTATGTACCACTGCACTCAATTGCTCTTTTGCTTTCTCGTGTCCAAACTGGGGTGATAGAATGGCACTGTGAGAAAAGAGCATTTCTTAACATGTTATTCTTCACAATTTGTTGAGTGACAAGGCCCCAAATCTGCCAGAAGGTTTTTGTTCTTGATTTTCAAGCATCAACAGCTATACACAAAACCTTACAAGTCATTTCCCTGAATTCATTTGCTCTGAATGTCGGCAGCACAGTTCTGATAGGCTCAGGAGTTGGATAAAGAAGGAGAAAACTCTGTGAAAGCATGAATGGTTCCTCCTGAAGAAGGCCCATCTGCTCTTATCTGATATATCCATCTTCAATTCTTCAAACTGGGCTTTTACTATTGTTATCCAGAGATTTTTCTGGCCTTTCCATCTTGGACTGGGACCGAATTAGTGATCCCTCTGATTCTGAGACTCCGTTTTTTGGACCACTAGACATTTATGGTTCCTCTGGCTTTCCTGGTACAGTTGGACACTTGGAACTATACTGCTTTGGACTGTAAGCTGGTTTAATGAATCCCTTTTTATATTTATGAGTTCTGTGAGATCTGTTACTGTAGTGAACTCTGACAAATACACTGTATACGGCTCTTCTGCCTCTCACTGGGCCAGCCACCACTGGAAAAGTGCAGGGACCCAAACGTCCTGCCTCTCAGCGAAATTCTCTCCTACAATTTGAAAACACAATTAGTCTTCATATCTTCACAGCTCAAACCTAGTCTGTGAGCAGCAGAAATACTGTCAGACAAGGCTTTGCCACTTTACTTTGCCCCTGACTCTGAGTCCCTGGGATTGAATTCAGCTGGGTGAAGAAAATGGAGTGAGTTGCCTGTGCCTTCTAGAAATTATTCACTATAAATCACACACTGAAAATAGAGGATATATGAAGTCTGAAGACCCCTGTTGACTAAAATTAACTGCAGGCAACTTGTTCTCTTTGGCCATCACAAGAAGTCTGCAGAAGTGAATTAGTAAGAAACATTCATTTTTTAAAAATAAATTCAAGTGTTATGAGCTTCAGATCACCTGGTTTAAGTTTTCAGAAAGTATCTGCTTATATTCTGGAAGCACACACTCTGACCAAATACTGAAAATGCTGCTGCTTTGCTGAGGCCAATGAGTGCCACTATTGAGCACGGATACATATTGAGGCTTGAAATGAAGCAGGTGGAATGGAATGCACGTTTCTACAAACTGCACTGGGACCTCGCTCTGCTTAGGTTATATTCTCCTGTGCCTGGAACTGCCTTTGCTCAGTTCACACTTAAATACGTATTACATGTTGAAGACAATGATGGTGCTTTGGTGCTGGGGACTGAATCAGGGATGTTCTACCTCTGAGCTATACCCCCACCCGATTTTAATTTTGAAACAGGGTCTCACCAAGTTGCTGAGGACCTTACTACGTTAATGAAGTTGTTCTTGAGCATGCAATACTCCTATTTCAGCCTCCCCAATACTGGGATTATATGCTTGATCCCCCACGTCCAGTATAATGTATTATAATAATAGCTTTTCCTAGTTCTTTTTCATCAGGTTTCCTAGCTTTCTAACCTTTATTGACAGGAATGCCCTTTTAACATCCATAATCTCCCAACTCGATGTCTACAACCTGCGCTGGCTGCAATTTTGTGGCTCATACATTCGCAAGTCCTTGGGACAGTCCAAACACCTTCATAATGCGGTCCAATCCTTTTTCACATTCTTATGCAATGAGCCACCTGGCCCAGGTATCCATGGTCCTGCCTGCCTCTGCCTTTTTTCATTCTGTTTTCCTTTATTTGTTTTTATTTTTATTGGCCTAGAGTTGCCTTCTTTGGATTCATAATTTCTTCTCAATTCAGTAAAATCTTATTTCAAATGAAATCCAATTTGAACCCAATTCAAACAAAATTTTCTGGGTGTAGCTTAGCATCATGTCTTTTAATTCCAGCAGCACTGAATATTCTTTTTTGTGTTTTCCTTGGTCTTGACTTACATAACCTAGTGTAGCTCAAATCATACTGCTTTAGTGGACTGTCTGTTTCTTCAACTTTTTTGTGAATTATTTTGGAAGAGAGTCCCTATTCCACTCAGATTTGATTCACATTCAGCATATAAACCCACTTGGTATAAAGAATAGTTATGGTGCTAATAATCATAATTTTAAAAATTAATACATAAACAAATTGAACATTTTATGAGATTAACTGCATGAGATCTTCACACAGCATAATTTTAGAAATGCCTAAAAGCCTAGAATTGATTCCATGTTCCATCAAATTTAATTGTGTGATCTTTGGCATGCTATATCACTTTACTGGGTATTGATTGCGTTATTTGAAAATAAAAGAATAGGATCTACTCAAATAAGCTTTTATATTTTAATATGCTTCATTGAAAATAGAAAATAACTGATCTATGGAATTTTTAAAGCTGTATTTAAAACTTTGGTTTTTAGAGTTCAGAAGTAAGTAGTATTTACAAATTAAATAGGATACAGCTTCTTAGTGAATTATTTGTAACAAATCGCTAGTATACACATAAATATATACTGTCTTGGCTAAGTGTGCCAGGGTGTTAACACTTAAAACTGTGAGTTGAGCAACAAATGCTGTTTTGAAGTGACAAATATCCAATTAGTTGCTTTTAGAAGGAACAATTACATTAGTGTTCTTTTTTAGGAGAATTGTGGTATTTTTAATGAAAATATTCTTAGCATCTTTTTTTTATCCACTCCATTTTCATTTTTATTTCTTTAGCAAGAGCAAGAATGGTGAAATAAAGATTCAAAACTGAAATATGGTGTTTACTAGAAAGGGACTCACGGTGACAGCAATAATACCCAATACCTCCATCCCCCCAACTACAACAGCCCTGAGGAGATTCATTGCAAGATAAAACATAATGAGGAGTGGAGACTGTCAGAGGCATTTTCAGTATTTCTATCAAATTTTGGTTAAAAAGTCTATTTTTTCTTAAATTTCTTAAAAAGCATAAACCTAAGAACGGGCTTTTCAAGAATGTATTTAATATGACCTTTACTTCAATATCTCATACATATCCAAGAGACTAATTGCATAACAATTAATTACTACAGATCGCAAAATAAAAATCATATTTTGTGGGAGAAAAGCTTTTGGTTTTAAATTATGTATTTATTAAATACGTCTGTCATCAAGATTGCTATGACCCAAGTCTGGGCTCTCTTCTCATTCTGGTTTCTTGAGATGAGTCATCGTGTCCTTCTCAAGAAGCCATCTGTATGCTGCCAAGTTCCGGACTGATCACTGTAACCTAATCTTATCAGAGGCCCAGATTCCTACTTTAAGGCCCTCATTCATAGTCCTACTGGAATTCTGTAAAGGCATACCCAATGTAGCATGTTTGAAACTGAATTCATGGTCTTCATTGTCAAACCCGGGTATCTTCCTCAGCATCCTAAAGTCATAACCGCACCACTTTCTCTACTGAAATATATCAGACACCAGTAAATGTCCTTGTCAATGCCTGATTCTTGCGATTCACATGCAATCCATCGCCTGATTCTGCCAGTTTTGCCTCTTTAGCATCTCTCAAATTTATGTTCACTCCCCCTTCTCCACTGACATAGCCTTCGTCTGAGATTTGATTACTTCCTGCTTGGATTACTAAGGCAGCCTGATCCATGGCCTCTAGCCTCCCCTTGGCTGGCATCTGGTCTACTTTCCACTTTCTGGCCACAGTCATCTATCTCTTCAGAATATAATCCTGATCATGGCAGAGCCATCTTCTTATGTTTGCTCATGGAAGTATGTTTCTTTCAATAGGAGGCTTTTAACTCAGTGCATACTTATTTATTCACCAGTAGGATAATTCTCCCAAAATTATTAAATTGCTTCCAAAGAAATTTTGGAGTTCTCTACTATTTCCAACACAGTACCAACCACATTTTTTACTCATATCTAATATTTATGAAGTAAATAATATAGATTGTTCATTTACATATGAAATTTATTGTTGCATTTTCTTTAATGTGCCATATGTTCATTAGGAGAATTAAGTCACTACTCTCTCACTCACCCATCTAAAACTGTTTTGAGATAGAATGGAAAGAGTTTCACATTTTATACAGAATTAGAGGACCTGAGATGGTGGTTAATTTTGTCAAGCTTTAAATCAGGGACAATGTGATGCTCTGGATTCTGAGTCTTGTTCTTTCCATCACAATACACTCCATGGATAATAAACTTCCTAAGCTGCAGAGTCCTCAACTCTGAGGAGCAGGGAAAGAATATGTAAACACCATGTTGAAAATGTAATGCACAGTGAATTGTAAAATGAATTCTCCACGTCAATCATGCAAAGTGGGTCTCTAATCCTGAGCCGTGAGCAGAGTTCTCTGAGGTTGCATACCAAGCACAGAAAGCATCAGTGCGGCAAGGTGGAAGGCCTGGTCCAGCCTTTGTTCTACAGCAAAATAGTGTGTGACCTTGAACGCATCAGGAGTACTTGGCCTCCTCCCTGCTTCATTTGCAAATTGCAGATACTAGCCCCTAATCTGCCTACCTCACCGTGTTATTGTGAGGATTAAAATGAACAATGCTTATAAGAGTGCTTTAATTCTCTCATCTGAACTTCCACTTTACTTTCTGTGAAGCTCTTTTAGGAAATAACTTCTACTCTGTGTGTAGAGTGAAGAGATCATTAGGCTAGAAACCTTGCATTTAAATCCTCATTCTAATGTCTACTAGTTGTATAGCTTTGTAGGCAACATTTTCAGTCTTTCTGAATGTATTCATCTCTAAAATGGTGATTATACTAACTACATTAACTGATAATCAAATGAGCTACTGTTTGTGCAAGTAATAAATTCCTCGCTATGTAAAAATCAGGAGCCAGATGTGATGGCACATTCCTGTAATCCCAGTATTTAGGAACTGAAGCAGGAGGATTGTAGGTTCCAGATTACCCTTAGGAGCATACACTCAAGAACATGGCAAAACTATGCTTTAAAATAAAAAAGTAAAACAGGATGAGGATGTAGCTGGAAGAAAGAATGCAAGAATGTCCCTGAATTTAATCCCTACGAACACACACATACACACACACACACTCAGGAAATGCCCCTGTAGTTCATTTATTTTTATTTCTAACCCACACCATGATTTACTTACGGCACTAACAAGAATTGGGTGCTCTGGGTGCACCAGGCAAAGAACAAACATTTTGGGCAGAAAAAGCAATTCAGGCACTTTTTAAAATCTACATTTAATATACAGAACCACCTTCTATTTCAGGTACTATTATTATCTCACATGTGGAAGCAAAATCATCAGAAATTGGTCCGAAGCCACAGAGTTGTTAAAATTCTGAATCAGGATTCAAACCCATATGGTTCACTTCCATAGTCACAAAGCTTAAACCTTTTAACTATATTGTGTCATGCTCCAAAAGTAATTTTTGGTTGCTGAATTAGAGTTATAATTTTCTTTGCATATATAAATAATTCAGTAGTGTGTCTTAATAATGGTAAATAAATATGCTTCAGATAAACTGAGCCATTATGTCAGAAAATTATTGGAAAAAAACCTATAGAAGAAACATGTGTAAGAAAGCTTAGTTGTCTTCCATGTTAATCCCCTAAAGAAACAAGGGATTGAGGACTAATTTGGACTCAGGCTTGCATTATAATATGGTTCTACTACTTAATAGCTACATCACAGATGTATGAACTTTTCCTTTCTTTCTTTTTTTTTTTTTTTTGAGGTACTGGGAATGCAACCCAGGGGCATTCTACCTCCAAGTGATACCCACAGCCCTATTTTTTTATTCTTTATTTTGAAACAGCGTCTCACTGAGTTGCAAAGGGCCCCACTAAGTAGCTGAGGCTGTCCAAGAACTCAGATCCTTCTGTGTCAACCTCCCAAATGCTGGAATTACAAGTATGTACCACCAAGTATGAACTTCATTAAGCCTGGCCTAGATAATGCTTGTTGTGGGGATCATAAGAGGTAATTTATTTAAGATGCTTAGTTTGGTATCTAGTGCAGTAAGTGTTCAGTAAACACTGTAGCCTTGGAAATGGGAGAGGCTTGAGTTCTTGTCTCTCCATGTTTAAGTAGCAGCAAGTCAGATTACGATCCCAAACATCACTTGGATTTTTAATAAATTTTAGTTACGCGGGCATGTCTGAGAAGCAGTTACCTCACTCTGAATCCCAGATTTCAGGTTTTGGAATGTCTGCTACTCTCAGACTTAAGAAATGAAAACACCCTGAGAGGCTGAATTAAAAATGTAAAAGATGGTATTTCCTCTCTTGACACCATTAACCAGTCAGACAGATTCATGATAATGTGAATGAGAGTCATTTGCCTACAGAGTTATTGCTAATCTGAGCCAATGTTAAATCCAGTACCTTAAAAAAAAAAAAAAAACCCGCCATTGTGATAAGGAGCTAAATAAACCTACAGGAGCAAACAAACATCACAGCTAACCACTGGAAGACATATGGCACCTATTTGCTCTAGCTGAGAGGCAGAAAGAGCAACACAATGGGGATATTAGAACTGAATTTTAATAACAAGTCTTGTTTTTTTCTCAGTTAAAACGTTTTTTTTTTTTAGTAAACTACAGTCAGCTTTTTCAGCCTGCTCACTAGCAAACTTTATTTTAACAAGTTGTTGGTTAGGGAAAAATGTATTAAGAATATCACATCTGTTTCTCTGCCACCTTTATGCTTTTGCCTGATAAATGCATGTCTGTATGTGGCATGATGCTAGACATTTGGGTGTGGAATGAAGAATAATACTTGTCTCAATTGTTAGAGAAGAAAATATATACATAAGAAAATACACTAGAGCCAACATAAAATAGGACAAAAGGTGGCAAATACCATAATAGTAATGTTGTTAAAGTGAAGGGAGGGGATAGAGGAGAAATCAGTGAACTGACTTGGAAGAATATGGATACATCCACATCGTAATTGCCATTTCAGTGTGAGCTTGAATTTGACTAATGTAGCCAGTGTCTACTCTGTGTTAAGTATTGCTGGAGGTGCTAAAAATAGCTCCCTGAACAAAGAAGATCACAACCCTTTTCCACTTGAAGCTGATAATCTAGTAGGAAGAAAGGAAATTAAGAAAACAAAATAAATAAATAAAAATAAAAGCAGCAAGTATAAAAGGAGACGAGGCATAGGGAGTATTAGGATCAGAAATGATCTTCATGAAAAGTTTGCATTCTGTAAACATTTAGTGGAGGTTAGGAGATGATCCTCATGGAACTTTAGGGCATAGGGCACATTGCAAGCACCATTAATAGGCAATCCAAATATCTCAAGAGAGGTTAAGCCTGGGTATGGTTAGGAAACTAGAGGAAGCCAGTAAAAATGGAGGAGATTAAGCAAACAGGAGTCGCTGATGATATTAGAGAGAGAACAAGGGACCAGGGCAGGAAGGGTTTCTGCTAATTTTTTGAATGACGTAGGGAGTTACTGCAAGGTTCCACAGCAAGGGAAAGACAATACAGCTTGTGTTTTTAAACATCAGCTCAGGAACATACATGGAAAATTATTGAAAAAAAATTTTTTTTGGTGGTACTGGGGGTTCCTGGAAGCCCTTCTACCTCCGGGCTACACTCCCATGGGCTACACTCCCAGACCTATTTTTTAACTTTATGTGGAAACAGGGTCTCTTAAGCCATCGAGGCTGGCTCCGAACCAGCGCCATCCTCCTGTCTCTGCCTCCCAAGCACGGGGATTACAAGTGTGCGCCACCACGCCCAGCTGAAATATTTTTGATGAGACATAGTTGTATCTGAAGGAAGGTTATTGAGCTTAAATTTATTGTGAAAACTGAAGCTGTACAAAATTAGAATAACATGATAAATTTTATTCTCATCACTATACCCAAACAATGAAATCATGGCCACTCTGTTTTGTATTATTTACTAGCAAATATTATCATGTTGTTTGACAGATTTAGGATATAGTTTAGTGGTACTGCCAGGACTTAATGATGGATATGGTATAGAGTGTAAAAAAAGAGAGATAGAGAGATAACATAAGAATTAGTCCAAATAGTTTGACTTGATTAGTGAGAAAGATGAAGATTTCATTGAACTGGACAAAAGTCTGAAATGATAAGTATTTATTGAGGAAATGTTGGGCTTGAAGGAAAACAGATGCCTGGGGGATATCTTGAGAAATTAAGAAAGAAATTTGACATATGAGTCTAGATTACAGGGGAAATTTTAGGATCAAAATTATAAATTTGAAAGCTATCAACATAGTAACATAATAAAAAGTCATGAAGCGGGTGAACAGAGATTCCTAAGGCCTGGGTCCTAGTGCAGTTTAATATACATAGATTGGGGAGATGGCGAGTTAAATGAAATAGAGCCCAAACATGGTGACCTGTTAGGGCTGAAGTAGAAGCAGGAAAGGGTGTGTAATAGAAAAAGGATGGAAAAATGAGTGTCATGAGTTGAGAAGTGATCAAATATGACAAAACTTGCTGATGACCAAGTAATGTGAAGGCAGGAACGAACTGAATTTGGCAGCTGAGGTCACTGGTGAACCTTGGTAAAGGTGCAGGTGCAATGAAAAACGAGGGGAAAAGTCATGACGGGGATATGAAGTGAGGCACTGAGGAGAAGTTAGGCTTGAGAGGTAAGAGAGATTTGGATAGAAGGGGAAAGGATACAATGAGATGATAGGCAGGAAACTGGAGGCAGTTATGAGAATAAGTGTTTCACTCAGAAATATTTCTACATTTTCTACTTCTTCTTTATTCCCACCCTGAGTCTTATGTTCAGCCTCTTTTGCACATTATCTCTGAGCTCAGTTCTTTCTAAGCCCTTCTGTTATGTGAACTGATTGTCTAGAATCCTTCATCTAGATTCTCTCATTTTGTTCTCATGGCAAGCCTGAGAGGTAGAATTTGTCTTTCTTCCCATTCTATTTCTATTCATCATTCTATTCATACATGACTAAGTAAAGAAAAGTCACAATCTGATAAATGGTAAGGCCATTTTCTAATCCACCCATTGGAATTGGAGTGACAAATTTTTAACCATGATAGGCAAAAGGAACCACGCTTCTACCTATATTCGTAGGCTGGGGCTAGACTTACACTCAAGGGACATTGGAAGTATTTATGTGCATGTGTTTATATAGAAATTTCATAATAATTAAATATAAGAACATTTACACTTTGAGCAGTTAGTGTGAGTGATCCAAACTATTTCACAAAGATAACTACAGACAGTGTAGAAGATTTATTGATGAGAAGGTGCAGAGATATTTCAGAGATCAGGTGAGTGATGAAGGAAGTGAGAAAATACAAGAGACACAGCGGTGCTGAGCCCAGGAAGTCTTGAGGAGCCATGATGAATGGTAGCATTGAGAGGCAGGGAGGAGGAGTAAATTAAGACTTGGGCTTTTTACTTGGTTAAGTGGACAGAAGGTATTAACATAAACCTAAAAATAAGGAAAATATATTTAAGGAGAAGACAGTGAGTATGGTTTGGGGCATGCTAAATATGGTTTGGGGCATGCTAAATATGGTTTTGGGCATGCTGAATTTAAGGTGCCTTTGGGAAAACCATGCATATACATGAAAAATGATTGAGTAAGAATTATTACCTCCAGTTTGCATAACTACACACACTAAGGTCCAAAGAACTTATGAGACAGAATAAGGTTCTATAGTAAATATTCACAGAAAGAAGACTAAATCAAATTCTTGTCACTTCATGGTTATACATGAATGTAGTAAGCATTAAGCTGTGTGAATATATCTATGTCTTTCCTTGCAACTTAAAGTCAGGTCAATTTGCAAATGAAATAGAAACTTTAAAAAGATAGGTTTTTTGACTGTTGCTGCCAACTAGAAAGAAAAGCATTTTGAAACCTAGTGTGAGTAGAGTTGTACTGTACCACCAAATCATCATGATACAGCATTTTTAGCTAATGACTACTCGGACAATTACAAATTATACTGACCCTCTTGTATCCTGAGGCGTTCCTAAGGAGCACTGTATGCATGAAACACTTTATTAAAACCTTGAATAGTGAGTATAATTATTTGTTCCTTTTTAAAGAGTATGAGACTCAGATAAATCATTGTGTTCTTTATATTGTATGATGTCAATGACAGATCTGGGATTACAAACTAACCACTGTGGTTCTTTTATACTCTGTTCTACCAGTGCATAGCACAATTATTTTTATCTTTTCTTTCTGTATTTCATTTTTAGTTGTATTAAGAATTAAACAGAGGAGTTCTACCTCTGAGCCATGCCCTCAGCCCTGCATTTTTTTTTTTTCAGTACTGGGGATGGAACCCAGGGGCAGTCTACCTCTGAGCTATACCTCAGCCCTATGTTTTTATACTTTCTTTTGAAACAGGGTCTAAGTTGCAAAGGGCCTCACTAAGTAGTTGAGGCTGTCCATGAACTTCAATCCTCCTGTTTCAGCCTCCCAAATGCTGGGATTACAAGCATGTGCCACCACGCCAGGCTTGCATTGTTTTAAAACAGGGTCTTATTAAGTTTCTGAGGGCTTTGGTAAGTCTCTGAGGCTGGCATCTAACCTATGATCCTCCTGTCTCAGCTTCCTAAGTACTGAAATTAGAGGGGTGCACCACCCTGCCTGGCTTTTTTATTTATCACACTGAAAGTCAAGAACATAAAAAGTTGAAATCCTTTATTCAGTTTTTTGCATTTTTAGGGAAGTTATATATAAATGACAAATTGATTCTGCAAAAACTCTGCTTTTTACTAACCACACATTTTCTTTTAGTAATGACAAAAGAAAGAATAGAGGTTTATATAGTCCTAAAAGTCCCTACTCAAGGTCTCCTATGGTCAATAGCTCACTTGAACATTTACAAGGACAGTGGATTAGTCTAGGTTTCATTGGCAGGACCTACCTGTTGTCACCCTCTCTGGAGAAAAAGACAGAGAAGGTTTGAATGGTTCCTTTTGCTTCTGCCGGTGGACGCCAGCTGAGACGGACAAAGCGACTAGAAACCAGGACAGGAAGGACATCTCTGGGAGCAGAAGGGAGGATGCTGGAGCTTGGCATTGCTGAGGAGGAAAGACAAGGGCTGTCAGAGGCAGCAGTGGGAATTAAGAAAGACAAAGCCGACCTATCAGCAAGCAGAGTCCAGTTACCATCAAATGTCACACAGTCCTAAAGGAAGGTCAAAAGAACAACGGAAAGAACAAACTAAATGGCATCTAGATACATCTGAATTCTTGGGGTTTTAAAGTCATGGCTAATTAGTGACATAAGTGATTTGGTGTGTGTTCGTCCAACTGTCATTATTTATGGGATCCATGACTGTAAAAAAAAAAAAATTATCTCTTTAGGCAAAAACCAGGGAGAGAAATTGAGTAACATGAATTTTTTAGAAGCAAAAGAGTTTCAAAAGGACTTCACTTTAAAAGTGTGCAGATGATTCAATATCCTCTAAAGATTATGCTTCTCAGTCTAGAGAACATCATGTGATAAAAAAATTAGCTTGGATAAGAGGGATATCAGTAATATACATGCACTACAAAATTACTTTAGGTAACGAAGATCACTGTAGACCCTTTCTAAAATGTGGCCTGGCTCAAGTAAATGAATGAATGAAGGAGCCAACACATAAACAAATGCATGTATCCCTACTCAAAATTAAAAAAAAAAACCAGGTCTCATAATACCAAACATAAGTTTAACATAAGTTAATAAATGAACATAAGTTAATAAATTTTAACAAATTAATGTAAATTAATAAATTTTATTTTATTTCTTTTTGTGTTTTGTTTCTGGGGGGGTTTACAGTGACTTTTTTTTTTTTTGCCATACTTCACTATTAGTTTTTTTCAAGAGTTTAAAGAACAGCAAAAATAGGCCATAATCTCATAGAAATTATAAACATTCTTTTTTTATTTTAGACAAAATGTGATTGCATAGTTTTAATAAACAATAAAGTTATCTAATTTCTGACAAAGAAAACACTATGATTCCTCTTTTTCTTATATTTAAGGAAAAATAAATTAATGATGTGATTACTGATATATATATATATATATACATATATATATATATATATATATATATATATTTTTTTTTTTTTTTGGTGGTACTGGGGTTCCTGGAAACCCTTATACCTCTGGGCTACACTCTCAGACCTATTGTTATTAATATATATTTTTATTTGGAAACAGGGTCTCTTAAGCCAGCATGGCTGGCTTCAAACCTCCACAGTCCTCCTGTCTCTACCTCCCAAGTGCGGGGATTACAAGTGTGCGCCACCATGCCCAGAACTGATTTTATATTTTTTAAAAAAGTGCTTTAGAGCAGAAAAGTAACAGACCAAGTCAGTGTACCTAAGATGACCTAGACTTTAGCAAAGTTGTAATTTGGAAGTTAAATCAAAGAAGAGCCCCATGTCTCATAACATAACCACAGAGTTACATGTATGTATGTATAAATGGCTCCCATAATCAGATAGCTATTAGAAAATCATATTCCACTCAGAGTCTGATTATACTGTTTTGATACGATTTGAAGAACCTTATTTATGTACCTTAAGACAACAGAAAATTAAAAGCAACAAATTAAATTTGATGTTCTATCTGAAACTTTGTACTATATGATCAACTATTCCCAGCCTGACAACTATCACTCTACTCTCTACTCCTATGAGCTGAATTTTATTGGATTCCACACACATGTGAGATCATACTGAATTTGTCTTTCTTTTCTTGGCTTAAAAGAAATAGGTTTTGGCTTAAAAGAAATAGGTACAGAAGAATGAATACAGTCAATAATAATATATATTTCAAAAGAGGAAGAGAGTAAATTTAAAATGCCTCACTGTAATAATGATGTGTAGTGAGGTGCTGGGTATGTTAATTAGCTTTACCCAATAATGTACAGTACATATATATTTAAACCATCATGTTGTACTCCATACATCAATACAGTTAATAATACTAATATCATAATATTAATAAGATGTTTTCAGTTGATGGAAACTAAAAAAAGTAGAAGTATTTTTTTTTTATTTTTATCATGGACTGCTAGTAAGGCAGAAGACAGACAAGAAAACGCTTAAAGACATAAATTTACACAATGGCTCTCCACTTAAAGAGACTCACTGTATTTATAGTAGAATTGAAGAAGAATTATTTATAGGAATTACTCTGAATCATCCACAGCTGGAAACTGGCTTTTCAAATAGCTGAGGAATTTATCATCTGTAAAATAATTCTTCTATTTCTTATGGTGAGAGAGAGAGAGAGAGAGAGAGAGAGAGAGAGAGAGAGAGAGAGAGAGTGTGTGTGTGTGTGTGTGTGTGTGTGTGTGTGTGTGTGTGTGTGTGTGTATGAATTCATAATTTCTCTCTGCTGGACAGTTCTGTTTTCTTTCTTCTTGTTTGTTCTACTCCACCAAATCTAAGTAAAGTATGTTTTATCTTGAAAGGTGATTTCTAGCCCCAAACTACAAACATATATTTGCCTACAAATAATCTCCAAACTGACTTTGGCAGACCATCTTCTCTACTGTATATCACCATCATTCTTCATTCTTGCATTGACTTATATAGAGGCTGGCTGAGTTGGTATTCCTGCTATGGACTCAACTCTTAATAGCTAGAAAATCCTTCTTGTGTATAGTAGAATGAAACATTTAATTTTCCTATGGTTCCAGAAACATTATCAGTTTACAATTCTTGACAGTTAAAAAGAGAGAGGACAGAGGAAAGAGTGGGGAGAGAGACAGAGAGACAGAGAGAGAGTGAGAGAGAGGAGGTTTTTTTATTTTTTTGCAGTACAGGAGATGGAACTCAGGGCACTGTAACTCCAAGCTACACCCCCACCCTATTTTTTAGTCTTTTTATTTTTGAAATGGGGTCTCACTGAATCACGAAGGGCCGCCCTACGTAGCTAAGGCTGTTCACAAACTGCAATCCTCCAATCTCTGCCTCCAGAATGCTGGGATTACAAGCGTGCACCATCACGCCTGGTGAGAGAGAGATTTTTTAATGGCAGAAAGCTTTTAAGGTTATTTCTGGCACCATAGATTTTTTGACTACTTCTTTGTAGATA
The DNA here is from genome assembly GCF_963383645.1 of Muscardinus avellanarius. NCBI lineage: Eukaryota > Metazoa > Chordata > Mammalia > Rodentia > Gliridae > Muscardinus > Muscardinus avellanarius. The sequence goes on from NC_137803.1 coordinate 22,541,726, forward strand.
AAATTTCTCTGTACTTCTCTGATCAGCACAGTATTTGAAATAAATAGAAGACTGACAGTGAGTTAGTCAGTGTTTTACAGCAGAATAGTGATGAGAGGGCAAGAAGACTGATGTCTGGATATGGAGAATTTCTCAAAATCATGGCTAATACTAAGCTTCATGACAAAAAAAAAAAATACATTCATCTCTGTGGTTCAAGTCAGGGCACAGGAGTGAAGTTACCATCTTCCTCTCTTCGGTCTGCACTCCTCTTGGGCTATGCTTTTAGCTGTGCCTCCAAGGTCAGCTAAAGTGTATCATCCCCAAAGCCAAAATACATCTTCTCCCCTGACTCTTCCTCACTTCCCACATCTTAGGACTTCTCCTCTGGACAGCTCTCACACCTGTTGGTGCTGCACCCACAGCCACACCTATATCCTCACCATCCCTCCCTCTCACCAAAAAATACAGGTGACTCTCCATAACTCTGCTTTCCTTAAATTCACCTTCCTCAAATATGTTCTCTGTATATATCCAGAATAAGCTTACACAAATTCACAAGTGGACATATCACTCTACTCTTTATTTATATTTAGAATCTTCTCTTTATTCCAAATGTTAACTCCAAATTACTTAATTGGTTTGCTGGCCTGGCTCTTGCTGATCATTTGTCTTGATTTGCCTTTTTACATAAACCGAGCTTCAGAAAAGAACTTATGTAACCAGATGCAGTGACACACACGTGTCATCTCAGTATTTGAAATGCTAAGATGGGAGGACCACAGGTTCAAGGCCAGCCTCAGCAAGATAGTGAGACTCCCAGCAACTTAGAGAAAACCTGTTTTAAGATAAAAATAAAATGGGACTAGGGGTGTAGCTAATAGGTCAAACATCCCTGGGCTCCATCTCTAGCACAACTAAAATCAAACAAACAAAAAAAAACTTCCTTACAAACAATTTATTTAGAAAGTGATCTGCCAGGAACACCATTGAAATTAAAGAAGTAAAAGAGGACAAAAAGAGAATCCTATAAAGAATAAACTATCTAGATGGTTATCGCTGTGGGAATTGAAGGACGATCCCACTGGGGACTCTGGGAGTCCCTGTAGGGACATGCCTGGGAGTAATGCATCTCAGAGGGGAACAAGTTGGGCTACTTATCCACCTGCTTCTTCACTGCCCTTAGCTGAGAGTGGATCTGGAGAAACTGATCATTTTGTACAATAGAAAAATGTGTTCCTGTGACCAGGGAAAAATGCCTTTGGACAGAGCCTGCTGGTATTTACTGCAAATAATAGTCATTAGCTCCACAAATTCAGCCAATACTTGTCTCATACCTGCCAAGCCTAGCACTAGGTGTGGAAGACAATGGTGAATGACAGATGAGTCACCATCCTTGTGGAGCACACCTGGAGGTCCCTGATTTTTTTGCTTACAGTAACCTGCTCTTTTCATATGCTTACAGCTCCTACGGTCTGCACTCCAACAGTTCCCAGTCTTCAACAAGCTCATTTCAGTACCTCTCCTACTTTCCCTCTTGTCTTAGTTTAGGAGCTTTTCACTTAGGAAAGAAGGACCCAAAGTATGTAGAAAGTATATAACAGAAAATGGTTAATATTATAAGAAGAATGTGTAAAAGTCAATAAAATGAAAAATACTTGAGCTCACTAATAATAGACCACCTTTATTCCTTAATGTCTCACACTGGCCAAGGTGTGGCACTCTCATAAGTGGTCCATTTTATAAAAATTAGATAAATTTTAAAAATTTAAAAATTAGAGATAAAAATTAGTCATGATTATTTGGCCAAACATTCTCATTTGTACACATTTATCACTTGAAATAAAATGAATGCCTGCTTTATCAGTGTACTAATCTAAAATCACCGATAGTCATTTACTTGAAAAGTAATACCTATATAAATTTTCAACTTAAATCAAGTGAGATTTTTACTAGACATCTTTAGTAACACTTTTTTTTCATAACAGTGATTAATGATGACTTGGAGAAACCTTTATGAGAGTGTTTAAGAAGAACTTAGAAAATAAATTTTAAAAGAAGAGGAGAGCCGGGCGTGGTGGCGCACATTTGTAATCCCAGCATTCTGGAGGGTGAGACCCAGAGGATCGCGGGTCTCGGACAGCCTCAGCTGCTTAGTGAGGCCCTCTGCAACTCAGTGAGGCCCAGTTTCAAAATAAAGAATAAAAAATAGGGCAGGGGCTGTAGCTCAGAGGTCGAATGCCCCTGGGTTCCATCCCCGGACCCGCAAAAAAAAAAAAAAAAAAAAAAAGAACAGGAGAGCAGCTATCAAATCACTTTGCCCCCCCAATGTATCACTTATATATGATATCATCATCCAAAATAAGTTGGCACTGGATGCAGTAGCTCATCCTGTTATCCCAGTGCTTGGGAGGCTGAGCCAAGAAGAGCACAGGTTCAAGGTTGACCTCAGCAAGCTAGTAAGACCCTCAGAACTTAGCAAGACCCTGTTTCAAAAGAGAAAATAAAATTGGGGTGCAGCTCACAGTTAGACTACACAGAGGTTCAATCCCCCATACCACCACCAACAAAACACAATGAGTTTCTATCTCCACCCCTGCAGGGTCTGTGGGGGAGGAAAACCAGGGAGTCTGTCCACACACAAGCTCCTCTCAAGGATTCTGGGAAGAGCTCCTCACAAACTGGTCTAGACTCAGATGGCTCGGATAACACTTAGAATAGAATCAATCACAGACTCTTTACTTCAGTCTAAACTGGACATACAAAAAGGGAGTGACACATTTTAACAAAAGAATGGTTTTTCTACTTTATATAAGGGAATTAATTTTGTTCTTACTAATCCTCCATGCTTTCTCTCAACAGTAACTTGTCTTCAAATAAAGACTCAATAAAAAACCAATCAGGACAGCTTTTCTTTGCTCTTGGGGGACTAATCTCCATTCTGGCCCTAATCTCTCTGGCCCATTACTGTTGTCATGGTTACAGCTTCTTTATCTGTTGTCATGGAGAAGAGGAGGTGAATTTGCCACACTATAACAGCATAGTTTTTTTTTTTTAAAGCACATTTAAAAAAAAATTACCACAACTATTTCCAGGAAAAAAAGATGATTTCCAAAGTAAATGCAAATTTGAAGAAGGAACAATATTTTTAAACAACAAAATGTAACATTTTATTATGTCCCATGCAATATCCTTGTTAACAATTATGCTATGAGGTTAATTTTTCTATAAAACCAAAATTTTTCTAAATGACAGAAAATGTTTGCTTACATATCAGTACAGGTTTTTCAGACATTTTTCTCTCAACTACTTAATAGTATACCACTTTCATTCTACTCAAGCTATATGAATAAGATGTAATCATAAAAACAAAAATATTTAATTTGCACTAAATGTCAAACAAGCTAAGTAAGTGACTTCTTTCCCTACGCCATTCTTTATGCTACTAACTTAAATACTAAAAAACTAGCCACCAAATCAGATGCTTAATTAGCTACATTTCCTAGCCTAAAAATTTATTAAAATAAAAGAGAGGGGTGTAGGCACACTCTTGTAATCCCAGTACTCAGGAAGCTGAGACAGGAAGATTGCGGTCTTTGGACAGCCTCAGTTACTTAGTAAGGCCCTCTGCAACCTAGTGAGACCTTATTTTGAAATAAAGAATAGACAACATAGGGCTGAGTGGGGGGAGGGGGGGTTGGAGCTCAGAGGTAGAATGCCCTGAGATACATCCCCAGGACTACAAAAATAAATAAATAAATAAATAAATAAATAAATTAATTAATTAAATAAAAAGAGTTACTGGGCAAAATGTTGAACAGCTATAATCCCAATATTTAGGAAGCTGAAACAGGAGGATTTTAAATTTGAAGCCAACTTCAGCAACTTAATGTGACTTTTAGCAACTTAGTGACACCCTATTTCCAAATAAGAAATAAAATCAGGCTGAGATGTAACCTGAAGGTGGAATGGCCCTGGGTTTGATACCCAGTACCAAAACCAAAAATTAAAAAATAAAAAATAAAAATAAAAGAGTAATGTTTCACATTATTTTCAAATTTAAAGAATTATTTCTATTGAATCAATGTATCAGGAACTTTAGTAAAACTAAGAAATGTAAAATTTTTTAAATAGTGATTGAAAATAAATCAAGATGAAAATTAATATACTCTACAATATCTCAGTTAATCTTAATTTTCCCATAAAGTAATTTATTGAACTAATACTAAAAATGAGTAACCCACATTTATTAAATCATCAAATTTTTACTATAACTGAGTCAAGATTAGTTTATTTTATTTTTATTTTTATTGACATAAAATGATTTTAAATATTTAGGAGATATAGTGTGATAATTTGATAGATATATACAATGCATGGTGATGAAATCATGTTAATTAACTTCATTTCCTTAAACATGCATCCTTTTTTCAGTTAGGAGCCTTCAAACTTATCTCTTTTAGGATGTATTCATTTCGAGTCACCCGCCCATGCCATTTTGGCATGGGGGCTGTATTTCTATTTTCTGTATTTCTATCTTTCTAATAAAATTATTTAAATCTTCAAAAAAACTTATCTCTTTTAGTACTTTAAAAATATAATAAATTGTGGTGAATGATAGTAACCCTACTATGAGGCAGAATGCTAGAATTTATGCCTCCTATGTAACTCTATTTTGGTGGTTCTTCATCCACATTCCCTCTGTCTCCCTTCTCTCGCCTCTCACTCTAGTGAACTCTGTTCTACTTCTATATCAACTTAAGTTCCTATATTTTTGCAAGAGCATATGGTATTTGTCTTTCTTTGCCTGGCTTTTTCGGGTAATATAATATACTCCAATTTTGTTCATCTTGCTATAAATAACACTATTATTAGTTTCATTATGTTTATGGTTGAACAATGTTCAACTTTGTGTGTATATACACACTCACACATACACACACACATTTGCTTTATCTATGTGTTTGTCAACACATATCTCAGTTGATCCCATATCTTAGTTATTGGGAAAAGCACTATAATAAACATGGAAATACAGATATCTTTTCAATAAACCAGTTTCCTTTTCTCTGGATAAGTACCCAGTAATAAGATAGTTAGATCATTTAGTGGTTCCATTTTTAGTTTTTTTGAGGAATCTTCATAATGTCCTTTATTATGGCTGTAATAATTTACATTCCTACCAACACTGTATAAAGACTCCCCTTTCCTCCACAACCTTATTTTTTGAAAAACTATGTTTAGCCTATGAATTTTTTTTTATAATTATGTGATCATATTGAAAATGGCATACATTCCAACAGTGCTTGGTGCCCTTCCCCGCTTTCCCTTGCTCCCATTCCAACAATGAGTGTCCAGGTTGACCATGCTACGTTCATACTTTTACACATATTTGGATGTAGCTCCTCCATTAATCAGCCTCAGCCTGCTTACTCTCCTATCCTTCCATGCCAGCTTTGCTGAGGTTTCCCCTCCATTATCTAGAGTCCCTCTAGTATCCCTAATATTCCCTAGTTTGGGAATATTAGAAAAAAACATATGTTCCTTCTCTTTCAGTGCTCAGCTGATCTCGCTCAACATAATGTTCTCTAAGTCTTTCAATTTTCTTGCAAATAATATGATTTTGTTCTTCTTTATAGCTGAGTAGAATTCCATTGTGTGTATTTCCCATAATTTTGCAATCTGTTCATCTGTTGATGGAGACCTAGATTGGTTCCATATTCTGGCTATTACAAATTGTGCTGCTACTATAAACATGGGTATGCATATGTTACTGTAGTTCTCTGATTTCAATCTCTTTGAAAAGATTCTCAGGAGTTATAGAGCTGGATAATCTGATGAATCCATTCCCTGTTTTCTAAGGAATCTCCACATGGATCTCCATAGTGGTTGAACTAGTATGAACCCCCACCAACAGTATAAAAGAGTTCCTATTTCATCACATCCTTACCAACATTTGTTGTTATTTGACTTCTTTATGCTTGTCACTCTGATTGGGTTTAGATGAAATCTCAGCGTAGTTTTGATTTACATCTTCCTGATGGCTAATGATGTTGAACATCTTTTTATGTATCTATTGGGCATCTGTGCCTCTTCTTTTGTGAAGTGTCTATTTAATTCAGTTGCCCATTTCTTGATTGGGTTATTTGTTTTGCTAGTGTAGAGTCTTTTGAGCTCTTTGTATATTCTGGAAATTAGCCCTCTTCAGAGTGGTGGCTGGTAAAGATCTTCTCCCATTCTGCAAGCTTTCTCTTTAGGTTCTTGGTGGTTTCCTTTGATGAGCAGAAACTTTTCAGTTTGATGCCATCTCACTTGCTAAATTCTGCTTTAATTTCCTGGGCTTTGGAGGTCTTGTTGAGAAAGTTACTGCCTGTGCCTCTATGTTGTAGTGTTGAGCCTATGCCCTCCTCTAATAACTTCACAGTCTCTGGTCTAATTTCTAAGTCTTTGATTCATCTTGAGTTTATTCCTGTGCATGGTGAGAGGTAAGGATTTAGTTCCATCTTTCTACAAATGGACAGCCAGTTCTCCTAGCACCATTTGTTGAAAAGGCTCTTTTCTCCAGCATATGAGTTTGGCCCCTTTGTCAAAGATCAGTTGACTAACAATGTGTGGGTTTGTTTCTGAATCTTCTATTCTATTCCATTGGTCTATATGCCTGTCACTGTGCCAATACCATGCTGTTTTTACTACTATTCCTTGGTAGTATAATTTGAAGTCAGGGATTGTAATGCCTCCTACATGCTTATTATTACTGAGAATTGCTTTGGCTCTTCTGGGTCTTATCTTTCTCCTTATAAAATTCATGACTGATTTTTCTAGGTCCATGAAGAATGTCTTTGGTATTTTGATAGGAATTGCATTGAATCTGTAGATCCCTTTTGGCAGTATGGCCATTTGGGTGATATTTATTCTGCCTACCAATGGGCAAAGATCTTTCCATCTCCCAAGTAGACTATAAATTTTGACTTTAGCAAGCAGGGACCTAATTTTCAGGATACATAATATATACATTTAAAAAACAATTAAATGACTGTCTCTTACTTATAAATTAATTCTATTCAAAACTTTAGAAATGTGTTTATATAGACATTAGAACACACTTTCTCACAAAAACACTTCTATTCCTTTCCTATCTTCTTTTTTTTTTGGTGTGTGTGTGTGTGTGTGTGTGTGTGTGTGTGTGTGTGTGTGTGTCTGGGGATGGAACCCAGGGGCATTTGACCTCTGAGCTATACCCACTGCCCTATTTTTTATTCTTTAATTTGAAACAGGGTCTCACTAAGTTGTGGGGGCCCTCACTAAGTAGCTGAGGCTGTCTGCAAACCATGATCCTCTAGTCTCAGCCTCCCCAATACTGGATTACAAGCATGTACCATGATGCCTGGCTATCTTTTCCTAAGTTGTTATGTTTATTCACTATCATAGTAATAGTGCAATGAAACTGGATTGTATATGATATAAACTTGGTAAAATAATTTTATGCATCCACTCATAATCCTCAGTATTCACTGAATGACTACCATGTGCAAAGCACTGTGAGAGGAATTGTATCACCCATTTCCAAAGTCCAGAGAGAAAAGGAAGGTTAGTAATTTTCCTGCTGAGCTTCCCCCTCACAGACCTATATCCTTCTGCCTTCAGCAATTCCTTGCCCATAGCAGACCTTCTTTCTGCTGTTTTAGGAAGAAATAAAGCTGAGAAAGAATCTCAGTCGAGGGATCTCATTATTTCCAAGATGTTTATTTAAGAAATCAGCTTTTCAGCCAGCCATGGTAATATATGCCTGTAATTCCAGTACTTGGGAGGCTGAAACAGGAGGCTCACAGGCTTGAGGGTAGGCTCAGAAATGTAGCCATACATCGTGCAAATTATTTAAATTCTGCTTCAGAATAAAAAAAAGCTTTCATATCTGGGCCTGGGGGTATTGCTCAGAAGTTAAATGGCCCTGGGTTCAATCCTTAGTACAGGAAGGAAGGAAATGAGAAGAGAAGGGGGTGAAGAGAGGAAAGGGAAGGAAGAAGTGAGGGAGGGAAAGAAGGAAGGAAGGAAGGAAGGAAGGAAGGAAGGAAGGAAGGAAGGGCCTTTTCAATAGGGTTTTCTAAAATGTATCAAAAAAGAGCATCACATATAAAAACAGGTGAATCCGACTAGAAAATTGCAGTTAGATAGCATGAATATTGGAACCCTCTTCTGACACTATGACTTAAGAAGTTGTTTACCTTTCTCAACTTTATTGAGCTTACTACATGTTAAAAAATCCCAATATTTAATGTATAGGATTATTCATGATAATAGTCAGTGGATTTTAAGGATTGCTCACAGTACCTAGCATATGATTTATATTCAATAAATGGTTGTTGCTATTATATTTTTATCTTTTCAGATCCAGGGAGCAGAGCCTATTTCTGCTCACCTGGTTTGTGATGTCAGGCTGGAGACCTAAGAAATTTAATAGACACTGAGATGTGTTTCAACACAATGTAACAGGATAAGTAAACTGAGGCTAAAGGCACTTCCTCTACACAAAGATAACATGTGGTCCCTTCAACATCCTTCCCTGCTTCCTTTAACAGGTTGCAGAGAAAAATCTATCTCCAGTTTCTCTTTTTTTTATTTTATCATTTCACATGTGTGTTCCCCTAAGAGCTGACTTCAGTTCTCCTCTTTCTGTTTTTCTTACTAATTCCATCTGTCCCTGATCCAAGGCTCTGTGAGGCCACCTTTAATCATCTCTCTCATCACTGTCTCTTGCTGGCATCTTTCCCCAACCGCAGGGGAGCTGAGCTCCTACCCAATTTCAGACCCCTCCATGGCACCCGTTCCCGAGAGGGAATGTCATTGAATTCCTAGTCATTGTTTACCCTTCTTCATGCCCGGAGACACCAAACGTGCCATTTCCATCATTCCCCTGTCACCAGAGCTTCCTCTGGGGATAAAGACTGACAAGCTGTGACATCTCCCCTCCCACCCCTCAAGTACATCTATCGTCTTCCACCTCATCCCAGCCATCTGGCGCTTTGTCCCAGGATGCCACGCAATACTCTTTCTGTCCGTGAAGAACATCTAAAAGACACATGCATTGTTGATATAGATCAGTATGCCAGGCTCTAAGTAGCAATGTTTTTCCATGCATTTTTCTTTGGTGATGAGACGCCACTAAATGGAAATAGCTGACAAGCTGTGTCATTAAGAAAGAAAAAAGATTGACCAGGAGTAAACTTATTTTGATTTTTTAAATTTTTGTTAAGCAACTAGATGTTTCAAATAAAAAAAAAAAACCTCAAATAAAGGTAAGCTGAAGATCATAAAACTTAAGCAAGAACAACTAAAGGTTTAAGCTACTCTCTTTAGTAATGTAGGTACTTTTAAGAATCACTTTTACTGTGTTAGGATGACAAATAACTCAATAAAAATGCTCCAATCACCTTTGATGGCTCAGTGAATTCTAAAATGGCCAATGTCCAACTTTGCCATGGGATTTAAAGCAAATGTTAAAATAATTAATTTAAAGGGATGATATAAGGGTAACTGTGGAGATGCTTGTTGTTGGGAAAGGCAAGTTTAAATTTTTCTGCAAATCAGAGTATCAGGGTAATAAGCTTGATAAGCACAGTTTCAGATGGACAGGGTAGTGTGGGTGTGGGAAGTCATTGTCGGCCAAGGGCCCTGCTGGGGTCAGGCGCTGGGGTTTATTAAGCATCTGTGCACAGTGTACTCGGCTGGCATTGACCTCTTGCTGCTCAACCCTGAATTTTATAGCCACTGAAGCAAATTAAAGAGAAATAAAAATAAAGGGAATAGAAGAGGTATAAAACTAAGATAAATTATTACTCACTGCAATTAAAATAAGTAGAGCTTTATGTCATTGCTATAGAGCCACCATTAAACAACAGATGGCACAGAATGTATAGGAAGCATACATCTTTCCATTCTTGGTCCTTTGGTGGTTTGTCCTTCAAATAAAATATATACTAGAGAAAAGGAGAAACAAATAGCAAGAAAGACAGAGACAGAGACAAACCATGACTGGCTTTATTCATCCATTTTCTTGGAAATTCATTCTGAGCAGGTAGTATTTGCAGCCACAGTTGAATGAGCACACATGTAAGCTCATCCTCTTCCTATTGCAGTTAAGAAAATGATGGTAACCCCATAAACTACAAAAAAGTGCACTCTCCTCCCACTCAGACTTCAAGTCCACAAAGGAGGCAAACTATTAGAATAGAGTAGCTTTCAGAGTGATTAAGTAATAAAAAGTATATAATCATAAACATTGGCAATGAATAAAATGTAAGTATTATCCCTGCCAATTCAAAATAGAACAATATCAGCTCCTATAGATAAAGTATCTTTCAAAAATCTTGTTTGACTTAAAAATCACTAAATGTATTATTTACCTTTATTTACTATCTCAGTTATTAGCTGGGTAAATGTATTTGGGGTTTAATGATTTAAAAATAATAAAATGTCTTATTTACCTGTTATTTACTATTTCACTTGGTAGCTGGGTAAATGTATTTGAGGTTTCAGATAGGTTAATCTCTAATGTTACCACTAAGGCTTAGACATGCTAGGAATCGACAATACCTTCCATCTCTGTCTCTGTCTCCTCTATTTCTTTCTCTATGTTCTGACTTTGTACTTTTATCAATTTGAATTGTGGTTTGGTAAATTTATTGAATAATTCAAAATATAACTTAGGGCTGTGAAATTCTAAAATAAAGGATACTGGTATTCATGTACTATCAAAAATGAATCAATTAGAAGTTAGATGTCTTGTTGCTGCTATAGCTAAATCAACTTAGAGATCTGACCTATATTCACGTGTTCATAATCATCAAGAAAAAAGAAGTATGAATTGGTGCATGTCATGTTTTTTATTGAGTAAAATTAAAAGACTCCTGGAACTGAAATGAGGAGAGCAAACTTGCTTGGACTTAAATGTTTTTGTTCCCTTTAAAGTTTGTCCTGAAACTTAATCCTCAATGACATATAATATTAAGAGGCGTGGCCCCTGAAGGTGATTGGTTATAGGTGCCCTTAAAAAGCACTTTATAATGTACTTAGCAAAAGGAGTTCAACCCCATGCAAGCTTCCCTTCAAAACTAAACCTCTAGGCCCTTTATTGTGGGCTCCCAGGCCTCAGAATTCTGAGGAAATAAATTTCTGTTCTTTTAAACTACCCAGTACTCTGGTAAATTTTTTAGCAGTACAGAGGGACTAAGTCAAGGAAATATTCTTTTTCACTTAGCATCTGGGTAAATGTCTTCAAGGTTTCAAATAATGTTTATTTCTAAAGTCACTACTAAGGTTTGGGCACGCTAGAAAGTGATAATATCTTCCGTCTCTGTCTCCTCTGTCTCTATTTCTTTCCCTTTGTGTGTTTTTTAAAGTAGTTCATCTTTCCGGGCCCCACACTTGGGAGGCAGAGACAGGAGGATCGCGCAGGTTCGAAGCCAGCCGCGCGTGCTGGCTTAAGAGACCCTGTTTCCAAATAAAAATGTAAAAATAGGTCTGGGAGTGTAGCCCAGAGCTAGTAGAAGGGCTTCCAGGAACCCCAGTACCACCAAAAAAAAAAATAAAATAAAAAGTAGTTCATCTAAATTTGGGGCAGAATTTGAAAATTGATAACAGCTTCGCTATCTAGTTCAGGTAGTAATAGCTGTGACTTAGTCTGTTTGGGCTACTGTAACCAAATCTAGATTGGATGATTAAGTAATAAAAAGTATAAAATCATAAACAGTAGTTGTGAATTAAGTGTAAATATTATTCTTGGCAACTCAAAATAGAACAATCTAAGCTCCTATAAATAAAGTATCTTTCAAAAGAAATTTGTTTCTCACAATTCTAGAGGTTTACAAGGATAGGTTCAAGGTACCTGCAGAGATACTGTCTGAGATGTCTTCACAGTTGGAGCCTTTGGCTGCATTTTTACATGGGGGAGAGAGCAAAAAATACCAATTTTATTTAGGAGGGCAAAGCCCTTTCTGAAAGGCCTCACCTCTTAATATCACCACAGTGACCAGCAGGTTTCGACATGAACTTTGTCAGGACACTCTATTGGTCAGAATCCCGTTGCTAGGACAAAATGCCTGAGAAAAACAACTTATAGGGAAAAGATTTATTTGGTATGTGGTTTCAGAGGTTTTATTTCATAGCTGGCTGACTCCAAGGAAGAAAAGTCATGGCAAATGGATTGATAGAAAAAAAGCCTCTTTGGTAGCCACAAAGGAGGGGAGTCAGGGAGAAAGCATGTGAAAAAGAGGAGAAAGAGAGAGGGATGAGGGGGCTCGGGACAAGATGTACCCTTTCAGGGTGTTCCTCCGTACTTCCTCTATTTGAACTCCACTGCTTCCAGTTTTTACCACCTCCACAAATGTCATCAGAATGAGTTCCTCAACGGAATAAAACCACTATAAAAATTAGATTAGTACCCTCATGATCCAGTCACTTCCCAAAGGCCCACCTATGAACTCTGCTGCCTTGGGGACCAAGTCTTTAATATGTGAGTGTTTGGGAGACACTTTAGATCCAAAACATAATAGATACAAACATTTAGACAAAAGCAAGTTGGCTCTAAGGGTACTGTGCTTCCTGTCCCTAAAATTTTTCCTGTTTCCAAAAATTATAAAAATATCCTTCTTCCATATAACAAAGACACAAGCCACAGTGAATCATGGCCATAAAGCAATTTCCATTGAGTTAAAGAGAGTTTAAAAATATATAGGAGAGTAAATGGCAGCTGCTTCTGTCTTGACTATCCCACCATCTTAATAAATATCAGCATTATTTTTTTTATTTTAAGCAAAAGTAAGAATAAAAGGCAAGCCTGCAAGGGCAGTGTGAAGTTTCAAGATTCATACTGTAGTCGTAGCTAACATCCATCATCCAGTGTGAAAAGATTAATGTACATGGTTGAAAAGGATCTACACCACCCTACTTTTAAGTGCAGACCCAGGAGACACAGCATTCAGATTGCAGCCATCTATCTAAGGAGTACCGTCCCCCCAGAGCTTTGACGATTCACGCTGATGCTTTTGTATCACTTGGCACCAATCTGGCTGTGTATCTACTTTATATTCCATCCATGCAATGGATTTGAACTAGATTCCTGCTTTATTCTACTTTTCAACTTAGGTAGCAGCTAATAAAATTAAAGGTGATACTCAAGTCTGCATGATGAATTCCCAGAGAACATAGACTGAGCTAATCATGACACCCCTTGCTTTACAGTACAGGGGCAGAGCTTAGGTGGCTTGGTGTTCAATGTGCTTCCATAAAAAAGACTGGAAACATTATAAAAGATGGAAATAAATGAAAAGGAATAATAACCAGGAAAATACAGTTCAAAATTATGGGTGGGGACTGTGACTATGGAGAAGAAAAAAGAAAAAGTAATTAATATAACAATGTGTTTCAGGAAATCTAGACAATGAAATGCAAATTTACTGAAGAGTAAATATATATACTAGTGAATCAGATGAGAAAATTAAGTAAATAGAAGAATCCATAAAATCCCGGAAGTTACAACGATGCTCCTAAAAATGTATATATCATAGATCATTTCTCATGCTGGTCCAGCCTAAAAATATCATGGCTCACTAAAATCTAGGATTAACTTCCAAATTATTTAACATGTCATTTAAATATGGCAATTTTGATTCCAGACAATCTTTGAGATGAACATTTGTCTAAAAATTTCAACTGGACACGGGCTCTTTGCTGAGCGCACCCTGCACTCTGTCCCTCACTCGCCACCAATGGCCTGCCTCGCCTTGCTTGCTGCCGATGCCCCGCAGAAATGCTTCCATTACCCACAGTCCTTCGCCAGATAAGACCAGTGTTCAGGGCACTGGCTCCTCATTTCACTCGGACATATGCCAAAGATGTCAAATTTGGTGCAGATGCCTGAGCCTTAATGCTTCAAGGTGTAAACCTTTTAGCCGATGCTGTAGCTGTTACAATGGGGCCAAAGGGAAGAACAGTAATTATTGAACAGAGTTGGGGAAGTCCCAAAGTAACAAAAGATGGTGTGACTGTTGCAAAGTCAATTGATTTGAAGGATAAATACAAAATTATTGGAGCTAGACTTGTTCAAGATGTTGCCAACAACACAAATGAAGAGGCCGGGGATGGAACCACCACTGCTACTGTACTGGCACACTCAATTGCCAAAGAAGGCTTTGAGAAAATTAGCAAAGGTGCTAATTCAGTGGAAATCAGAAGAGGTGTGATGTTAGCTGTTGATGCTGTAATTACGGAACTTAAGAAACAGTCTAAACCTGTAACAACCCCTGAAGCAGGTTGCTATAATTTCTGCAAATGGAGACAAAGAAATTGGCAACATCATTTCTGATGCAATAAAGAAGGTTGGAAGAAAGGGTGCCATCACAGTAAAGGATGGGAGAACATTGAATGGTGAATTAGAAATAATTGAAGGCATGAATTCTGATCGAGGCTATATTTCACCATACTTTATTAATACATCAAAAGGTCAGAAATGTGAGTTCCAGGATGCCTATGTTCTACTGAGTGAAAAGAAGATTTCTAGTGTCCAGTCCATTGTGCCTGCTCTTGAAATTGCCAATGCTCACTGTAAACCCTTGGTCATAATTGCTGAAGATGTTTATGGAGAAGCTCTGAGTACACTTGTTTTGAATAGGCTAAAAGTTGGTCTTCAGGTTGTGGCAGTCAAAGCTCTGGGTTTTGGTGACAATAGGAAGAACCAGCTTAAAGATATGGCTATTGCTACTGGTGGTGCAATATTTGGAGAAGAGGGTTTGACTCTAAATATTGAAGATGTTCAGCCTCATGATTTAGGTAAAGTTGGAGAGGTCATTGTCACCAAAGATGATGCCATGCGTTTGAAAGGAAAAGGTGACAAAGCTCTAATTGAAAAACGAATTCAGGAAATCATTGAGCACTTAGAAATCACAACTAGTGAATATGAAAAGGAAAAACTGAATGAAAGGCTGGCAAAACTCTCAGATGGAGTGGCTGTGCTGAAGGTTGGTGGCACAAGTGATGTTGAAGTGAATGAAAAGAAAGATAGAGTTACAGATGCCCTCAATGCTACAAGAGCAGCAGTTGAAGAAGGCATAGTTTTTGGTGGGGGTTTCGCTCTGCTTCGTTGCATTCCAGCCTTGGACTCATTGACTCCAGCTAATGAAGATCAAAAAATTGGTATAGACATTATTAGAAGAACACTCAAAATTCCTGCAATGACCATTGCTAAGACTGCAGGTGTTGAAGGATCTTTGATAGTTGAGAAAATTCTGCAGCGTTCTCCAGAAATTGGTTATGATGCTATGCTTGGAGATTTTGTGAATATGGTAGAAAAAGGAATCATAGATCCCACAAAGGTTGTACGAACAGCTTTATTGGATGCTGCTGGGGTAGCTTCTCTGTTAACTACAGCAGAAGACGTAGTCACAGAAATTCCTAAAGAAGAGAAGGACCCTGGAATGGGCGTAATGGGTGGAATGGGAGGTGGTAAGGGAGGTGGCATGTTCTAATCTTTAGAATAGTGCTTTGCCATTAGTAATAAATTGTGACAGGAAACTCAAAAGAAGGATTCCTCACCAATAACTTCAGAGAAGTCAGTTGGAGAAAATGACTGAAGAAAAGGCTGGTTGATGTTTAAGAAAATCACTATAATCAATAGTTACTGGTTTCAGTTGACAATATATAATGGTTTACTGCTGTCATTGTCTATGCCTACAGATAATTTATTTTGTATTTTTGAATAAAAGACATTTGTACATTCCTGATACTGGGTACAAAAGCCATGTACCAATGTACTGCTTTCAACTTAAATCACTGAGGCATTTCTACTACTATTCTGCTAAAATCAGGATTTTAGTGCTTGCCATCACCAGATGTGAGAGGAACAGAAGCAGCCTTTCTGTGGAGAGGAAAAATAATTGTGTACAAAGTAAAGAAATGTCCAATTATGTGACAACCTTTGTGTAATAAAAATTTGTTTAAACCTAAAAAAATAAATAAATAAAAAGTTTCAACTGAAGTTTCCTCCAATTTTTGGTCATCCCTCCTTATTATCAGGTATGCTATCTTGTATGATAAATAATTTTGATTTATCCTTTATAATTAAATCATCCTATCATTCAGTGTGTACTGGCTCAGAAACACAACCCATTTACCTCTGGGTGAAAGCTACCCACTCATAGCTATCTTATTCTCTTACTCTATGATTCTTGTGTTTAAATAATTTTATTATTCTACCTCTATAAAAATACATAAATTGCTGAGCATGGTGATGCATGCCTGTAATGCCAGTATTTGAGAGGATGAAACAGGAGAATTGCAAGGTCAAGGCCTGCTTCAGCAACCTAGAGAGGCTCTCCGCAAAGGAGCAAGACCCTGTTGCAAAATAAAAATAATAAAAGGGCTGTGGGTGTACTTTGAAGGTAAAATGCCCATAGGTTCAATCCCCAAGACCCTCATATACTTAACTAGACACACACACACACATACACACACACACACACACATACACACACACACACACACTCCTTTCATTGTCATTTTTTCTATCAAATAACTGTATCTAAAAGAAGCTATAGTTACTAAATCAATAAGTCAAGAGTCGGGTAGATTTTCCTGTAATGGAGGCTTTATTGAGGACCATGCTGAATAAAGATTTGACTACCATATGCCTGTAATCCCAGTACTTGAGTCTGAGAAAGGAGAATCATGGCATCACAGCTTTGAGGCTAGATTCAGCAATTTAGCAAGAAAGACCTTGCTTAAAAATAAAAAATAAAATAGGGCCAGGGTATATTTCAGAATACCTGTGAGTTCAACCTCCAATACAAAAAAAAAAAAAGTGACCCTCATGATACCAATTGTGAAATTTAGGAATATATATTAAAAACCTGGTAATGTACCTTAATGACAGTAAGAAACCTGTTCCACCTTCCACCTGAATTTATTATCTGCTATAAAATATATTTATTAGTTATCCTAAAACAATCTCTTCTGAATTTTGAGTAGATCCTTAGGTTGTAGGATGATGCTGGACTTTGTTGAATAAATCAATAGCCACATCTCATATTCTTTTTATTTTATAGATTTGGTTAAAATTCCCTTTTCCCAGGCTTTGTCTTTCTAATCTTAAAACAATTACTCAGACCCCATACATCACCACACACTGACATTTTCTTCTTCCTTTTCCCTCCGCATACATTAGTCTTTCTACCAAATCCATTCTTCTCTCTTGATAATGTTAGTTTTCTTTCCTGAATAAGTCCCTACCTCTGTCTTTTTGTCCCCCCCAAAATGAATGACCCACAGCTTTTAAACTATAAACAATCCATTATTTTTATATATAATGACAGGGATATGAACACAAAAGTACCAAATCCTGCCTAGTAACCCTAGTGTATTATTGATCTGTTGAGTCCCGGGTCACATATAAGATAAAGCCACCTCAAACACCTCCTTCCATCTATTCCTTATTCTACTCCTCACTTTCAGCTCATGAAAATTCTACCCATATGGAAATATGCTAAAATATGGCAATATAATTTCTGTGAAAGAATTCATTTTCGCCTCTATCAAATTAATCTAAGTTGAGACTGAGCTACACAGATAAAAGCTTGTTTAATTTGGGTTTAAACATATGTTTTTTAAATATATATTTTAAAACTTAGCAAATCTGTTTCACCCAGAATGGAGAATTTTTATTTATAGAAAGCTTCTTCAAGGAACAAAAAGAGGAAAAAAAAGATATGAAACCTTTTATACATATAAATTATGGTCTGTCATTTTAGACTAAATGCTTCCTTAAAACAAAGTACAAATCAGCCAGGTGTGCTGGCTCATGCCTGTAATCCTTGTACTTGAGAGACTGAGACAGAAAGATCGTAGATTCAAGACCATCCTCAGCAACTTAGCAAGACCGAGACCCAGTGTTTAAACTAAAAAATAAAAATATCTAGAGGTGTAGCTCTGAAGTAGAGCAATCCCCAGTACTGAAACAAAACAAATACAATAAAAATACAAACCATACAGGATCATTTTGGGCTGGAAAAAGACACAAATATTGGCCATCCTTGAGGGATTGTATCACCACTGGTTTTGGAGTGATCACTGTATATCAGGTATCATACAGATCAACCAGTGCACATTAAGTTGGTTCTATTGTAATTTGCATTAGGGGAGGTTTGCGATAGTTCGGAAATGCACCCAAGATGAAAAAGTGTCAAAGAAGATCTGCAAACCTGAGATCTTGGTGAAATGAGGCTGTATATAGTGCATACAAGCACCCAGAATACTGCAAACAACGTCTACTATCACCATCTGTAGCTGTCTTTCTGCCATCGAAAAATGAATATTAAGTGCTGAGTGTTGTATAGCTGTCATGAAAAAGTACACTAGACAGAAATAAGAGCTAGAATTATTAAAAGCCATATTCCTCGGGTTCAAATTATTGATGCATTTGCAGTATTTAGGAGTTTGTCGGAGTCTCAGCCTTATTTTGCTGCAATCGTTAGTGTCATCTTTGAAATATTCACTAATTCAATGGCAGAATTGTAAATTCTCTTTGGTCTAGAAGGTATAGAGCCACCTGTTATTTTGAAAACTGAAACAACATGTATTTAGTACGTGAGAAAATTAAGATAGCTACCACTGTATGAATCACTGACGCTAATTTGCTGGCACAAATGTAGAATGATATATTGTACAATCCTGGCAATTATGTCAGAAATCAGTCTAGAGTAATTCATTAACACCTTTTCTTCAGAAAAAAGGAGGAAGCTGACATCTGTAACTAATATTATGATCTATGTTATTTTATATTATGTTTTTGATTTTATGAACAGTAGGCAACCATGAGATAATTTGAATAGCTAATTATTAAAATACTCCATTTTCTCATTCAGTCGCTGTTCAAGAATATGGATTCATTTTGCAAATTATAGGTCTTTTTCCACTGATGAGGAAGACTGAAAGTGACAACTGTAGACAGAGATACATTAACTCCTTCATGGATAGTGCATAATAGGTATGAACATGGGGTCCTGTCTAAAAACCAAACCAACAGAAATTAAATCCTAATAATACTAAAATTCTATCAATCTAAAATTGAATCACATTCTGCTTTTAATATTTTCTTAGATACATGCATATTAAAGTACTTTAATATCATTATATATATTTTTATATATATGAATATCTTATATACATATGTTTTCAGTACTGGAGATTGACCTGGGGTATTCTACCCCTGAGCTCTACCCCAAGCCCTACCTTTTATTCTTTATTTTGAAACTAGATCTCACTAAGTTGTGGAGGACCTGAATAAGTAGCTGAGACTGGTTGTGAACCTGCGATCCTCATGTCTCAGCCTCCTATGTACTGTGATTGGAAGCATGCATTACTATGCCTGGCAGTTTTTTTAACTATATTAGAGAATAATGTATTGCCCAGGTACCCTAAGAAATGACTGTGCTGGATATTCCCTAAAGTGGCCAGGTGACCTCAGGTAACCTAAGGTAACTCTAAGTGCAATTGGACCCGTGGTTAATAGAATATGGCAAAGTTGATAAAACAGGCACTTCTTGATTGGATGACATTATATGCAAAGGCAGTGGGGTAGCCACTCTTGTGATTAAGTAAAATCTTATATAACTGTGGCTTCTTAAAGAAGAGATTCTTGGCTGGGGATACTGTAGCTCAGTGGTACCGAACTTGATTAGCTTACGCAAGGCCCTGATTTGTATTCACAGCATTGTAAAAATAATATTCTCCTGCTGGACTTGAAGAAGTGAGCGGCCATGTTGGGAACTTCCTATGGAATAATGTGCATGGCAGGAAGCTCTGGGTTAAGAGCCAGTAAGTAACTTCAGACCCACAGCCATACGTAGATGAATCCTGCCCACAGTTGGAACTGTCACACCTTTGATGAGACATCTCACCCTCACCTGCATGGGATCCAGGTTAGGTCTTGAAGCAGAGAACTCTGCACACTATGCCTGGACTCCTAACCCATAAGAGATGAAAAATTTGTGTTGTGTTAATTTGTTAGGCAGCAAAATAAAACTAATACAGCAACCTGTGGTAAATATGCCAAACTTTTAAGAGGTCAGTTATTGCTTTCCTTTTTTTAGAGGAATAGAAATTATCGAGTCTAATAGTAAAACCTCAATTATCTTTGGAATGAGCCTTTTCAGCTTAAACATTCAGCATATGACATGAATATTATAAATTCATTTCCTTATATGAGTATATTCTGTATATTCTGAGCAATAAGATGTTTTGGTTATGATGGCAAATCATTTAATAGTATTAGAGACATGTGAATCTTAGGTAATTTTTCCAAATATTTAAATACTGAGACACAGATATCAAATTTCAAACAGCTCTATTGAGGTGTGATTTGTGTTCAGCAAACTGAATCCATGAGAATTATACAATTTTGGTAAGTTTTGACATATGTATAATTCCCCCAAAACTAGCAATATAGTCAAGAGGCAGAATATATTCATCAGCCCCAAAAGTTTCCTGGTGACCTTTGCAGTCCATTCCTGTTTCCTGCCACCTGTACTTCTTGGCAGCCTGTGATGTGCTTTCTGTCATTATGGATTAGTTTGCATTTTCTAGAATTTTATATAAGTGGGCTCATACATATGTATTTTGAGTCTGTTTTTTTCCCCCTGTTAAGGCATCTATGTTAATAATATCTATGTAAGTATCTATGTTAATAACATAGATACTGTCAATTTTCTCACTGCTTAGTGAAACTGAAAAAAAAATATTAACTTACTTAGATCTCAGTATCTTAGAGATCCTTATTTTGGTAGGAATTGGTATAACCACAATTTGAAGTACGGCAATGATGTGCCTTGTTCTTTCTCAACTCATACACACATACTCATGTCTATATTATAGGGGAGCTCATTTTTATGGGCATATGTTTCTCAACATATTGAGTGTGTGTGTGTGTGTGTGTGTGTGTGTGTGTGTGTTTGTGTGTATACAATCATAAAATTTACATTTCTTTTGAGCTCAAACTGAACAAATAACTGATCATGCTTGTAGGTGAAAATCAATGGGAAATATGATCATAATGAGTGCTTACATTTACGTAGGGAATGGCTCTCAGTAATCAACCAAGATCATATACGAGAAAATCAATAAGGAAAAATGCCCATGCATAGCTCTTCTATTTCATCAATAGAGGCTGCTTACCATGCATCTGTTTTTAACATAAGGACAGCCTCAGCTGCAGAGCTTGGATGACACCTGTCACAATTGATTAGTAAAGTAGAAAAATGGAGTAAAAACATGGTTTGTAGATTGAGAGCAATTCCAGCACCCAAAAATATTCCCATAGGAAATGGAAGTCAGCTATTCCACTCAAAAATCTTTGAATTGCTGAATACTATTTTTACTATTTTCTTCCCCCATTCATGTAAACTGAAAAAAAATGCAAGAAAATTGGGAATATTTGGGAGGGCATGACACCTTGCCCAGCAGAAAGCAGAATTTAGCCCTAGGAAGTAATTTCACTAATTGTAACTCCATAGGAAGAAGGAAACTGGATCAGTAATTATAAGCATCTCTCACAAAAAGTCATTTCTACAACTCTAGAGAATTTGTGCAGACTTAGGGTGAGGGATGCAATCATCAAAATGTCATATGTCATTGTCTTTCCATCAAAGAATCATTATAGGTTTCTTCTGTCCCATGACTCTTAATTCACAAACCATAATGACAATTTATTTGTATGATGACTCCTGACACTCAAGTTCTTATTACACTTCTTCCTCCACCCCATCCTATGAGCCTAAAGTTAAAGTTGTCACGTGACACCATCACTGGAAAGAGTCTTTTTTCTTCCTGTCACTCCTCTTTATTCTCTACTAGCAGTTAAACTGAATCTTAGAAACGAAGAAGACGGCATGGTGTTTGTTTTTGACATCTCAGGAAGCTGATGAACTAGCTACAAGGAGCAGACCTGTGAAAGAGACTTGGTAAATTCATTACACAAATGAGTTCATAACCAGCAAAAACAAATGTTTAAGAGTTTATGGCAATTATTTCCTGGTGGTGTTTCTCTTGTTAGCCACAGGACAGTTAACAACTTAGTACTAGTGCCCCAGAGGGACTCTAAGAGGTGAGAACAGTTAGAATGCTGTCATGAAAGAGTAAGAATCAGCTTCCAGGGGACAGGAAAATAAAATTTCCTATTTTACCTCTGACATTTGAAAATATCACCTGTTTTCATGGAGGAAGAGAGTCATTCTTGCTTCTGTGAGCCCCACTTCTAACTATAACATCACAAGCTTGAGTTCAATGTGTCTTTCTTTTGAAATCTCCAGGAACAAGTAAATTCACAAAACAAATTACTATAAGGAAATAACTCTCTGAGAAGTATCAAAAATAATTATTTCTTTACACTACAGCATTTTCATCCAAGAGTGAAATTTCATACAGGGATAAATCATTCATTTGGACTTTGCATTGTGACCACTAACAGGCTGACTGAAATATATAATTGTGTATAAGGAATACGTCACATATCATTCAAGTAGTTTTTTTAAGATTTTGTGTCTTCAATAACCTGCAAACAAATCTTCATACCTAAGAAGAATTTGACACAGTGTAATATTCTTGAGAAACATATATATTGTTTATATATATCCAGGTGGAAACTATAATTCAGAAGTCTAAGTGATCCAAAATTTCCATTTTCATAATATAAGTGCTACATTATTATTATTCAACTAAATCAAGCTTGTGTTATATAAAACTATAATTAAGGTAGAAAATCCACCATTAAATGATTATAATTAACTACATGTCCTGCCTTATTAGGACTGACTACCCATAAAGATATTTAATACATCTTTGCCTTGTCAACACATACGTTGATGTTCTAACCACACTGCAGCATGGTGAAATGTCACTTGCTGTAAAAACATGCTTAAAATGCAGGCATTCTAGAGAGAGGCAGCCTCAACTTGTCCTTTCATACAGCTATGAGTATGACTGGCTCAAAATAATTTATCTAACCCATATATCCCACTCCACTGGACTCCATGAACCCAGCTCCACAAAATGGCCTCTCATTCTACACCAATATTAATGGCCTTTCCTCTCAACTATTCTGTGTATCTCAATTTGTAATTATTCATGTTTTTGGCATCTAAATTTTGGATTTTGTTCTTTGTGTAATCTCCCCATCTCTTTCAGATGTGCATTATTACTATATCCCTGGCTCTAATTTTGGCTTTTATAAAGATTAATATTTAATGAATTGTGATATGATTAGATATACAATGGTTAGATATACAATGTTCCCTGAAGAGCTCATGTCTGTGTTCCCAGGTGATATAATTAAATAATGAGCTATAATCTCATCAGTGGATAACCCCATTATAATGACCTTATTAACTGGTAACCTATACTTTTATCTTTGACTCCTCTTCTTCTCTCTTTCTTCCCACCTTTGGCCTCTATGATATGAGAGCAGAATGTTGTATTTTCCCTCTCTTTGCTTCCCACTGCAATGCTCTGACCTCTGCAGATGCAGCCTGATGTGGACTGAAATTAAAACTTCTAAAAATTGTGAGCAAATAAATATTCCTATCTTAAATTCGTTATTGGTGCATTGTACTCATACATTTTAATGGAGTACAAGATGATAGAGGCATACACGCACACATCAGTCATTTAGCCCTTCCCCAATTCCCACTCCATTCCCTCTCTCATGTTTGACTTAGTGTTTGACTTTGATATATATATCTAAGTTGTGTGTTCAGATTTTTAAATCACAGAAGTGAAAATAATTACTGAGACAGGTAGTTTTCCTTTTGTAAAACTTTGAAGAACTCACAGATAAGCCTTGTAGGGCGGTGGCTCTTGAGGCAACATGGCCTTCTGTTCATTGAGAAGGACAAAATAGGAGCAGTAGATAGGAACCAGGAATTATTTACTCTCTTATCTATTTGTAAAAGTTATACAATCTGAATAGCCCGTTAAAGTACTAGACACTATTCTTAAGTTCTTTTTTGATCATCAGGTTAAAGGATCAAAAAGAGAATCCTAGAGAAGAAATAATGCTCCCAAGAATAGAGAAAAACACACATATGTTTCTATACAAAATAATCTCAGGACATCAAGGGTATAGTCTTTCACCTCTTGACTCAGCTTCACCCTGTGATTCATGAATGAGTTGTGAAAGGGCTCTCAAAAAGAGAGAAGAAAAATCAAATAGTGTTTGGATTTTAAACTAAAATCTCTGAAGGATACTACAAGTTACAGCTCTTGCACCAATGGTGAGCTATACTAGTGTGGAAGGCTGAGTGAGCTGTGCTGATATGGGGAGGGTTTCTACCTGGAATGGTTATAAGGCCCCATGTTTGTCTTTCCATCAGCTTTCTGGGCATAAGCAAGACCACTGTGAAGAGCTGCACTTTGGTAAAATCTCCATCAGATCTGGTTACTGTTATAAAAGCAGGAATAAATGCAGAGAGCAGAAAGTTGGCAAATGCTAAATGGCAGAGGAGAGGACTATTAGAAGCCCACAAATACATCAATAGTTATATGAAGAGTCTAAATACTTTCTTAATAACAAGTAAGTTCTATGCGTTGGTTGGTCATTGGGCAAAACTTATTCTAATCAGATTTGAATATGCTGTTTGAAGATTCTACTTTACATATTTACACATAAACTTCTGACTTTGTCAGGCCCAGTACTTGGATGCCACCGTATGGTACAGGAACACAAGGCTATGAGCATCTCTACAAAGTTTGTCCCTGAGGAAGAAAATGTAAAATCTGACCTTGGAATGGCCTTAAGAAATAGGTGATTATGGGTTCTTAACAGTAAATTGGTGGAAGATTCTAGACTTGCTACCTGTGTTTTCAGAAAACAGACACCAGAATAGCATGCTTGCATTAGCAGGGAGTCATGATAAACAGCTGTACCACCGCTGCACAGCACTTCATCTCATAAAACTGCCTCCTCTGCTCTTCACATCACTGCCACAGACATGTCTGCTCAAGCAACAAGGCACTGCTATTCTCAATAGCAAAACAAATTGCATCTGACAGCATAAATGAACAAGGTACATATTGGGATAGAGCATCTTTGACTTTTATAATGCTATCACAAGAGATCTGTACCTGAAAAAGAAGAATGGTAAAGAGCACGTGAGGACAGGAAAGGAAAAAAGAGGAACAAAGTGTTGAACATCACCCTCACCTATATCTCACTGGATATAACTGGCTTCAGCATCATGACAGTAACCTTGTGTCACTCAGGACAGCAAGTTGAGGCTTAGTAGCACCCAGTCAGTAGCTTGAAATTGGTCATGATGAGAAAATGTACCCCACAGAAATAGGGAAATTCTACAAATCAAGGATGTTTTCCTTAATAGCACATTACTAGGTTAGATTCCCTTCTATATCAAATACTCTGTCAGGAACCTGTTTACTTTTAAGCAAAGGCACAAAAGTTGAATATAAAAGCATTGCCTCCATCTGCCCAAATCCTCATATTTGGCCATTTGTGATCATGCTGCCAAAGATGACAACAATATAAGTATACAAGTAAAGCAAGAAGGTGTGCTTTCACTATAAAATACCTTTAAAAACTTGCTAAGCACTATACAATGATGAATTGCATGAATTTTAGCCTTACTCAAATGGTAGTAGACAAAAGGAAACAAAAAGCTTCATTTAGAGATGATACTATGTTTGCCAAGTTGCTTTACATACTCCAAAATTTAGATCATCTATTTAATTCATGCTGACTTATTTTTTCAACCAATGGTAAATTCTGCTTTCTTGCAAAGATTCTATTTTCAATCTACCTATGATTTTCTTTTGTCACTTCTGAGAAAGGGTAGTATTTTCTGTCTATATCACTTAGTTGTGACTCAGTGTTTATTCTCTGATGTCATCTCTTTATGTGAATATGTCACTTCTAACCACTCTTTGTGGAATCATGGGTATGTTCGTATTTCTTTGTAGGTCACACAATGATTAGCATGTCATAGTTTCTTTATTGTGTCTGTCAGTTGATTGATACATAGAGGGAATTTTCCCTTTGAACATATACATCAACAATCACACACGCACACATACACAGTCAGATCACCAAACTGTCATTTATGACATTACATTGGTTACTTCCTGCAATGTCAATAATTTTTCAGCTCTCATCCTCCTTCTTATTTCCAATATGCTTAATTTATAACTTGTCTTTATATTTGTCAGTGAGTAATTTCTTCAGCATCCTTCCAAGATTCAGCCTAAAAATAACATATTTTGGCTAGCAATCTTTAAACCTTTGAATATTCTTTGCTAACAGTATTTATTAGTCATTTTTCCTTAATAAATTCTATAATTATGGGTTTTCAAAGCCCTTCCTGAAAGCATAAAGAAAAACTGTGGGTGTATTTTTATTTTTTTCAAAGATAGCAGAAGAAAATTATGCTGATGTTGCAGTTAATTTACATTTTAAAAGGTGATTGTATCCTTTGTTTGAACTTTTACCCTCAAAATGCTCAAGATGATAGAGACTCCTGCCACCTCTAATCTTAGGTTCTAAAGTTCCTTTGTGTCATTTTCAAAAGCACTCTTTGAAGCATTCTTGAAAATGAACAGAAGAGTCCCCACTAGACTGAACTCTTCAAAAGTACTAAATCTGTTCTTCATCAGCAAATACTACTATTTTCTTGTAACACAATCTCCATTAAGTCTTGAGTACAGTGTGATTTTGACATCTTGGGTAAAACCATGTAAATCCCCAAATTAAAAAACAAAACAAAACATTTTAAACCCACATGAAAAAGAAATCAAGGAACAAACACAAAGAATATCTTTAAGAAAAACAAGTAACTTCTGTAACTAAAGATTGTAGTATATGGTGAACAAAGATGTTCATCATCATTGTAGATGATGGTATAGAACTGGGAAAAGCAGAGGAAAAGTAAAAAGAAATCCATTAAGGCCAGACATTGATGAAAAGCAAAGGAATCATCCAGAAAAGCCTGGTACTACAGAAAATTGCAGTGAAGCGGGGGTTGAAAACATGAAAACTGTCTGGAATTTTGTGTTATACACACCCAGCTCGTAGTATTCTTACTCTAGTATTTTCAGTCAAATTATTGACAAGACTGAGCAAGGGAGAAGAGATATATCCTATAGGGAAATTAAGTAGAAAATTCTGAAATCTGGCAACATCAAACACACAAAAGAGGAAGGGTGTGATGAGACAGAAAAATAAAAGAATAAATAAAATCTGTATGATGAGCAAGAGTACCACACCTTTTTAGCTACCTGACTCATGAACTGGGGACACAGGATTCTAGATCAAAAGTAGCAGGTGAGAGGGATTTTCCCCTGGACAATCTGAACTATCGCAGGCTGTAAGAGCGTTCTGCTAAGCCATCATTTCTCAAAAACTAAATGGGCCAAATAAGTGCCATAAAGTGAAGCCTTATTTGATCCTTTTGCCTACAAACATGGTTTTTGGTCTAATTTTAGTGGTCTAATTTATATTTTATATTTAAAATATAAACAAGGAACCCAGGATCCCTTAAATCTGAGGAGTAGTGACCCCAACATAAGAAATAAACAAAAAGCAAAAAAGAAGGAACAGATAACACAAGAAACACAAAGAAATGAGGACTAATAGATAAAACAAAAACCAGATATGATGAAGATGAACAGAACTCTCATACATCTTTGAAAAGATTGTGAAGTGGTTTTTGATTTCAGCCACTTTGTAAAATGAATCTAGGGATTTTAATAAAATTAAACATTCATTTGCTATATATCCTATTAAATATTTTTATACTTTTATGGGTGCATTATTGTCTCAAATCATAATGTAACAGTGATGGTGACATACATGCACACAGTACTTGGTGGGCTTTCCCCAGGCTCCTTCTACATCCCCCCCTTTCTCATGCAAGGCAATGAGATTGGGATTTGTAGTCTCATATAAGCACACAATGTAAGTAGAGGGGTTTTCTTCCTATGTTTTTACCCAATATAAAACTGAAAATATATGCTAACAAAGATATATATGTGAAAATTCATTGAAGCTTTATCGATAATAGTCAACAATTGTAAACTTCTCAGATATCTATAAACAAGACAGTAGAAAATCAATTATTAGTTGCTTATATCATGGAGTACTAATCAACAATAAATTAAGAATAAACCAAGCTGAGTGTGGTGGTGCACACCTGTGATCTCAGTTCTTAGGAGGCTGAGTCAGGAGGATTGTGGGTGCCAGAACAGCCTAAGCAATGTAACAAGACTCTCAGAAATTTAGCGAGACCCTATTTTGAAACAAAAAATAAAAAGCGATGAGGCGCCAGGTGTGGTGGTGCACACTCATAATCCCAGCATTTGGGAGGCTGAGACAGGAAGATTGCGGTTCTCAGACAGCTTCAGCTACTTAGGCCCTTTGCAACTTTGATGAGCAGAAGCTTTTTAGTTTATTCCATCCCACTTGTTAATTCTTGTTTTAATTTCCTGAGCTTTGGAGTTCTTCTTGAGGAAGTTAGTACCAATCAAAACTACACTGAGATTTCATCTAACCCCAATCAGAGTGGCAAGCCTAGAAAAGTCAAATGACAACAAATATTGGTAAGGATGTGAGGAAATAGGAACTCTTCTACACCGTCGGTGAGTGTGCAAACTAATTCAGCTGCTATGAAGATCAGTGGGGAGATTTCTTAGAAAACTGGGAATGAATCCACCATACAATCGAGCTATACTACTACTGGGTATCTTTCTAAAAGGGTGAGACCCCTTTTGTCTACAAACATGAGTCCCTGTTTCAAAAATAAAGAATAAAAAATGTATAACGATCCTGGCTTCCATCCCCAGTACCACAAAATAAGAAGGGCTTAGGCATAGATTGGAGACAGAATGTCACTGGGTTTAATCCCTACTACCACAAACAGACAAAAAATAAATAAATAAAACTAGAAACACACATCATGGTGTATGAACATCAGACCTTTCATGGTAAGGAAACAAAGACAAACCAAAAGAGGAAATGGAGTTTTATTACATTTATACAAAGTATAAACACAGATAAGTCTATTCCATGACATTAAAAAGTAGATAATGCTATACATCTACATGAGAAAGGGTATAGGAGAAACATTTATATATAGGAACTTGGGAGGATTTTCTGGAAAAATAAAAATGGTCTATGTCTTATTGTTGATGGTGTTTAAAGAGGTGTATAAAACTGTCAAAATTTAATAAAATAAACACATACATCTTATTGCATATTAGCATGCCTAATTAAAAATAAAAACATGAAAAATGGAAAGTATGAGGGTACAATAATTAAAATATTAATCTGCCATATGGCAAATAAGTAAGTACATTTAAAAGAGATATTTATATGTAATTATTTAGAAATATAGGGGAAAATATTAGAAAAACAAAAATTTGAAAATGACTGTTCAGGGAAGCAAGACAGGTAGGTTAAAACAATCATACTTCTCTTTGCTCTCTTTCTTTGTTTTTCTCCTCCCTATTTCAAGAGTTTAACAAGTTTAAAAACATGTTTCTATGTTTCCTTAATAACAGAGCCATTTTTCTTTTATATATTTTTATTGGTGTATTATAGCCTCACATCGTAATGTAGATCATGTTGATAGTACTTGGTGACCCCCTCTGCCTCCCCATCTCCATTCCTCCCAATAATGAGTGTCCAGGTTAACAATGTTATATTCACAGGGATACACATAGTTGCAGGTAGCATTTTCATTAATGAACCTCAGCCTCTTTCCTCCCCTACCCTTCCTTTCTACTTTTGCTGAGGTTTCCCCTCCATTATCTGGAGTCCCTTTGGTATCCCTAATACTCCCTAGTTTGGGCGTATTGTAGAAAATATATGTCCCTTCTACTTATATGCTTGGCTAATCTCACTTAATATAATGTTCTCCAGGTATTTCCATCTTCTTATGAATGACATAATTTTGTTCTTTATTGCTGAGTAGTATTCCATGTGTATATTTCTCATAATTTTGCAATTAATTCATCTGTTGATGGAGAACTAGGTTGGTTCCATATTTTGGTTATTGTGAATTTTGCTGCTACAAACACAGGTATACATGTTATTGTAGTTCTCTGATTTCTTTCTTTCTTTCTTTTTTTGGGGGGGCAGTACTGGGGTTCCTGGTAGCCCTTCTACCTCCGAGCTACACTCCCAGACCTATTTTATTTTTGGAAACAGGGTCTCTTAAGCCAGCATAGCTGGCTGTGAACCTACACGATCCTCCTGTCTCTGCCTCACAAGTGTGGGGATTACAAGTGTGCGCCACCACGCCTGGCTAGTTCTCTCATTTCAATCCCTTTAGAAAGATACCCAGTAGTGGTATAGCTGGATTGTATGGTGGATTCATTCCCAGTTTTCTAAGAAATCTCCCCACTGATCTTCATAGCAGCTGAATTAGTTTGCACACTCACCAACAGTGTAGAAGAGTTCCTATTTCCTCACATCCTTACCAATATTTGTTGTCATTTGACTTTTCTAGGCTTGCTACTCTGATCAGGGTTAGTTTTGATTGGTACTTACTTCCTCAAAAAGAACTCCAAAGCTCAGGAAATTAAAACAAGAATTAACAAGTGGGATGGAATAAACTAAAAAGCTTCTGCTCATCAAAGTAAATCATCAAGAATCTAAAGAGAAAACCTCACAATGGGAGCTCTTTACCAGATATCCCTCTGATAGAGGACTAATATCCAGAATATACAAAGAGCTTAAAAATCTATACACTAGCCAAACAATCCAATCAAGAAATGGTCAACTGAATTGAATAGACACTAAACAAGAGATACAGATGGCCAAGAGATACATGAAAAAGTGTTCAACATCATTAACAGAACCATTTTTAAGAGTTAACACAATTAAAATAAAAACAAAATAAATAAAAATTCAACCTTCTGTTGCATTTTTCTTTTTCTTTTTGGTGGTCCTGGGGGTGGAACCCAGAGGCTTTCTACCTCCGGGCTATACTCCCAGACCTATTTTCTATTTTATTTGGAAACAGGGTCTAAGTTTCTGAGAGCCTCACTAAGAAACTGAGGCTGGCTTCAAACCTGTGTGGTCCTCCTGTCTCAGCCTCCAAAGCATGGGGATTACAAGCATGCGAGTGGGCGATACCATGCCCAGCGAGAGAGAGAGAGCACATATTTTAATAGTTTCACAAGCAATAATTTTCAAATGTCAAATTTACCCTTTTGTCAGGATAGAATGAATGGAAGGATGAATGAAAGAATAAAAAATTAGAAGAAAGATGTGCTGTAAAGCCAAATTGACCTGTTTGTGCATCCCTTTTCTTTTTTCTTTTTTCCTTTCTTTTCTTTTCTTTTCTTGTATTGTTTTGTCTTGTCTTGTCTTGTCTTGTCTTCTTTTCTGGTATTGGGGATTGAACCTAGGAGCATTCTACCCCTGAGCTACACCCCCAGCCATTTTTACTATTTTTTACTTTTTTATTGGTGCATTATAGCCATAAATCTTAATAGGGTACAAGATGGTAGAGGAATATATGTTCACATCACCTTTTGAACCTTTTCCCAATCCCACCCCATTCCCTCCTTCTCATTCTTGGTTTACTGAATGACTATAATATATTTATGATTGTATGTCATGTATATTAGGGAATTTTCCTTTTCCCCCTCTCATTCCCCTCAGTTAGGTCACCTTATTTACTCATCTATAGCTTTTACTTCCTAGTCTAGAGTTCTTCCTTTTACCCTTTTTCTCTCTAGCTTCCACATATTAGGGAGAGCATTACATTATATACTTTTTGTGACTGACTAATCTCATTTAGCATAATGTTCTCCAGTTTCATCCATTTCCCCATAAATTTTGTTCTTCTTTTTTTCTTTCTTTTATTTGGAAACAGAATCTTGCTAAGTTGCTGACGGCCTTGCTAAATTTCTGAGGCTGTCTTTAAACCCACAATTCTCCTGTTTCCATCTTCCAAATACTAGGATTACAGTCATCCATCACCATGCCTGGTGCATTCTTTTTCTATGCTATACCTGTCTTCAAGATTGGCTCTATTATTTTAACAGGATAATCATCAATAAAAAATCTTAGGTTCAAATAAATTAACTTAAAATATTTAGAAATACATAGTATAGGGCAGATTTTTAAAAAATCATGCTTTCATTCCCACTAAGTAAAAAAAAAAAAAAAATGAATCCAT
This sequence comes from Muscardinus avellanarius, assembly GCF_963383645.1. NCBI lineage: Eukaryota > Metazoa > Chordata > Mammalia > Rodentia > Gliridae > Muscardinus > Muscardinus avellanarius. The sequence continues at coordinate 22,573,933 of NC_137803.1, forward strand.
TACCTTTATGACATAGAGCTGATATAAACTAAGGTTTACATTATTCATAGTTATTTGTGCTGGACATGGTAGTGTATGCTTATACTCCCATCATTTAGAAGGCTGAGGCACAAGAATTGCACAGGTTCAAAGCCAACTTCAGCAACTTAGTGAGGCTCTCAGCAACTTAGTGAGACCCTGTTTCCAAATAAAATATAAAAATCTGTCTGAGAATATAGCCCAGAGGTAGAAAAGCCCCTAGGTTCCACCACAAGTACCACACAAAATAATAATAATAATTATTATTATTATTATTTGTGTGTGTGGTACTGGAAACTGAACCCAAGGGCATTCTATCTTTGAGCTTCTTCTTGTTTTAAAATGGGATCTAACTTGGTTGTTCAGAAGCGGTCTACATTACTGAGGCTATCCTGGAACTTTCAATCTCTTGTCTCTGCCTCCCAAGTATTGGGATTAGAGGTATGTGCCATCATGTTTGGCTCATTATTCCTAAATTTCATTATGCTAAGTGAGATTACCCAGTCACAAAAAAATAAGAAATCAGATGCTTTCCCTAAAATGCTAAAGCTAGGGAGGAATGGGTAACAGGAGGAACTCTAGATGAGGAAGGAGATCCAGAAGAGGAGCATATAAGGTGACCTAACTGAGGGGATGGGAGGGGAGAAGAGGGGAACTCTCTAAAGCCCATGATGTACTTAAACAAACATCAAAGTCCATCACTAACCCAAGCATGGGTTGGGGAATGGAGAGGGAATGGGGGATCTGGTAGGGGCTAATTGGGTGATGTGTGCATGCATGTCTTTTATCCCATTAAGCTATATCCCTACAGTGTACCAATAAAAATTTTTTGTTACACATGATTTTAAAAAAAGTTAATATACTTAAATGGACACGATCTTTTTCAAAGAGTTACCTTTACAGCTTATGCAATTATTCAGAAAAACCTTAGATTATTAAATCAATTTTGGAACTTTTCACTGAAACTTTTCTTTAGAATCTACTGTGTAAAATATTTCCCATGAGAGATTTTGATGCTTGAGACTAAATTATTCAAATGAAATAATTCGGTGCCACATATTAAATAGTTTTGTGTTCAGTTGTCACCTTTTGGATTTATATGTGAGGATAAGCATTAAAACTTAAATTTACAAAGCAATGACTTTTGTCTCAATGTGGCTTGTGAGTTGACTCTGGAGTCACTCCTGAAAGGCAGGATTCCAAAAACATTGAAAGTAATTTCCCAAAGTATTACTTGGAGAAAAATATTCTTGTGTAGATCAAAATTACTATTTTTAGAGATACAAAGTTCTCAGTTCAAAGTCACACAGTTTTTTTTTCTTATTTGTTTGTTTGAGTGGTACTATGGAATTAACCCAGGGGAATTCTACCTCCAAACTATACTCTAAGGCTATTTATTTATTTATTTATTTATTTTGGTACTAGAAATTGAGCCCAAAGGCATTCTATCTTTAATCAGCAGTCCCAAACCTTTAATTTTTTTCCCTTTTAAAAATAGGGACTGGCTAATTACTGAGAGTTTCTTTATGTTGCTGAGTCTGGTCTATATCCTTTGATTGTCCTGTCTCAGCTGCTACCTACTAGAATTGCAGGTGTACACCACCACTCTCCTAAATCTTTTTATTTTGAAACAAGGTCTCTGTAGTTTGCTGAGATTTCCTGCATTACTTAGGATGTCCTCAAACCTGTGGTCTTCCTGTCTCAACCTCCTAAATACTGGGATTATTGTTGTGTACCACCACATACCCTGCTTATATTATTTCTTCCAAGAAAAACAAGATCCAGTGATTGACATTGATATGTTTGTGAATGTATATCATGTACATTAAGGAATTTCCCTCTTCCCCCTCAGTTAGGTCACCTTATTTGCTCATCTATGGTTTCTTCTTCTTCATTTAGAATTCTTTCTCCTAAGCCAAAAATGAGGAGGGAGGGAAGACAGAATGGGGTAGGAATGGGAGAAAGGCTAAATGAGTGATATGTGCATGTATGCCTCTACCATCTTGTATTTCATAAAGATTTAAGAAAATGTACCAATAAACAATAAATTAAAACCTCTAGTTTTTTTTTTAAACAATCAACGTGATGCATACCCAAAAACAAAAATCCTAAAACAGTACTAAGGACAGTAGGCATCAGAGTGTTTTTCCCACTATAGCACTGTGGGATTAAAGGCCATTGAATTCTAGAAGCCGTTTCAGACTGAGGAAACACTGGCAATATTTTCACCCAGTTTAACAGAAACTGTCAGGACAAATGAAGGGCTTCTGAGTGTGGTGATTTCCAGAAAAGTCTAAGGAAATAAGAACTTCTCTTGGGACCACTTCATGATCATTAACAACAGAAGCCAAGTTGCATCTTTTTGGAAGAGTTAGCTATATAAGTAAATCCTTTCCCCAGAATTGTTGCTGAGACTGACCTCTAACACATGTTCAGTCTACAAGAGAGATGTGCCTCTGTCTGCCAGACTTTGTCTCCAGGGATGCTTCCAAATGTGCATCTTTTCTCTTTTGTGACCTCTCAATTCTCTTCCTTTCATTTGGCATAAAATTCTGGGTATCAAATCAAATAATTCTGAAGTAGACAGCATGATCCTCCTTTGAAGCTATCATTTGTGAATTTCAATTTTTGTTTTCTTCCTAGTGATTGTTCCATGTCAAAATTATGCCTGTCAACTCAAATGTCACAGCAATTCCTTTCTCATTTACACCCTCATCTGACCCAAGCATCTGGATGGTGCTAGCATTATAAGAAAACAATGACAGCAAAGATCATGAGCTTCCAAATGAACACTTCTCAGTGAGATATTAGGCTGTGCTCCTTTTTATTTTTTGCATAATTTATATTTCTTCTGAAACAAACAGTTGGACAAATAAGATCAATAAAATAAAATCAATGGACAACCCATGATATGTATGCTATTATCAAAATATCTGTATTTCTCCCCAGCTGTTTCTTGTGTTTTTCAAAGCTGAAAAGATAATACTAACTGCTCCTAGCAACACTTCAACATAGTACCTCACATAAGTGTCACAGTGGCTAACTGAAATTCAGTGATAGAAGGAAAATGCTTCCAAACTTAACAAAGTACATCTACTAGACTGCCTTGCTCTCAGGTAGGCAGATTACTAGCTACGAAGAGTCAAGACACTGTAGAAATATCTTGTTGCTTCCTCAAAACTTCTAGACACAAATAGTTAAAAATAAGAAAATGATCAATCTGTCACAAGGAGCCTTGTGCTAAAAGGCAAAATAAAGAAATTGTAAATTTAAAATCTTTAGTGTAGCTGAGTGTGGTGGTACATGCCTGTAATCCCAATATTTGAGAGGCAGTAACAGGAGGATTGCAGGTTAGAGATCAGTTTCTGCAACTCAGTAAGACTTTCAGCAACTTAATGAGACCCTCTTTCCAATTAAAGGACAGGTGTTTCAAGTCAGAGGCAGAATTCCCTTGGGTTTGATCCCCAATATTAACAAATAAATAAACAAATAAATAAAATATGTTTAGTTCGTACAGAACACATTTTAAAAACTCTGTGTCTTTTTTGGGTTCACTGCTACTATTCCCTCTGCCTTTTAGCCTCAAGCCCTTTTTACTGGTGCTATAGTTAGATATAAAATTTCCCTTAAATAGCTCATTTATTAATATACACAGTTGATATAATTGAGTTATGAAGGGTTGTAATCCTAGCAGTGAAAAAATTCCATTGAAATGGATTTATATCTGTGGTGGCTTAGACAGGTAAGGTGTGGCTGGAAGGGTGGATCCCTGGGGGTGTGACCTTGGGGACTATATATTGTTCTTCCTTCCCTTGGCCTGTTACTTCTGGCTTCCAAGATTTGAGGAGCACAGCACATGTGTTCTCCTCTCCATCTGCCACTGCCATGCCCTGGGATTTGTGGTCCCCAGCCTCACATGGTCTGAATCCCAGTATCTCCCAGAAAAATCATGACCTAAAAATCTTCTTTTCTCCAGGTTACATGGTTAAGTATTTAGGTTATAACTGTGGAAAATGAAGACCAGAAGGGAATTTGGTGCTAGAAAATTGAGGTTGATTCTACATCTAAGTCAGACAAGGTAGATTGTGACTCTTTGGAACTCGTTTATGAGAGGAAATTGGAAGGGCCAGAATGTTGCTAGAGAAGGTGGACAGTAGAGATTATTCTCAGAAGGTTCTGTAGGGAAAAATAACTCTGTAGTAAAATGGGACAGTGGCCATGTGTGTTATATTTGGGAAAAGAACATATCTATGTCTTTTGCCTGTATCCTAAAACTTTGTGTGAGGCAAAATTTAAAGAACGTGGGCTAATTAAACTGTCACATAAAAATCTTAGAACAAAAAAATATCCAAAACACATTATGAATACTGATGTCCACATTTAGCAAATTGTACACTGAATTTGGGGAGTGGACAGTAAAGCAGAGACACTTTACACCTTTGCAGATTGGCCCAAAAGGCATGTGTAAAGCTGTGGCCCAGAGAGATGATATTGTTTAAGAAAGTCAAATGGCTAAAAGAAAGAAAAAATTACTGGCCATAATGGGGACAGGGTCAGCAAGAGGCAGCAGATGGAGTTGGGGCCAGTGGCCAAATGGATGGAGTGGCCCCAGGGACAGTGATTAAAAAATCCCCAGTCTCAATGATTATGGGGAGCATGACTACCTTTTCTTTTGGTGGCCCATCTCAGAAGTCATGTAATGCTGGCTTTGCTAGAAAAGGGGGGCATAGAGGTGTCCCCTCAGATATAAAAAGAAGGCCTGGGAAGCCAGGCAACATGTGGCAGGTTGGATTCTCTGCAAGCAGGTCCAAATGGGGCACTTTGTGAAGCTGTGAGGATGAAGCCAAGGTTGCAAAAAAAAAAAATCCTAAATATTTAGAAAGGTCAGAAAAGTAGACGGACCATGAGGAAAAGCTGCTAGCTGCAAATTATGAGGCCAGGCTCCAAGAGGCAATAAATTGCCCATTGCAATGTGCCAGGCAACAAGGGTGGGGCTGCCCAGGCCCCTTGGAGATCATGTCTCACCACCATGGGCTCTGGATGCCAGAAGTGTAGCTGTAAGATCAAGCCTTTACCTTGCTGGATATTGTTACTGTTTTGGTTCCATTCCTTCTTTCTATGGCCCTATTCCTTCCTTTGGAAATGTAAATGCTCACTCTTTGTAATCCCAGCAGGAGATAAATCCCCTGGAATGGATTTATGTGGGTGGTGGCTTTGGTAAGTAGGGTGTGGCTAGAGGGGTGGATCCTTGACAATACAACCTGGGCGATTATGCATGGTTCCTCCTCCCCTTGCTCTCTCTCTCTTAGTTCCAGCCTTCATTTTGTGAGTAGCACAGCCCACATGCTCTCCTCTCTTTGCCTCCCACTTTCGTGCTCTGATACCCATGGTCCTGACCTCATACAAACTGAACCCGAATATCTTCAAGGACAGCCATGAGCTAGTAAAGCTCTTTTCCTACAGGTTATATGGTCAAGTCTTTGGATTGTGGCTGTGGAGAATGCTGACCAGAACACCTGGTTACCTGGTATTTCCCCCTTATTTCTCTCCTTACAGTTCTTCCTCTTCTGAGTGCACTGTTGGGTGAGGCCCTTTTCTCTTAGGTTCACATGGCATTTTGAATGTCTTAGATATGTTCAGTAACTTATACTTAGTTACTCAATGCATGTCTTCCTACTATAGCATAAGCTCCCTGCAGACAGGTGTTATTTGTTTCATTTATTGACATAAATAAATAGAATGTCCACCAATCCATTTTTCCTTGTACATGCTCTAAGAACTACTGTGTTAATTTAGAAAATGGCATCATAAAAAAGCATCCTGTCTATGGGTTCTTTTGGGGGCAGCAATATAACCTAATTTTATTTGGCATGGGTAGAGATGTCAGGAACCAAAGAGTTGGGAATAAAAGCAACTACAGCTCATAAGCGCATACTCTACTGAATCATCTGACACATAGGATAATTTTTCCTGGAAAATCCTTGTTTAGTGATCACTTTGTGCCAAACATCAAACCTTGCAAGTTGAACAGACCTAAAAAAAAAAAAAAAAAAAAAAATATATATATATATATATATATATATATATATATATATATATATAAGAGCAAATTGCTAGGAGTATAATAAGAACACACAATAATTTTGGGTGATATGAAGATGTATGTGTGTGTGGGTGGGTGGGTCCTATGGAGAAACTCTTCAGGCACTGGAAACACAAGTTATACTTGGCAGGGTAGGAGTCAAGATGAAACTTCAAGTGTCATTGGGACTTAAGCAGCCTTGTGACAGCTGTCATGGCCTGAGCTAACTGCCTGGATATTAATGGGAGAAGACATGACTTGTTAAAAAGGAAAGTGCTGTTTTGCAAAAAGGATAATGAAATAAAAATTCCTAACATTATGGGAATATTATTTCAGTACAATCCATACACTTATGGCAAAGTAATAAATTACTATGCGTCAGATGACTGCCAAAAGATCATCCCAATATTATTTTAGATTAATTCTTCTAAAATAATTCCAGGTTATAAAAAAATCTTACAAAATATAAGTGAAACTGATGAAAATTAGTAAAAGGTTCAATATCTTTTATAATTTTAGAAAAATATTCAAAAATAGAATTATGATGAGAACATCACATTTTTTAGGGAGTTCTAAAAAGTTTAGAATGAACGTTAAGCACTGACTTCTCTCCCAGCCTGGTAGGACTCTTAGAGTGGAGCACTGCCTTGGACAAATAGCAGATTATGTCCAGATTTCACACTGCAGTAACTCCATGTGTTCTCACAGGACTCCACAGAGATCAACAAGGAAGAGAGAATTCCTATTTCTTCTCTTTGCCACAAAAAATAGATTTGTAGATTTATCAAAATATTTTGAAGAACCTCTAAATACTGTCACTTCTGGCTATGAACATAATAGCATTTTAAACTAATTGCGTTTGACTACTTATTATATATGTATTTTTCATTCTTAATTTATAAATGCTTTCAGAAAACATTAAATACCTACAAATTGTGATTTTAATTTATGAAGCTTATTTTACAATGTTCCAATAATTTGAAATAACTAATTATAGTATCCCATATTTTAAATATGGATTATATAATAAAGTTAAGCCCGGCATGGGGGGATACCTATAATCCCAGTACTTGGTAGGCTGAAACAGGAGGACCACATGTTTGAGGCAAGCCTCAGAAACTTAGCAGGATGCTCAACAACTCAATGAGACATTGCATCAACATTAAAATAAATAAATAAATAAAATAACTGGGGATGAAGATTGGAGGTAGAACTCCACTGAGAACAATTCCAAGTAAAAATAATAATAATGATAATAAAGTTAAAAGTGAAAAGTTTTTAAGTGGAAATAATTAGCATCTGTAGCAAAACAGCATCTTTATCCTCAGCCATGCACTACATGGATCAGTTGTCCATCAACTCTTATCCTAAAAGCCTGGGTCATTTATTATAATTATCATCCCAGTGAGTATATAATAGAGGCACCTTGCTATTCTCACAGGGTTGATGTATGTCCCCTGGTTCTTGCATAACCTCATATTGGTTTTCTGCTATCTTTCCAAACACTTCCTTTCCTAGTACTTAAAAAAAAAAAAAAAAAAAAAAAAACTCATGTATTAATGTTTAGAGTTGATATAATCAATTCACAAGTGTTTAATCTTATCAGTAAACAAATCTATTGTAAGTAGTGGTAACCTAGGTCAGTAGGGTATGGCTGAAGAGGGAGAGTCCCTTGGCGTCCAGCCTAAGGGGCTGTGTTTTTGTCTGAATCCCCTTGCTTTCTTGCTCTGTGGCTTCTGGCCTCCACGATATAAAAAAAGAGCCCTTGGTCTCCCTCTTTCTGCTTCCTACTGTCATTCCATGAGATCCAAAGACAAACAGAACTCAGCCTCACATGAATTGAACCTGAAATCTCCAAGAAGAGTGAGAGAAAATAGATCTTCCTTCTGCTGTGTTGTGTGGTAAGTCTTTGTGGATTAGCAGTGATAATGTTGATGAGACAGCAACGCGAATACAATGTGCAGCATTTAAAGGAAAACCTACCAGCTCTCAGAAGCAAATGTGTGATGGAAAGCAACCGACTAAGAGCAACAACAACAATAAAAAAAAAGAAAGGGACACAGAGAAAAACAAAAGTGTCATGGAATATAATCCAATGGCATAGAGGAAAATTGTGGGCCAATCTTTTCTGCAAAATATTATATAAAATGGCATGGAGGGAAAGCACTCAAGTGACAGAAAGCTTCAATTACCTGTGCATGTGCTGGAAGTGTAATTCAACACAGAGGCGATCATCTGATATGTTCCTGATGTGCCTCGCTGGCGATTTCGTCATCCAGAAAGTAAAGAAAGCAATGAACAAAATGGCTACTCAAGACTTAATTGCAGCCAAGAAGAAAGAACTGGAAGCTGAGATGGAAGGATCGTTGGTGAAAGGGTCGTTGCCTTGTTGGAGTGGTATAATCACAGAGGGAAGGGATGAAAACTGGGGCGAGACATCAAAAGGGTTTTAAAAAGCAGGGGAGAGGGGAGAAAGTGATCAAAAGAATGAAACAAAGCACAACAAGTAAAAAATATTGTCAAACATTCTAATGAAGAAAACAAAATGGCTACATGAGAAAGGGACATCCTAATTATAAATATTTTTCTACACATTTGCATCCTTAAATTATCTCAGAAATTAAGCTGTCTAAAGAATCTGATAGGGCTGTCTGCACATAAAATGTTATAATGAGTTCAGATTTTAAAAGAATATCTAGCCAGGTGCGGTAGCACTGTCCTGGAATCCCAATACTTGGGAGATTGAGACAGGAGGATAGAACATTTTAGGCCAGCCTGGGTGATGTAGCCAGGTCCCTCAGCGACTTAGCAAGACTGTTTCAAAATAAAAAATAAAACAGGGCCAGAGGTGTAGCTTGGAGTTAGAATTTCTCTGGATTCAACCTTTCAACCTCCAGGAGAGAGAGAGAGAGAGAGAGAGAGAGAGAGAGAGAGAGAGAGAGAGAGAGAGAGAGAGAAAATGAATATGAATATGAATATGAATGAATATGCATGTCTACCAAAGCCTTAGAGTTACCTGCAAGGTCTTTCTGGGAACTGTTGCTGCTTCTCTCTCCTCTCTCCATCTCCCTTCCCATGCAACTCTGCCCACTAATTCAGACTTCTCCCTGTCCTTCAGATCCTGAAAGTCCTACCTATTCTCTTCCTATGTCTTGTGTGTAGTTTCCCAGGCCTGGATCTCCAGCACTTTACCCACCACTTTCTCTTATTTTAGTGACCTTCCATGCCTCATTCAGATCTTAACTCAAAGATTAATTCCCCAGCCAAGCCTCTACCAAGGTTCTTATTTCGTTTTCTCCCAACACCCTCCAATTTGTTATTATTCCATTGCATGTTTTTCTACCTCCTGCAATATAATTACATATTGTGTATACATTTTTGTGGCAAATATATCCATTTGTTATAATATATGGGAGGTTGTTGATGAACATTTGTCTCCCTTGCTAAAATATAAACTTCTCCAGATTTAGGTGCAATGTGTATTTTGCTTAGCAGGACATGTCTATTGTCTAGCACAGGCCTTGCCTAACATTAGTCATATGAAAATTATTTTTTGTGGTTATATTCACAAGAAAATGACTCAACACCAAAGAAAGAAGAATTTTTTTGTGTGTGTGGTACCAGGGATGGAACCCAGGGAGTCGTACCTCCTAGCTACACCCCAAGCCTTAGATTTTAGTCTTTTTAGATTTTGAAGCAGGATCTCACTGAGTTGTGAAGGGCCTTTCTAAGTGGCTGAGGCTGTCTGTGAACCATGATCCTCAAGTCTCCACCTCCCAAATGCTGGGATTACAAGTGTGTGCCATCACACCTGGCAAGAAGAACATTTGACAAAGAGGTGTACATACAAGGGACAGAAAACAGTTAGCATGATTTTAAGGAAGGCTCAAGTATAGAATTAACTGATATTTGCAAAAATGGAAATACTTAATATAGAGTTTTCATAATAATTTTTTAAAGATTTTCCTCTTTCTATTATTTCAACAGCCATCATGTTAAAGATTGAGAAGTCCTATGACATTCCCACTTTAAGGTCAGGCTATAGAGAAGTTTAATGAAAACCTGAATTGATTCCAGCAGCAAAGAGGTCCAGGCTAATGGCTAAATGGTGGACCAAAGCTAATATGGTAAATTAGACCTACTACATGGTTTCCAAGATAAACTTCTTCAAGACTATTGCATTTCACAGAAATAAGAGAGAACCAGCTGAACAAATATTTATATCAATGAAATCCTGTATTTCCCATTAAAACAAGAACTTTTCATAGACAAAAATAAATGCAATTGTGGAAAAAGTGGTGGTTGTAGGGTCATTGCCTAGGCATTGATGATGATTCCAGTTCATCTTTTGAGGGATTCTAATAGATTTGTATACCATGTTGTCAGATTCAGTAAGACTGGAAGAAAGAGAAAGATAGTTCACTGGTAATATATTTATAGGTACTATAATTTCTATTTTCTATTTCTACATTTATCAAAGTAAAATTATTGTTCAGCATCATAAATGTGATGAATTAAGGCATCTCAAGCCAGCTGACTTTGGTCTCACCAATGAGTTCTTGGATTTATACATAAGTCACCTTGAAAATTGTAAAGTTAGAAATACGCATTCAGCCAGTCAAAACTAATTTTATAGTGGAATATAATAGAGAAGAAATAATTGAAAGTATGTACTCTTACTTCCAGATGTCAGGCTCCTGTTAGGAATTTAGGAGGGAATCTTTGAATGTGTTATTTCTTTCTTTTTCTTTTTTTTCCCCAGTACTGGGGATGGAATTCAGACGCATTCTACCATCGATCTACCCCCCCCCCAGCCCTATTTTTTATTCTTTATTTTGAAGACGGGTCTCACTAAGTTGCAAAGGGCTTCTCTAAGTAGCTGAGGCTGGCCACGAACCAGGATCACCAGGATCCTCAGTCTCAGACTCCCAAATGCTGGGATTAAGGGTGTGTGCCACCATGCACAGCTGAATTGTTATTTCTCAAAAAAAAAAAAAAAAGAATTTGCATAGAGTCTTGGAAGTACTCATCCCTTAGTAGTTTCTCAAAATAACCAACATATTATTTCATAAAAATTGAATGGCTTTTATTACTCATAGAATCATACACAGAGTAAGGTTTAGAGGACCATGAACATTACTATTAAGCCAGTATCTAAAGGCAATTTTGTAAAGTTCTCTGGTTCATGGTCACCCTTGCCCCCAGTAAAATTTATACCAAGCACAGAATTATTAAGACTGTTAAGAGACAATGTAAAAGCATTAACTCCAGCATCAACCACGTAACAGATGCTCAGATAATAATGCTTCTGTTCTATTGGACAAAATAGTCAAATATGCAAACTTATTTATTCACTAATTAAATTGTTTACTTATTTTATAGTACAGAGGATTGAACCCAGAGGCATTCTACCTTTGAGCTACATTCCCAGCCCTTTTTTTTAATTTCTTATTTGGAAAAAGGTTCTTGCTAAGTTGATTCGAATCTCACTACTTGCTGAGGCTGTCCTTGACTCTGCTATTCTATTCTCTCAGCCTCCCGAGTACAGGGATTACAGGTATATAGCAGCACAACTGGCTAAAATATGCAACTTTAAAAGGATAGTTTTGACCTTCAAAAAACCAAAAATAATATTACATATATTCTTTTAATACATAAAATATTCCCAGGGAATACTATATTCATGTATTCACATCAAAACCAACAAATACATACATACACATGTAAATTTAACTAATGCACCTGAGAAAGAGGAGGCCTGACTATTTGTGAATCTGAACGGGAAGAGAATAAAGAAGATGTGTACTGGGGTCAAAAATGCAAAAAATCAAGTAGTGACCCATCATCTCACATAACAGGTACTACAGTACAAACACAATGTTCACTCTTACATGGAGTTTGGCATTATTGCACATAATTGATTGAAATAATATTTTGCATTTGGCAGAGGTCAAAATGATCCCTAGTTTAACTTTGGAAAGATATATTCCTAATAACCTGCTTTTGTTTCTAATGTTTCATTTTTCATGCCCAACTAACTCTGGTTCTTCTTTGGCTCTTTTAAAATTTTTTTCGCGTTATCATATATGAAAGGAATGAACGTGTGTGGGTTGACGGCTTTATGGCATCTGACTATTCTTAACTTTCTCACCAGATTTCAAAGCAATCTACATATTTAATGAAGTGTTAAATATGTAATTCATATTTTGTTTCCTTCATGATAAAATGTATTTCCTCTCTTAATTCTTTCCACAGAATAGAGCAGAGCTACAATTCCATTAATCAAAAGAGTCTTAATTCAGTGTAATTCTAAAATTTCCTAAGTAATCTTTGCCCTCCAGTAACACTTGCCCCAAACAAACATCTATTAATTTAAATATGGTTTCTCTTTTAACATTCTAACAGTGAGAACTATTTTCTATCATGAAAATTCTCCTCCCTCTGAGCAAAGAAAGAAAAATTGGTACTGATTAGAAACTGCGAATCTAGTTTTAACATGTACAGATGTAGACTTAAAACAAGTATATAATTAGCAGGCAGCATTTTAAATAATTTAGCAGCAAGATACATAGTGGCTTGTGGCTCTATTCTATAATAGCATTCTAATATTCATTATTCATAATCATTACTGTGCTTATTAGCAGAGCAATTTGTCTATGACTTCCTTGTCAATTCAAACAGTTTTTTTTCAGCAAAAGGTAAGCAAAACAAGGAGTTAAATTGTTATATCAGCTTCTCATTAATGTATATATAGCTTCAGGTTATTAAGAGTTGGTTTTTATATGTATTAAGGAATGAAGCTATAACATTCCATTGAACTGAAGACTGTCTATTCTAATCACAAAGTGCCTCGTGCATTTTTAAAGAAATATCTGCACAAATTAAAAATAACATTCTCTTGCTGGGCGTGGTGGCGCATGCTTGTAATCCCCGCGCTTGGGAGGCTGAAACAGGAAGATGGCACGGGTTTGAAGCCAGCTTCTGCTACTTAGTGAGGCTTTCAGCAACTTAGTAAGACCCTGCTTCCAAATAAAATATAAAAAAGGTCTGGAAGTAAAGCCTCTGGGTTCCACCCCCAGTACCACCAAAAATAAATAAATAAATAAAAATAAATAAAAATAACATTGTCTTTTTAAGATTGTATTATAACTTAAAATGTATTTTAATTCTATAATTATTTCTATGTCATGCTAGTTGGAAAAATTTGATATTATTTTGTAAAAAGATCTTTCCACATAATATATATGACTATTTAAAAATATGGCAATATTTTAGGCATGGTATTTTGTGTGTGTGTGTGTGTGGTACTGGGGATGGAACCCAGGGGCATTGTAGCTTTGAGCTATACTCTCAGCCCTATCTTTTAGTCTTTTAAAACATTTTTAAATAGGATCTCACTGAGTTGCAAAGGGCCTCACTTAGTAGCTGAGGTTGTCCGTGAACCATGATCCTCAGTCTCCACCTCCTCAATGCTGGGATTACAAGCCTGAGCCACCACACCTGGCTGGCCTGGTATTTTCTAATTTTGCCATTTTTAGAAGCACTTATATCCTTATATAAAATTAGTTGGCTGAAGTTTATGCTTTGAGATTTCTAAGATTTGAAGAAAAGACTTACTGTTGAAATATGGGTGAATGCAGGGCATTATCTGTAGCCTGTTTAAATTTCAAACTAAACCCAGTTCAACCAAAATTTGGGGGTAGAAAAATTGTTTGCAATGCCATTTCCTAGAGAAATGTTAAATTTTAAGTGGTTTTAATTTACCATTAGATTGTTCAATTTCCACATTTGCAAGCACAATTTTTCTTTTCTTTTTTTTTTTTTCAATCACATCGTAGCCAAGATGCGTAAGATAAGGAAACTAGAGAAAGTTAACAAAACTATACACAATATTCAGAGATAAAAATGTTTTATAGGTGGCACCAACAATGGTGTGATACAACCTTCTTGTGTTACTAAAAAGTCTACAAAAGCATTATAGTTATAATGACTATCTCATGCCAATAAAATACAAGGGGAGATCAATACCAGTGATTTTGACTATGTGAAACTCTTCATGAGGCAAATTGATAGAATTAGAATCCAAACTGAACTGTATTTATCACACACCTTTCCTGATCATTTATGACCCCACTTATGACTATTTAAGAATGGCCTAATATGAAATAATCTACCAGTTCAAACCATTGCTGTTTATGGTCTGCTTAGGGCTCTAAGTTTTGCAATAGTAGCTCTGAGCTTATGTCCAGGCTTCCTAAGAAGACACGGTTTGATGTATAAGGATTAAAGGCTTCTTCTACCTCCTGCTTTCTGATGTTGAGGGACCTGGGCCAGAATATACCTTGAACGTATTAATATCTAAAAGATGAACGAGGATGATAAAACAAGGAAGAAACCTAATTGCAGGATGTACTAGACTTCTTATAGCAGACAAAGGATTTGTACCAGTGGAAGGCAAGAAGCTTCTAAAAGTAGACCTTGATCCATTATAGTTCTATTCAGTGCATCTACATTGGTTTCTGAATTTGTGCAAAGTATGTGATAACTCAAGAGGGCACAACACAAATGCACCATAATACCTTCCTCACAATGCTGAAGATAATGTGCTATGACAATCCCTTACAACAAAGAGATAGAAGCACAGAGGAATGAAAAGTAGATTCTGCATCACTGCTTCTGGAGGGGTCATGGATGATTTAACATTAAAATATGACATAAAGGGGAATCATAATTTCACCAGTTGGAGGAGAAAGAATAGCATTCCATCCTGTGGTTGCATTGACATTATATAATTGTAAGTTGGTAAGAGGTAAGAAAAGACTTCAACATAAGCTTTGGGGTTGACAAAGCTGAGTCCTCATTTAACTTTGTTAATAATAGTCACTGTTTTGCTTCTATAAGCTGAGTTGATTTCATAGAATTGCTATGATTATTTAATGAAAACATAGACTTAAACTGCTTAGCATATTGCCTGCTACATACATAGGACTTATATTGACCACCCCCAGTAATGGTTTGGATTTGAATGTCTCCCTAGCCCTCACAAAAACTAGGTAGACATGTTGAAGGTGGGGCTTTATTGTCAAGGAGGGGCCCCTAGGGGTGTGGCCGTGGGGGTTATGTATGATCCTCTCTCTCTCTCTCTCTCTCTCTCTCTCTCTCTCTCTCTCTCTCTCTCTCTCTCTCTCTCTCTCTCTCCTCTCCCTCCTTCCCTCCCTCCCTCCCTCCCTCCCTCTCTCCTCTCTCCTCTCTCCTCTCTCCTCTCTCTCTCTCTCTCTCTCTCTCTCTCTCTCTCTCTCTCTCTCTCCTCTCTCTCTCTCTCCTCTCTCCTCTCTCTCCTGGCCTCCATGATGGGTGAGCAGAGTCCTTACTCTCTCTCTCTGTCTTTGCTTCCTGCTAAAAGACTAAACCCTGAAATCTCTAAAACTGAGAAAGTAAATCTTCCTTACTCAAGTTGTATGGCCAGTTGTTTGGGATTACAGCAGTAAAAAGGTTGACTGAGACATAATAATACTTTAGTAAATTCAACAACATCTATGATCATGCACTCAAAATTAGCAATCCAGTTTCTGGAAATATTTTTAAACAAAGGGGATCATCTCAGTGAAAACAATTTAAGGCAACTTAAATATCAAAAATTTGGTGAGACTATGAAGGGCATGAGATGGATAACCATTTAAATAAGGTGTATTTTTTTTAGTCATGTCATCTAAAAGTATAGTCATAAAACTGCACTTTATTAAAAACTTGTACAATGTAGTATTCAATAATAAAGGTAATATTTGCCATATATATTACAATTGAAGTAACTTAAAAACATACGTAGGAAAGAAAATAAGTGCAATTACACTACTGCCATAATTTTATTGGGAGCCTTCTTGTTCTTTTGGGTGGTTGAAAGTATGGTGTATTATATGCCTGTACTGTATTCATAACAAATACATATAGAACATTTGTAATATGCTAACTTGTAATAATAATAACCTCCCAATTACCAAAGATTTTTATAATACTGTTGTGTGACCACTGTCAAAGATGCTAAAAAGCAGGGTTTGGTAGAGAATATCCTGTAAACCAAAGCCATCTAATCATGTATTTTGTGTAACCCATGGGATAGGGAGGAATTTTACATTTCATATGGTTTGGGGTTATACAAAATTGAAATTTCAGTGTCCATAAATAGTGTTTTACTGGAACACAATAATGTGTATTCATTTCAGGGTCCCTAAGCTGCGTGAAACTATGTGGCTTGGAAAACTTAACATATTTCCAGTCTGGACTTAGGGAACGGGAACAAGTTTGCTGACCCCTCCAGTAGAGAAATTCTTTTATGTAAAGTGTTTAAATTTGAAAACTCCTAATTCAATATTCAGGTCCCTTCAAACCTGTCTACATATAAGAAATGCCAGAAAAGCTGTCTGCATATAAGCGGCAGATGAGAAATCATCAATCCTAAAGTACTAATATAAACTCCACAATAACAGGCACTGAATATCCAGCAAGAAAGAGATTGGCAACGAATCAGTGGGCAGGTGGGTATGGGGGACATAGGAAGTTCTGGACACCAAGTAGCAAAAAATAGATTTTAATTCTGAACCTGATTTCTGTCCCATCCTCCTCTACTTTAATTCCAAAATGAGCTTAGGGAGAGCAGCTTTAGCATTAACCAAATGGAACCTCTTGCTTTGTAGGTCAAAATTCATTGCATATTAGCAATTTTATAAAGTGCAAGCAAACTTTGGGGACAATACTGCACAATTTTTTACTAATGTGGCTCATCCAAAATAATTCTTGATTTAGAAATGGATGCACTTATCTCATATAAGCAAATTTTAATGAAAGTTGGCTGCTTTAGACTGAAAGAATTTTAAAATGCTTAGTATTCCAAAGCTCAGCTCAGAAACTTCCTTTTTGACATTTGAAGGATTTCCATTTGCATTTTACTGGATTTTCATTGATTATAACTTTCCATGTAAAAAATAGTTCAATGTGAATTTAGTTATTTAAAAGTTCACTTGATGGGATGGTTGAAAAGTGAAGCTATTCTGGTCTTAAGAGAAAATAAATTTATTTTACTTGTTCAGAACTAACTTAATATGGGGGATTTGCCCTTTAGGTCTAAATGTAGGAATTAGGGAAATGGGTGAGATAAATGTGTACTCTTTTTAAAAGGTTAGCAATATATATTATAAATCAAGAAAAGGTGTGTGATCTTAAATTGAAATTGAAGTAGCACCTCATATTAATTTCAGTACAGAACAAAGAAAAGCACATGGTATGGAACAGGATATAAAGCAACCTCTTTTGCTGCAAATAATTTTTGTGTAGGTGCATATGTGGGACTGAGAATTGAACTCAGGTACATACTAATTCTGAGCTATACTCTCATTCCTTTTTATTTTAAAACAGGGTCTTGTGAATGCTGACACCTTCTGTCCTCCTGTCTCAGCCTCCCAAGTACTGGGATTACAAGAAAACTTAAACGATTATGTGAAAAAATCAATAATGAATAGTTAGAATTCTATAGAACAAATCAGAAAAATGAACCTAACCTAGTCAAGAAAAAACTATGTAAAATAAATCTGAACAAGAAAAACCAATTAACTAATGTTCAAGACATTCCATGTGTTACAAACATGGCTTCACTTTTCTTTGTGTTACTGGATATTGAACCCAGGGCCATTCTACCTTCAAGCTATATCCCCAGCTCTTTTTATTTTTTGTTTTGAAATGAGGTTTTAATAGGTTACTGAAAATATCACTAGGTTGCTGAGACTAGTACTGGGAGGCTGTGATTCTCCCATCACAGAATTACAGGTGTGCACCACCATGCCTGGCTTATTACTTCGTCTGATAGGCACTTTCTACCCATCATGAGGATCTGACAAACTTATTAATCAGCAGCCCTGAATTACTTTTTCTTTTGAAATAAAGTTTTTTTCTATAGTTCATTCTTTGTATACTTCTTTATAGCATCTAGGCATACATTCCTGAGACTGCTATTAAATAATTATAATGATAATAACAATAATAATAATAATAATAATAATAATACTGTTATCACGAAGTAAGGATTTTCTCCAAAAAACACTCCTTCAATCACATCATTAAAACAGCTCAAAATGATGTCTTAGGAAGAAAAAAATATATTTAAAAATTGTGATACTGGTGATTGAAATCAGGGTATTCTCTCTGAGTTATAGCCTGGCCCTTTATATTTTTGGTTTTGAGACAGGATCTTACTATGTTGATGAGGCTACTCTCCAACCTATGATTCTTCTGTCTCAGCCTCTCAAGTACTGGGATTACAAGTGTGCACCACCATGCTGGTTGCAAAATAATTTCTGTTTAAATTTCAACTTGATGTAACTTTTAATGCTAATAAGGACCTAAATATAAATATAAAATGAATTGGAATCCTAATATAACTTTATAATCAAAGAATGCTTATAATTTTATGTACAAAATAGTTATGTATATTGTTAGTTATAAAAATGCAACTATGACAGTAATTGCATTTTTTACAACTACTGGTAAAATTATAACATTGAAATGGGAGAATTGTCTGAGAGTGAGATTCAATGGCCCAGTTTCAAAATATAATTTAGAAAGGTGGTAAATTCATTAAATTATGTCACTAACCCTTTCTATCTAAGCTAAGGTCCCCTTGGGTCCCCACCATTAAATACATGTGTGTGCGCACATGCACACCAGCTTTAATATGCTGTGTTTACATGCTAAACTTATTTTTACATTTCTTCATAAACCTAGGTCTATGTGAAATGTATTATATAGTATTGTGAAAACAGTCTCTTAATTTTTTATTGTGTATATTTTTCTTAGGCTAATCTTCATTTTGTTGAAATGGAAAGATTTTAGTTTATCTTGGGAACCTTAGAAAAGACACCATTTGTTTACAATCAGTGAATTAGTTTGCTCTACCAGGCCTTACATTAAATTACTCATTTGATAATACTGCTCAATAAATGATCCATGAGTGATTTTTCCTGTTCTCTTGACAAATTTATTTTCTACAAGTCACTGGCTAGCTAGTGAATATTGAGTATTTTTTTAAATAAAAGAAACCTGATGACTCTAATACCTCTTGAAGAAAGGTACAACATTAAAGGGTCATTTCAAATAGAAGCTTAGCTTGCAAGGCAGAGGCTGCAGGGTTTATGCACTGACACCAATGGCAGCAGGCTTGCCTTCAAAGTTCAAAATAATAATGCATTTGGACATATATAATTTTTATTGGTTCACTGTAATCATACAACTTATTGGAATTCAAGCTGGTAGAGGCATACACGCGCACATCATTTGTTTAACCCTTCCCTAATTCCCACCTCATTCCCTCCCCCTTCCCTCCTTCTCATGTTTGGCTTAGTGATTGACTTTGATATGTTTGTGAATGTACATCATGTACAGTAGAGAATTTCCCTCTTCCCTCTGCCATCACCCTCTGTTAGGTTGCCTTGTTTGCTCGTCTGTGGTTTATACGTCTTCGTCTTGAGTTCTTCCTATGACCCATTTTCTTCCTAGCTTCGACATATTTGGGAGAGCATCCAATTTTTTACTTTGTTTATAAAACATATACACATTTCCTCATCTGTATTCCATTTGGCCCCAAATAAATGAACTAGTTTATTTTTATAATTTGTTAATCCAACCATAAATGCAATCAAGAAGAGAGGGTACACGTAAATCTATAGACTTGGCCTTGTCTTTTTAAAGTGATTTGAAGTCCTGAGCTTTTCTAAGTGGGAGCAATTCAATCCACGGGGGCAGATCTGCATGTAAATAATCCACACATCCAGTTTGCAAAGGAATATATCTCTCTTCCTCTTGAGGAACCCATTGGTTTGGTATGTGCACTAAAAAACATGCCTGAGTTTTAAAAAACTGCTACTTCCACTTGGAAAACAGCAACATCCGAACGGTTTTCTCAATGTCATGCCAGATTTTAAACTATGCTAAAGCAAAGGTGAAAGAGAAACACTTATTGAATTTGCTTTATGCACAGAATTGCTTTTTTGTGTGATTTCTGTTAGCATATGCAAGTCCTGATACTCCAGGGACTGCATTATGCAGTTTGGCAGGCTGTCATTTTCCTTTGAATGTTAAATACTTGATACAGAAACAATACCTGGCTATTTCAAAATAATTCACACATGACATTATCATTTAAGACAGTAAAAATTGGAATGAGTCGTTAAAAATGGGTGCAACTTAGAAATAAATACCCCCATGATCCAATACATCTATCACCAGCATTGATATAGGACTACTCGATAGGATGTCATTTGCTTAAACATGATTTAAAATTCAGAAGCTATGAATGCAAAGGGTCAATAAAATACCCCCTTCCAGAAGATATTTTTTAAAATCTTTTTTATTGGTGCATCCAGGAGATATTTTGATTGTCTTTCTTTCCTTAATTAGTAAAATAGAGTCAGTCTATCGTGATGTCCACAATTTACACTTTCAAAAAAAAGAAACCATCGTAAAGTTCTGGTTGAAATTTTGATAGAATAAAAGCTTCATAAAATTCAGAAACTTAGAGCAAAGAAGAGATTGTAAATAATGTAGTAAAGATACAGTCAAAACATCATTGCTAAGACCTGGTTATGGATTGCTATGGTTTGGGTCTTAAATGTCTTCTAAAGTTCTATGTACTAAAGGCTTGTTCCCATCCTGCAGGGCTACTTAGAGATGATGGAACCTTTAATAGGTGAAGGTCGAGTGGAGGAAGTTAGGCCGTAGGACGTGTGACCTTGAAGTTGATATCTGGACCTACATCCTGTCCTCTCCCTTTCTTTGTCTCTTGGCCACCATGAGGCAATTAGCTTCACCCCTACCACGTGTTCTCAGTCATGATGTTCTGACCCTCCACAGGCCCAAAAGCAATGGAGCCAACCAGCCATGAACTGAAGCCTCTAAAACCATGAGCCCAAATGAATTTTTTCTCTTTACAATTGTTCCACACAGGTATTATGTCACAGTGACAGAAAAATGAATAATACAAGAATATGCAAGAAAGTGACAGGAAATAGAGCAGTATCTCACAAAGTTGATGAGAGCTTTGCTAAGTTACTGAGGCTGGCTTCAAACCTGTAATCTTTCAGTCTCAGACACCCAGCTTGGTATTAAGTCAACTTTTATTTCCATGTAATAAAGGAGCAACAGGGTTGATGACAGATAAATTATATTTCAGTAACACTGTTACAAAATAAATGCAAGATAAACAAAGAGAAAAAGAATAACAGGATCTGATTTACAGGAAGAGTATATCAGGACTAATAAACCTCCTACAGAAAGTAGGAGGTTTCCAATAGGAACATGCTTGAAGGTGAATTTAAGTTTTATAAATTATCATGTCCATCATTAAATCACTGTAAGCTTTTTCCATTGGTATTGAGATGCAGTTAATAAATTACATCTAACTACATAAAAATGAATCTTCTATGTTCTGTAGTTTATTTACTGAGCAGCTTCTGAATAAAAGATTTCTACTCACTGAATTTTCATCCCATATAAATATTTAAAAAACAATAAAATATACATCAACTTCTTTAACCTTCTCCTTTACACTCTTTTCAAATCAGCATTCAGGAATGCGCTATTTGTTGGGTTCAGTTTAATTTTTAAAATATATCTTAATGGAATTTTTTTGAATCATTGGAGCCCTAGAAACTCATTTAAAAGAAAACCTCTCATGACAGTGGCCTTGCATATTATTGATTCTATGAATCAGTTATGAGTAAGAATCCAAGTGAAAGAGGAAGATTATTTTAGAGAATTTTTAAAAATGTAAGTCAATACTTTAATTTTAATTTTGAAATTGACATGTGTGATAAGTAATAATGACAAATACTGTGTGCAGTAATTATATCATTGGATGCTAAAAGCTAGGGAGGTTTTAAAGTAGTGAAGTATAAGTCATCATATTTGGTGGCCTTATTCAGTTTTCCCTGCCTAGGGATCCTTTGCTTGTCAATAACATCCAATTCTCCTGAAAGAATCCTGTCAATGTGGCAGCTATGTTAGAAAGAAAAATAGATATCCTATCATTTCAAGGATGCCCTTAAGAGGATAATAAATGTCCTTAGCTTATATGCAACTTACCTAACGATAGCTAAAATCTTATAGCACCTGGGTCTTTTATCAAACCCATTAGAGCTGGGATGCCTGTGGCTCTTCACCGGATAGCCACCACTACCGGGTATGGCCACATATGCTCCATCATACAGCAAGATCAGAGCGCCGGTCCTGATGCTGCCATTTACTCTCTGAGTGACTAAAGTTACTTTACAAGTTTACACTTAATTTTCTTCCCTTGTACAACAGAACCTCACTCATGGTAAAAATGTGAGAAGGGAACTGGGAAAATAGACAGACATTTTAAACAAAGGAAACATCCACTAAATGTCCACTGTCTTTGAAGCTTTTCACGTTATGCCTGAGAGTTCATTGCTCTAAGAAAATGAGCTACTGAATTATAGCCAAGTTATTTTCCTTCTTTTATTTAGCAGTATCTCTGTGTTCCACAATACTTCAAAATATCTTTAGTATAATATGAGATGTAAATAAGGTTTTACTTATTAGGAGAATTTTTTCTTCAGTGGCTTCCTTTTCATAAATACTTTTATTGGTGCATTATATTCTCACCTCTGATGGTGGCTTCCTCCCTAGCCACCCCATTCCACACACATGATACTGAGACTGACACTGGTATTTTCACATAGGTACAGTGGACTTAAAATGCAAGTGAGAGTCTCTCAATGCTGGTCAAAAAACGGTAGTGAAAACAATCTCAATCAAACCAATGTTCAGCCCACAATAAAAATGGGTTATTTTTTTCTCCCTTTAAAACTCTCATTTCCTGATATATCAGTGAAACAATGAAGCATTCAAGAGAATTTTCAGCAATTGAAACTGAAAATTGCAAAACAACGAAAATGTCTAAAGTGACTGCTGTTTGGTTGAATTTCCATTTTCTCATTTCTTTTCTGATTTATTATCCTTAGAGGTCCAACTGCATATGCATTTATTCAATTAATTCCAAGTGGGTTACAGGTTTGGTTTGCAGGGAAAATTTAGAACACGGACACATATTTATTCTGTTCGTACAAGTGCTTGGAATTAAGACTGAGGATCTAAACATGAAAATAAGTTTTCTTCCTCTTTTAAAGCAATTTAAGCAAGCTTCTGCATTATTGAAAAGCAAATTAATAACCTCAGGTTACAAAAATATTTGTTTATGAGTAAGGCAGAGGTAACAAAGTGGACATTCTTTTGAGTTGCTATAACTAAGCAGAGAGAAAAAGAAGCTAAATCTCAAATTGGTAACCTTTTCAGAGTTATACTTCTTGAACTGGTTTAGAAATGACTCCATTGCTTCCAATGTGGCAAAACAACAACAACAACAAAAAAAACCTGTGTGTCTTCTTAGGCTAGTTTGGAAATCCTCAAAGGTTTAAAACTTGCTGATTTTTACATTATTTGATTTTGCTTAACCTTCAATTTACTTCTAAGATAAAGACAAGTCCTTTCAATGTAGCCATATAACAGAGCAAAGAGAAAATGCCAAGTCTAGGCTTTGTGTATCTGTCAACACATTTAGCTATTGATGATATTGATGAGACAATTAATGGAGCTGTGCTAATTCAGCTGAAAAAGTGGAGAGCTCACTTTATTCTAAAATTACTTTTTATGCTATTATTAGTGCATTGTAATTGTATATCACGGAGACTAAAAGAGATACACACAAATGTGTAGACATCACCTGATGTATTTCTCTTCCTATCCTACCCCACTCACTGTTTCTCCACTCCCCATAAATTTTAGTGAGACTGGTAATGATACCTTGTATGCATATAACCTTATTTGAAATGTTCATCAGTTGATTATTCTTTTTCTAACTCAGGGATGGTATATTTCTTCTGTTTAAGTTTCACATTTTTTTGAGTTAACAGTTGTAGAAATTAAAGAAAAATAGTTAAAAGTTACATTCAACTAAAACAATTATTTGTAGAAAATATGAACATATTCTGCACTAATCAACGTTTTAAACTTCAATTATGGCTTAATATACCCTATTCTATAAAAATATTTAATGCAAATGTGAATAAAACCTTTTATTGGAATAAATTAGAGGCCAAGCATGGTGACACATGCTTGTAATCCCAGCATTCAAGAGGTGGAGACCAGAGGATCGTGGTTTGCTGACAGCCTCAGCTATCAACCCTTAGCAACTCGGTAAGACCTGTTTCAAAAAAAAAAAAAAAACTAATAAATAGGGCTTGGGGTGTAGCTCAGAGGTATAAGGCCCCTGGGTTCTATCTTCAGTACCAAAAAAAAAAAAAAAAAAGAAATTATAAAAATGCATGTGCATGTACATACACATGAATTCTGCTTTCTGTAATAGCAGACTATATGCAGGATAATCAATCATTCCATAAGAGCCAAAATGTGAGGGACTTTTTCAGGAGCCAGCTACAGTTGTAGGGAAGATTTCAGCAATGAAATCACCAGTGAGAGCAATACATGAGGAGCTGCCATCTGGAGGAGAACAAACAACAACTTTATTCTGCAGATTCCATCTTTTTATAAGGTTCTGCACAAAATGGCACATGCCTACATTTGTACTGGCATTGTATCTTGTCTAATAATTCTTAAATAACTGTAGACATGCCAGCAGGTGTGCTGGTTAAGTAATTATCTGCAAACCAGCAGGGTAAACAGGGATCGGGTCTCTACTGCCACCCCGTACTTCCTCTCGGCCTCCTCGACATAACAGAAAAAAAGAAAAAGGAAAAAAGTAAACAAGTGGGACAAACTGAAAAATCCAGTGTTTTTGAAGGCATTGCATTGGAATTAAAATAAGTGAATGAGTAAATAAATAAATAAGACAGAAATTACTGGGAAATGAGAAAAAGGCAAAAGGAAGTGATCCCGGAGTTTAGTGTAAAATTCATGAGATTTTAGTAAGAAAAGACTAAAAGGCCTGGGGCATGATGCTGCTTTAACAGCCTTGCTGGATTAAGGCTATGAGGATTTATTTTGGGCCTATGAATGGGTGGGGGAGCCATGCTATAACTTCCTAATTATATAACATATTATAGATATAATATGCAGAGGGTGTACCAAATGAGTAGACTGTAAACCAGAAACATGGATTAAAGCTCAGTGTTTAATCATCTCCATTTCTGCTGAAGGAGATCCTCTAGCCAAAGCAATATGAATCCATGTCAATAAAGGTAACATCTTCCTAGGTCTCAATTTGCTTCTTTAAACATTTTTGCAAATATGACATCTGACATATAATAAAAGTTCTCAACACAAAGTAGTAATAGCAGAAAATTGCCTTGCTTTAAAGAAAGTTACTAAGTCTGCAAGATATATTGTAAAGGTTTAGATTTAGAATGTTCTCCCAGCCCTCAGGGAAACAAGATAGCAATGTTAGAAGCAGGGCTTTGTAGCTATAAAATGATTCCTTGAATTGTAGCCTTGGGGATTACATGGTTCCCCTTCCCCTGCACACGTGCGCTCTCATGCTCTTGCGTGCTTCCTTCCTCTCCCCCTCCCTCTCCCTCTCCCTCTCCCCCTCCCTCTCCCTCTCCCTCTCCCTCTCCCTCTCTCTCTCCCCCATTGCTTTTAGCCTCCAATGTGAGAGAGCAGAGCCTCGTCTCTTCCTCCCTTACTCTCTGCTGCCATGTACTAAGCTCCACAGACCCAGCCAGACATGGACTGAATCTCTAAAACCTATGAGCAAATAAATCTTCCTTCCTCTAAGTTGTGTGGTCAGGTTTTTAAGTTCATGGCAGTAAAAATGTTGAATCAGACATATATCATACTGATCAATTAAAATTTAAGTACTAAGCCGGGCATGGTGGCATTCACTTGTAATCCTAGTACTTGGGAGGCTGAGACTGGAGGATTGCAGGTTCACGGCCAGCTTCTGCTACTTAGTTAGTCCCTCTGCAATTTAGTGAAAACCTGTTTTAAAAAAATAAAAACTAGGGTCGGAGTTTAACTTGGAAGAAGAAAGCCCCTGGGTTTAGTCCACAATACTGCAAAAGAAAAAAAAAAGGTAGTTTTACTTTGCTATCCAAACAAGGAAAAGATGTCCACTTTGCCCTCACGTACAACACTACTGAAGGATTACTCAACTTCTTTGATACTATTAGCATTTTGTGCCAGAAGTTATCGTGTGTGTGTGTGTGTGTGTGTGTGTGTGTGTGTGTGTGTGCGCGTGAAGGGGGTTGCCTTGTGCATTGCAGATGCTTAGTACCATAACTGGCCTTTCTACTCATTAGATGTCGGTAGTACTTTCTCAGGTAAGACAGGCAAAAATATGTGCACATTGCTAAATCTCTTCTGGGGGACAAAATTTCCCAGGGTTGAGAATCACTACACTTTTCAAGGTCTGCTTGGTGGAATAAGGTAGGAAGAAAAAGAAAGAAAGGAAGGAAGGAAGGGACAAAAGGGGAAGGAGAGAGAGAGGGAAGGTAAGAGGAAAAGAAGGAGAAAACAGAAAAAAGCCAAAAATTCCACCACCAAGAAAACTATAAAACTTTGGTTAGAAGTAGTAAAAAGATATTCAAAATCATTAGCCATTAGGGAGATGCAAATCAAAACTATGCTAAGATTCCATCTAACCCCAATCAGAGTGGCAAGCATAAAGAAATCAAATACCAACAAATGCTGGTGAGGATGTGGGGAAAGAGGAACTCTTTTACATTGTTGGTCGGAGTGCAAACTAGTTCAGCAGCTATGGAGATCCATATGGAGATTCCTTAGAAGCTTGGGAATAGATCCACCATATGATCCAGCTATACCACTCCTGGGTATTTTTCCAAAGGGATTGAAAACAGAGAACTACAGCAACATATGCATACCCATGTGCATAGCAGCACAATTTGTAATAGCCAAATATGGAAACAACCTAGGTCCCCATCAACAGATGAATGGATTGCAAAATTATGGGAAATGCACACAATGGAATTCTACTCAACAATAAAGAAGAACAAAATAATGTCAGTCACAAGGAGATGGAAAAATGTGGAGAACATTATGATAAGTGGGATCAGCCAAGCACAGAATGAGAAGGGACATATGTTTTCTCTAATGCCCAAAATAGGGAGTATTAGGAATACCAGAGTGACTCCAGATAATGGAGGGAAAACCTCAACAAAGCTAGAATAGAAGGGTAGGAGAGTAAGCAGGCTGAGGTTGATTAATGGAGGAGCTACATCCAACTATGTGTAAAAATATGAATGTAACATGGTCAACCTGGACACTCATTGTTGGGAGGGGGAAGGGGGAGTGGGGGATTGGAGAGGGCACTGAGCACAGTTTGAATGTATGGCATTTTCAATATGATCCATATAAAAATAAAAATTAATAAATAAATAAAAAGAAATAGTTAAAAGATCTGGGAGTGGTAGCCCATGCTTGCAATCCCAGCATTTGGGAGGATGAGACAGGAGGATTACAGTTCACTGACAGCCTCAGCTACTTAGTGAGGCCCTCTGAACCTTAGTGATACCCTGTTTCCAAAAAAAAATTAAAAAATAGGACTGGGTTGTAGCTCAAAGGTAGAATGCCCCTGGGTTCCATCCCTAATACCAAAAAGAAGGAAGGAAGGAAGGAAGGAAGGAAGGAAGGAAGGAAGGAAGGAAGGAAGGAAGGAAGGAAGGAAAGAGCTGTGTGTGGTGGCACACTCAGCTTGGGAGGCTGAGACAAGAAGATCACAGGTTTGAGGCCAGGCTTAGCTACTTAGTGAGCCTCTCTACAACTTAGTGAGATCCTGTTTTAAAATAAAAAATAAAAAATAGGGCTGGGGTTATAACACTAAGGTAGAATGTCCCTGGGCTCAATACTCAGTACTGCAAACAAAAAACAACAACAAAAGAAACAGTAAAGAGGATTTAATAAATATTAAATGTTTAGGATAATCAATTACCCAGTATCATAAGAATTAGAAACTATATAATGTATGGAGTTTTAGAATACTAAAATAGTAAATATTATAAAGAACTTAAAACATGAATGTGAAATAATATGAATATTAAATATTGTAAATAACTAAAAATTAAATATGAATATGAAAATTAAATCACATCTCTCCAATACAAAGACAGAATACAAAGACAACCCAAAACATATAAAAATTGGCATGGCACCTGAATAAAACATTACAGGAAGGAAGGATATTCAATTGTCAATAAATATACACTATCTTCATTAGTCATCAAAGCAAATTAAAGCCATACAGAGCAGGATATGGTGTTGCATGCCTATAATCTCAATATTTGGCAAGTTGAGACAGGAGGATCATAAGTCCACATTGCCAGCCTCAGCAACTTAGTGAGACCCTGTTCTTAAGTAAAACAGAGCTGGGCGTAGTGGCGCATGCTCATAATCCCAGCATTCTAGAGGCTTAGACAGGAGGATTGCAGTTCAGGGATAGCCTCAGCTACTTAGTGAGGACCTCTGTAATTTAATGATACCCTGATTTACAATAAAGAATAAAAAATAGGGCAGGGGGTGTAGCTTAGAGTTCGAATGCCCCTGGGTTCCATCCTCAGACACATAAATAAATAAAAATAAATAAATAAATAAATATAGGGCTGAAGGTTGCCCTCAAAAGTAGAATGGCCCTCTGTTCAATGATCACACATACACAAAAGAAAGAAAGCACAATGAAATTCTATACCTAACCATTAAAAGGTTAAAATTTGAATTAATGAAAGTTAATTCATTAATTCATTAAGAGAATACAGCAACTCTTTTAAATTCCTGAATACTAGGTGTGAATATAATTTGACATAACTATTTCAGCCACCAAGTCGATATTACCTACTCAAGCTGACAATGCGCAATTGTACACATAAGTATATATCCAACAAAAAGACATGGGCTAATTGCCAGGAGAGAGATGTCCATGTATGTTCATCCCATCATAACAGCTACAAATAGAAAACAATCCAAATACATAACACTGCGAGAATGCACAAGCAGATTACGGAACACTGATACCTTAGAATGCCAAAAAGCAACACAAAGAGCAAACCACAACTACACAACCACATGGATGACACTCACAGATGCTCAAGAGAAGGAAAATAGTTCTGGGAGTGTAGCCAGGAGGTAGAAGGGTTTCCAGGAACCCCAGTACCACCAAATAAATAAATAAATAAATAAATAAATAAATAAATCGGTATAATACAAAATAGTATCTTCTTTTGGGAGGAAATGTGTAGGGGACTAGGAACAGAATTAACTTAGAGTTCACTGAACTGCTTATGTGTGTCTGCGCATGAGTGTGTATGTGTGTGTGTACACGCCCATGCGTAATGTATTCATATACACTATTCTAAATATGTCTCATATGGCATAATAGATAACATCATAAAAGTAAATAAATTGATAGCAGTGGCTGTTTAAAGTTTCTAAACTTCTGAAAAATACTTTGAGTTTTACACTTGGATTAAAGTTAATTTGTTTTGTTCTGATAAATACTTCTCTACTGATTTACTACTTGAAGATATTAAGTAAGGAGAGAGATGCAAAGAGATATGAAACAAAAGAGGATGGGGAGATTAATATAAGTAAGCAACCAAAGAAGTAAAGAATTCAGAAGAAAACTAAAGGTAAAATAGCCAGGCATGGTTGTGTTTGTAATACCAGTACTAGGGAGGCTGAGACAGGATGATTATGAGTTCAAGGCCAGCCTTAGCTACTTAGTGAGACTTTCAGCAACGTAGTGAGATCCTGTTTCCAAATAATAAAAATGGCTGGGTGGTGCAGCTTGAAGGTAGAATGACCCTGAGTTCAATCCCTAGCACCACAAAATAAATAAATAAATAAATAAATAAATAAATAAATAAATAAATAAAAAAGTAATAGGTCAAAGAAAGTTTAAACACAAATAAGGCTTAGGACATTATAACTCTCTCTGTCACCTAGATTATTATATTCTAGTTTATCATGCATATGAATAAACCTCCACAGTTCCAAGAGGCAGAAAGTCTCTCAATACATGAAAATGTTATATCAGCAAAGTAACACTGGTTACCAGTGAATGGTTTTATTTCTTTATCAGATTATCTAGCCACCTGTCAACACTTTCTAAGGAAGATCTGATTGGGAGGCCAGACTTTATATCAAGTTCTTTGAAGTTTCTCTCTTTTGAAGTTCTCTTTTCTCTCTCTCTCCCCTCAATATTTTCCAGTTTGGGTAAAAGTATGAAACAAAAAGATTATCAGCCCAAGGATGGATCAAATCCATTTTTTTCTGTATAATAATAATTCAAAAATTTCTAGCTGAATTAAATGTTTAACAAATGTTCTCTTCTAAAAGACAGGGAAAATAGGCCCAACTTAAAGGTGCACAAGTGGTAGGAGAAAAATAGAAGAATTTTATATTTCTACCTACAAAATATGCAGTGATGAAAATGACCTTCTGTAGTTATTCAACTTGTCTCAGTGAGTGTTTCTGACACAAATCTGATCTTCATTCAGGGTCTTAGACTTTGTTTTTTGTGCATTGTAGTCATACATCTTAATGGGGCACAAGATGGTGGAGGCATATATGCACACATCACCCATTTAGCTTTTCCCCAATCCCCACCCCATTCCCTACCCCTCTCTCCTATTCATGTTTGGCTTAGTGATTAGCTTTGATATGTTTGTGACTGTACATCATGTACATTAGGGAATTTCTCCCTTTTCCCCACCCATCATTCTCAAGTCATCTTATTTGTTCACCTATGGTTTCTCCATCTTCATTTAAAATTCTTCACATGACTGTTTCTTTTACATTCAAATGTTTGAAAGTTTCCATCAGATATTTTTTTGTGTATGGTACTGGGGATTGAACCCATAGATGTTCTACCTCTGAACTACATCACCAGTTCTATGTTATTATTATTATTTTTTTATTTTTGAAACAGGGTCTCACTAAGTTGTGCAGAACCTCACTAAGTCACTAAGGCTGGCCACAAGCATGTGATCCTCCTGTCTTAGCCTCCCAAGTACTAGGATTACAAGGGTGAGCCACCGCATCTGGCTAATCCGATCTTTATTTTTTTTATTTTTTTATTTTTTGGGTGGTACTGGGGTTCCTGGAAACCCTTCTACCTCTGGGCTACACTCCCAGACCTATTTTTATATTTTTTTTATTTGGAAACAGGGTCTCTTAAGCCAGCGCGGCTGGCTTCGAACCTGCGTGATCCTCCTGTCTCTGCCTCCCAAGCGCGGCGATTACAAGCGTGCGCCACCACGCCCGGCAAATCTTTAGTTTCATGTTCAGCAGTGAATCCCCCCTCATATCACGTCTTAACCACCACACAGACAATTCATAACAGACACACATCCAGATCAATATCTTCTAAATGCAGAAAATAATGTGCCCATAGTTTTAGCTTGCAATGAAATGTCATATAGACTCTGTCAGTGCCAGGCAAGCAAACAGACAATTGTACTGCGTGAGAAAGCAAGAAGCAGGCCACCACACAAAGCAGAACAGTCCACTCTACATTTTTGTAGGTGACAAGATGTGTTAAGAAGCCACCTGTCATTGGATAAAAACTTAGTTTAAGCAGCAATGGGAAATAAGACACCTCCCTTGAGTCCTAACCTATCAAACCCAATTGCCAAAAAGTTCAATAGAAAGAAACAGAAAACAATCTAATCTGTCAAGCATTTTATTAGCTTCCCCTAAGTGATATCTGAGGGCTCTAATATACTTATGAAACTGCCACAGTCAAATAAAATAAAAGATGACAGAAATTGAGTAAAGCCAGACTAAGGTTTCAAACATCCTCACTGCCTCTGCTTCTCTGATTACTCTCTCATCATGGGTCAAAAGGAGGTGTGAAAAAAGGTGCAGAAGGTGTGCAAAGAACCTGCCTCAGGCAGCACTCACAAATGTCCTAAAGAGGACATCCCAAAGTCGGTTACACTAGAATGATTCTTTCACGCAGGCATCATGGCAGAAAGCAAGGGTGTGAGGCTACACATTGTCAGAGACTGATAAGAAAATAACCTACTGCCTGCAAAGAAAATGCATTCTATTTCCCAGGAGGAAGAAATGCCTTATAAAAATGGAATATGCAGGTGGGAAGAGACCCGGATGGGTGAGTGACATTAGGTAGCATCATATAATGTACATAACTTGCACAGTTTTGATTAAGCAAGATATGAATCAAACCACAGCTCTTTCCAAGACAATCCATTCAATGCAAATATACACTTTTGACTATACGTTGCCTTTTAATTGTGTACTTAGGAACCTTATTACTTAAAAATATACAAATACATAAGCACACACATCCTTTCCCTGATATAGGGCTCATGACCAAGCTAGGATCATGAGATAAGAAATATATATCAAAATAAATAAAAATTATATGCATATATATCTCAGAATATAATATTATGTATATATTATATATACACACAAGCATACATGTTCATACATATATATGGATTCTAATCTCAATGCTATGGGCATAAGAGCTTTAAGAGACTTATACATTTAAAAAACAATTGGGTATTAAATAGCATGAGTACTTGTAATAGAATTTTATCCAAGCATCCCAGGATTTGGCCTGGCTTTTTTTTTTTTTTTATTGAGGAAATCTAAACTCTTTCAGAAGAAACTTCTGATGCAAGACACAGCATCAGAGAAAACACATTTCCCTTGTGCACAGAACATTTTAGTCACAGCATCATCTTACCCTACTTGTCCAAGATCTGGAATTCTAAGTATGCCAATTAATACATGAACACATTTAATTTACAAATCTCCAAATGGTGCCATTTTCTAGCAGTATTTAAAATTATGATTGCTAACCCATATAAATGCATGCATGAAAACTAGAATTCATTTACATAATCATAAATGGGAATTAAAATGTCTAGGCTCCTTTGTCTACTCCCAAGTGATATATTCATTTTGTGTTAGAAAGTAGGTTAAATTTCCATAGAACTTCCCTAAAAGACTACATAGTTAGAAGTTCCAAATGATAACTATTCTTACCTCTTGAGCACTTAGCTCCAGGTAGTATGATGCCTTAGCAAGAACCCTGGACTAGGAGTCTAGGCCAAATTCTGTTGCTTTCTTATATGTCAGTTAATATACATTTTCTAGGCTACAATTTGACCTTCAAGTATACTTATTCAAATACACTCAAAGTCAACATCTAATAATAGAAATGTTCTAGTAGTATATTATCTCATTTTAAATTACCAGAAAATCAAGCAGGCAAGTCTTAAAATTAAAACACACGCACACAAAATTTTCTCAGACGTGGCATAGCCCAGAGTTAAGGTTGTATGGCTCTTTAGGTATACAAAGCCACCTATTCTGGAGCAATGTTATGGTGGGTGCGACTGGAACTTGCCACCAAAGGAAAATCAGTAACAATAACCCTGTCTTTAAGATTTTAATATTTCATTTATAGATTTCTTATATTTATTTTTATTTTTAAAAGGTATTATCTTAAGTTACTGTATGGACCAGTGAGTTCTTGAGCATTCCCTTAAATTTTGTGACCAAGTCCAGTGGCTCGCTTGCTCAGCCTCAGTCCAGTCCCACTTATAGATTGCTCCTCTATGCCCACAATTAGTATTAGCCCCGTTAAACAAAGGCAAGTAGCTTAACAGGCTCACATGCTTGACCTTAAAATTTGGACTCAAATTGAATTGCAAGAAAGAAAATCAACTATTCCATAAACATCTATTTAGAACCTATTGTCTGCTTATTAGTGTTTGAGCAACATTAGAAAATATAACAGGAAAATAGAAAAATAAATAAAACTGAGATCAAACATTTAATGAAAGCCCAATAGACAATGGTTGATTTATAATCAGTTAGATCAGTTTAATTTTATCATAACTCTTAATTTTAGATCTTCATAAAGAATCATAGCCTATTAATTACATGTGTGTATTTGAAGTATTTTGTTTTGGGTGTTTTTTTTTTTTTTTTGCTTGTTTTTGCAGTACTGGGGATGGAACCAAGGGGCATTCTACCTCTGAGCTATACCCCCAGCCCTATTTTTTATTCTTAATTTTGAAAGAGTCTCACTGAGTTGCAAAGAGCATCACTAAGTAGCTGAGGTTGTCCACGAACCACAATCCTCCTGTCTCAACCTCCTGCATGTTGGGATGACAAGCATGTGCCATCACACCCAGCTCTTAAAGGTATTTTAAAGATAAATATACACTAAACAAACACAAAATATACTGCTTTAAGTTATTATCTTAAATTCCCATTTTTATTCATTTTCCTATTTTTCCCTCCTTGAGCTTTTGCCATCATGAAATATACAATAGGTACCCTGGTTCCATCTCCCTGGAAGAAGCCAATGGAAGCTGGGCCTGGATTTCTAGTTCTGATTATGATCACATAATTACTATAGGTTCAGTGTCTTTCTTCCTTGTGTTTGCCTCATGAAATGTAGCAACACAGTGATATGCCAGAATATTGCTCAATAAGAAATCACCATATTAATGAAAAATACCCAATAAATAAAGTGAATGAATAAGTAAATAAAATTTTGCAAAACTGTGAGCCAATCATCTTTAAATAACTAACCTTAAGCATTATATGTTTTTTTTAATTCTCTCTGAAATTTAATTTTCTCCTTGAGCAGTAAAGATAAAATGAAGTGATCCAGGCAATTTGCAAAATACATAGATAATGTGGGGGCATGCTGCAGAAAGGATGACTTACACTTTATGATTTGAAATTCCTAAGGGTGTCTTCATGGAAGCCTTTGGGTGATGTGCTCTGTAATAATCCATTCTAAAGACCCTGAAGCACACTAAAGAGTCTAAAACCCTACAAGAGGAAATAGGTTAAGGTGTACGGGAGAGTTAATAGCTGGGTCAGCAGTTAAGGGATTTATCTGGTGCCCATGTGCCTATAGCATTGAACAAGCTGGGAAAATAGACAAGGTCTGACCTTTAGATTCCACTATGCCATAATTAACTTTAAAAATCAGCTAAGCAGACTGTCTGTTGGAGGGAGGAAAACTTACTCAATAAGAAACACCACTCCATTCTTAGCCTAGAAACACACAGACATACTTTCAGAAATCAGGCAGAAGACTTTTAATATAATATGTAGAGAACCTTGCAGAGTTTAGAAATGAATTTCGTTAAAACTGCAAAACCTAGCTCTCAGCCTACCTAAGGAATTAAACTATGTGGAATAGTCACTCGTTCTACTTAAAGATGCTTTTAAAAATGAATATGTTCCTATAAATGGTTTGTGAACAACCAACTCACTTTAAAAGACACCATGAATATTTTATCCTTTTATTTTTAATGAAGTAGGAAAGCACTTACTAAATAGTGGTACTCTGAAAAAAGGAAAGGGGCTAATTATATCAGTTACATTTTTTGTGTGTCTGAGTTTCCAACATGGGCATTAGAATCTGTCTTTATGATGAAGCCGTTTGAGAGTCAGGTGCCAGTCCCCCGATTCCTGCAGCCCCCAGTGGTAATGAGCTTGGCCTCTATTGATGCATAAATGCGGGAGTCAGGCTTGGGAGTCTTTAGGCTGTCCTAAGATGTTTGCCTTAATGGAGAACCCGCTTATATTCCTGAGTCTGTCATTTCCTGAAAGCAGAAGAGATATGCCCTTTTCATTCTCTGCTCCTGAAGTAATTACAGGCTCAGGTAACGGGTCAGTGGGGCACTTGGGACTCCTACATGCCAAGAGAAGAGAAATCAATGTCAACACTCTTACAAAAACAGTCCAGTGGTCCTGTCACTGCCACTTGTCCTAGGGAGTCACTAGGTCCTTGATGGCAACTCCAGTGAAGACAAACAACATCTCAGAATCAAAATTCTGCTTTATTCTCACCCTCAGAGGATCGCTAGGAACAAAAGACGCCAAACGCTGTCAGTAAAAAGTGAGTTGTCCTCCATGTTTGCTCAGCTAAGTAGCCTTATGGGAAATCAAATATTTTGAACAAATATCGCTGGGTGCTTATTGTTCCCAGTATGCTGGAGTGTGACTAGCAGTCCAGAGAATTATTTATGTAAAGATCACCTTGCCCATTTTGGGGGGCTTAGTAATATTTTGGCTTGGCACTGCTGTTAAAGAGTCCCAAGTAGGTCTATAGATTCAGTACCAGTTTTGCCTCTCATTTCATCCCATGCAGTATTTATGGCTCAGTACACAAAGTTTAATATAACTAGCTCTTTCAATTATCTCCTGCTCACCTCCTTTACTTGGTAGACTCATGGTTTTCTTTGGCATCCTGAGAAAAGGCACTGCCATGGGCATATACAGGTGTGTGTACCCACCACCTCCACGGAGACAGGAATGTCATTCATTCTTAGTGTTCAGAATTAATCTGGGGCTCTGATATTTTGACACTGCCGGGAAGGAGATGCCTCCTTGAGAGCATTTCAAGACTGAATTGTTTTCTGCACAACTTATTCCTGCTATATCTTACCTACAAAGCAAAACTGCACTGCTGTTAGAAAAGTCAAAAGGCACTCACTCAAACAAGTGCTCATTGTGTACAATAAGATTAAGAGAAAGGACTGTGGAATCGATGGGTACATGTTCTCCACCACCATGGTCTGGAAAGTACGGAAACAAGTTAAGTCAAAAGTAAATTCCCAAAGCATGCTCTTCTAAAGGCCAGAGAAAAAAGGATAGCAGCCATCTACCCATCCTAAAGCAGAGTCCCCTCTTCCCCAAACCATTTCCTTTTCAATCTTTTCTTGGAAGCTAAGTATTAAAAATAGGCTATTTACTACATAAGTTATTTTAGTATGAGATAGATATGGTAGTAATGGCACAAGTTTGTGAGATACAGTAGTAATGGCACTAGGTTTGTAACCTTTAGACAACCCCAGGACAGCCTAGGGTTATTCTTCCCTCTCTCCTCCCTCCTTCCTTCCTTCTCTTTCTTCTTCTTTCTTCTGTCATCACTCTTATCCCCCTCTTCTTCTCTTTTCTCCTCTTCCTTTTCTCACCCCTCTTCCTCCTCCCTTTCTTTCTCCTTCCCCTCTCTCTTCCTCTTTCTCATCTTGGACTCTAAATAGCTAAGAAGTTTCCCTCCTTTTTATTTCCTATGACCATTATAGTATTTGAAACAAATATGTTAACAGCCTCTGTTAAATATGTTCTGCTTCAATTAGAACTAATAACTTAGAGAAAGATAATGACCATGTGTCTCTTTTGATACTCAGGTAAATCCCAGGAACTTCTCTTCCTTTCTTCCTTCTTATGTTTAAGAGCATGGGGGGTAGAGGGGGAAAGACAGCTCTAAGCTAGTAAACCTCATATTCCTGTATCCTCTAGTTAAAAGTTACATGGACCTCTACTACTGTATTCATAGAGAAAATAGGACAAGTCGTTTATTTCACTCCTGTTAGAATGAAGTAACATTTCACAATGGAATATGTATCGATTACTTTCTTGCTATGTCTCTAAAGCCACTCTTTTTTTTAAATTATTTTATTGGTGCACTGTATTCATACATCATAGTGGGATACAAAAAAAAAAAAAAACTTTAGTAGACATACATGCACACATCGCCAGTCAACCCCCACCCGATCCCCACCCAATTCCCTCCCCATCCCTCCTTCCCATGCTTGGCTTAGTGGTTGACATCTAGTATTATAGCAATTTATCCAAAATTAAAAATGATAATCTCACATAACAGTTTCATTTGTCTGATACCAAGCTTTTGATAACTTAAAGATAACATTTCAATATTTCTTTTTGCTTTCTTTCTTACCAGACAATAATTTTTCTTTTTTTTTTAGGTGAAGCTATCATATATTTATATATTTATTTTTCAAAATTTTGGGTATCTAGAGTCCATATTCCATATTAGGATAGATTTTTTTTCTAAAGCCACTCTTCATGGGTTCAATTTTCTTTCATGAAGTTCTTAGTTGCACGTCCAAGAAGAGATTACTTGAACTCTATCTTAGAGGACTAAATGACACATAAATAGTGTTCAACAGATCTTGGTTAGTATTATAATTATTTAAGCAATGAGCTGGTTGCTTTAATATGCAATTGCATTAATCTCTATTTCCATTTTACAGTTTAGTGAGTTAAGACTTGGGCTTTACATTGCAACAGTGCACAAGTAGAAACTTGCAATGCCAGTGGTAACAATAAATCCGATGTGACTCCATGTGCTTATTTTATGCAACTCTTTATGTTAAAGTACTTTAAAAAAGGCCCAGATTGCAATATAATTGGAACATGTCAAAGGGCACAGAGAGTAGTTAGAAATATGCCCACCAACCAATATCAGAATCATGAATCATAATAACAGGTTATAACCCACTGCATAAAATAAGGATCTGTAAGTTCACAGAAATTCAAATGTTTAAATGAATGAATGAATAAGTAAACAGGGGGAAGGAAAGATCCTTATTACAATGAAATGCAAACTAATAGATGTGTAAGAAATTATTGAAAAAGAAACTCATCATTTGGCACCTTATTAGTAATAATTGATTTAGGCAGGAAATATAAGTAGATATGAACTCTAGTGGGAAATAGGATGAAAAATGGGATTTTGTATAGTCTCAAAATATCTCTTCAGAAAAGACAGATTATGAGGAGAGGTAACTGAAGAGTGGGAAAACGTGGCAATAACAATATTAACAAATGGTCTAAATAATCTCATCCTCAACAATGGGACAAATTTGCACCATATACCACCCAAAAAACACATACTCTTTCTCACACACCACACACACACACCACACACACACACACACACACACACACACACACACACACAATGTAGCATTTCTGGACTATCTCAACCCTAAGTACTCAGCCTATATCTATTCATGAAAACAGATGAAAAAATTCACATTGATGTCCATGCTATAAAACAACTAGCTTACAATCATCAAGCCTCAAGTTTGTAAAGGTCAAAGGAAAATTGCAATGGAAGAAGTACCAGACTGAAAGGAATTAGAAGAGTATCTGGGCAGGGTGGCACAAGTTTATAAGCCTAGTATTTGGGATGCTGAGACAGGAGGATCAGAGGTTTGAGGCCACTGTGCAAAAGCTTAGTGAGACTCTGTTTCAAAAAATAAATAAATAAATAAAGCTTAGGGTGTATTTCAGAGGGAGAATTCCTCTGGGTTCATTCCCCAGTACCAGAGAGAGAGAAAGAAGAGAGAGAAAGAGGAAAGAGGAGAGAGGAGTGAGGGGAGAGAGAGAGAGAGAGAGAGAGAGAGAGAGAGAGAGAGAGAGAGAGAGAGAGAGAGATATTAGAATATATGAAAACTAGGGGAAGTATGTGATTCTGAATTTTACTTTTTGCTATAAAGAGACTGTTAGGATAATTGGTAAAATCTAAGTAGTCTCTGTAAAAATTTAACCTAGGAATTCTTTATATAATTTTTACAACTTTTCATTATTTGAATTTTTTTAACAATACTTCTGTTCTAAAAACAAGACCAAACACCAAACATAGTTATTTTTCCTTCATTGAGTTAACAATTTTGAGGAGATATAATAACACATTCTTAAATAACAAAAAGAAATTGCTAATTGTGGATTTTGTGTGTGTGTGTGTGTGTGTGTGTGTGTGTGTGTGTGGTACTGGGGATTGAATCCAGAGGCCTTCTATCTCCAAGTTATACTCCCAGCCAAATTATTTAAAAACAGGATCTTGATAAGTTGCCAAGGCTAGCTTCAAACCTACTATCCCCC
Source organism: Muscardinus avellanarius (assembly GCF_963383645.1). Classification (NCBI taxonomy): domain Eukaryota; kingdom Metazoa; phylum Chordata; class Mammalia; order Rodentia; family Gliridae; genus Muscardinus; species Muscardinus avellanarius. The sequence continues at coordinate 22,613,762 of NC_137803.1, forward strand.
GTCTCAGCCTCCCAAGTACTGGGATTGCAAGTGTGCGTCACCATGCTGAGCCTGCTAATTTTATTTATTTATTTATTTATTTATTTATTTATTTATTTATTTATTTATTTAGTGGGTCTGGGGATGGAATCCAGGATCATTCAACCTCTGAGCTACACCCCCTGCCCTATTTTTTATTCTTTATTTTGAAGCAGATCTCACTAAATTGCATAGGGCCTCACTAAGTAGCTGAGGCTGTCCGCGAACTGCGATCCTCCAGTCTCACCCTCCCGAATGCTGGGATTACAAGCGTGAGCCACCACATCCAGCTGCTAATTTTAAATTTTAAGCAATGAACTCCACAGAAATTTACAGAACTGGTACGTTACAGAATATTAAATTGTCTGAAAGGCACCTAGGGGAAGTGAATTGTGTCTCCCCAAAACTGATCTTTTGATCAATTTTGTAGAGGAAAAGCCTCACAAGTGGCAGGAGGTGTAACATGAGCAGAATGATGGGCTGTGGGTACCGTCACTAATGGAGACAGCAGGATGATGTGCACAGACAAGACACCAAGGGCTATAAGAAGGTGACCGGCTTCCTTCATGCATCAGCTGCACAACTTCACACACACCTGACTTGCTTTGCTCCTATGAGTGCAGTCAGGATGGACAAAACTAAAAATAGAAAAGGTACACATTTAAATAAAAGATTATCTGAAGTAGGTCCTCAACCAATTGAATATAAAATTAAATCTATGCACTAATGTCTAGTGGACTGCATGACCATACAACACACTTTTTTTTTTGTCACAGTTGTTTTCATCATTTCATTCCTTTCAGTATCACAACCTGAGCGTGTATCTTTTGGTGCCATAAAAGTCACCTCTACTTTGTGCTGCGTATTTCATTCCACCCTTTCTTTTTCTTTATCTTGATATCTATTTCTAACCACATTATTTAGCTTTGTAAACCCATGGGGAATATATTTTGTGTAAGAGGCACCACTCTAAATATTAACACATTTTACTTCATTATAAAATAGTTATGATATTTTTAGCATGGTAATTATGATAATGCTATCATAGGCAAGACTCATAATAATAATTATCATATCATAAACTGCCAGATACTTTTTTTAAACAATTGCTTGGGCTCTCTGCTTAATCTCTCCTTCCTCCTAGTCTCCTTTTATCTTTCTCTTTCACTCTCACCCCCCACATCCCCCCACTACGCACACTGGTATCTGGTAAATCAAAGAATATTATTCTAAGTGAAAGTAGCCAGTCTCACAAAGCGAAGAGTCATATACAGAAGCTAAGGATAAAACCAAAAGGACTTAGATAAATGAGGAAAGACATCAGTAGAATACAGGAAAGTGACATGGGGAGGAAGACGAAAAGGGACAAAGGGAGGCTTGATGAAGTAAGCAATTCAAATACTGCTATATGAATATATGAAGTTATAAATTCCAATCTCAATTATATATACAAGGAGGGGGAGAAAGGAGGGTGGGACGAAGAGGGATGCACACCGAGTGTATTTGTGTTTCTGCCACTTGGAATCTGAACCTCATTATCATGTATCATTACAATGTATCAATAAAGGTATCTTAAAAATTTAAAGAGGCTACAGAACTTATCATGAGTATATAAATTTCAATACATACCAAAACACTTTATTATATTTCATGTGATATCTCCAATTCCCATATTTTCTAGCCTCTGTCTTCTGTGTCTCTTAATTTTGGTATTCTCATAGAAAC